>NC_046312.1:12451772-12762275 GCF_009819535.1 Lacerta agilis
TCCAGCTCCCCTGAGAGAAAGAGAGATAGAGAGAATGCCGAAAGATATGGGCTGCAAATTAATGAAAGGACAGTTCCCCAGGGTTCCCCTGAACATCAAGTCAGCCCAGGGTGCCACGGCATACTGGTTGAAAACCAATGGCCTAATGGAAGATAAACAGATTTGCCTGGAGTTATTGCAGAGTGAGAGTTCCACACAAGAACCAGCACATCAAAGTACCACTATGTGTGTGAAATAATTCAGGATGCACTTGTTGAGATGACTGCTACAGTAGAGATCAAACCTCTACTGAGAGACAGTTATGAGAACCTTCAAGTTAAAATGGGACAATGTTAAAAAAAGAAAAAGAAAAGAAACAGATTTAATGGAATTTGCAGACCAGAAAAAGATTCTGATGGGTGATTTAACAGATGAAATGATGGAGTTTTAAAAAGTGCAAGAAGAAACATTAGATCAAATAGCCATACTCGAGATGCAACACAGAGAAGTTATTCTGTGCTTCAGCGGCATACCAGAAACACAAAACGAAGATATAGAAGCCAAATTAATAAAAGAACTTGCAAGTTGACGGGCTCCCCATAATACAGTACAAGAAATTGGAAGAAGTCCTAGCACCAACACTTCAAAAACTCATGAATGATATAATACAAAAAGGGGAAATTCCACATACATGGGAAGAAGCAAATATTGTTTTAATCCACAAACAGGGGTCATCCAGAGAAATGGTCAGCAACTACTGACCAATTTAACTTCTAAATAATGATTACAAGATTTATACAGGTATTTTAGCTAATAGATTAAAATCGGTCTTAAAAGTAATAATTAAAGACCAGGCAGGGTTTCTCTCAGATCGCCATATGAAAAACAATATGAGGGCAATAAGACCAGTGGTTACTCTTCCTATTTCAAATGATTCCGATAATAACAAAATATGATTGCTGCAAGGAATGGAGGAAAATTTTGACAAAATTTATCTGGCATGGAAAAAAGCCCCACATCAAATATAAACTAATGACAGATAGGTCAGAGAGAGGAGGTTTTGCCCTCCCAAATCTAAAAATTTATTATAAAGCAGAGTATATAATTTGGATTAAAGATTGGATTATGTTAGATAAATTAGATATTTTGGATATAGAAAGTTTTGACAATAGATATGGGTGGCACGCCTATCTGGCCTACAATAAAGTTAAAGTCCATAAAGGTTTTACAAATCATATACAGTGGTACCTCTGGTTACGAACTTAATTCGTTCCGGAGGTCTGTTCTTAACCTGAAACCATTCTTAACCTTCAGCTAATGGGGCCTCCCACTGCCATTGTGTGATTTCTGTTCTTATCCTGAGGTAAAGTTCTTAATCCGAGGTACTACATCCGGGTTAGCGGAGTCTGTAACCCGAAGTGTTTGTAACCCAAGGTACCACTGTAATCAGAGGTGCACTGTATAAGGTTTGGACTGCTTATCAATCATTGTTACAACTGTACACACCACGATGGCTATCACCACTAGAGGCCTTTTCAGTTCAAAAACTAAATATGACAGGAAATTGGGGAACATACAGTCAATTATTAAGGGAGGACCAGGGACAACCAAAGTTGAAAACATTTGTAGAAATAAGGCATTATATCACAGACTGGCTCCAATATCATCAATTAAGCAACGTCTTTAACTCTGATAAAAAAAACAAACCACGAGGATTTGGAAGAGAAGATTCGTTATTACAAAAAGTTTTATTAGGAAGTAATAAAAATTATTATCAAAAGCTTATGATTTATTATTGGAATGCAGTTTAAAGGATGAACAAGTAAAAGAAGTACAGATTAAATGGGCACAGGACATCGGGTATGTAATACAATTGGAGCAGTGCGAAAGGCTGTTAAAGAATGATATAAAATTTACTGCATGCTATACTATAGACGAAAATATAAAGAAAATGTTTTACAGATGGCATATGACCTCAGTAAAACTTGCCAAAATATACAAATCAAACTCCAATTTATGCTGGAAATGCGAGGAGGCAGAGGGCACACTGATACATCTATGGTGGAGCTGCAGAAAAATTAAAAAGTGGGGGGTATAATTCATGAGGAAATAGAAAAGGTGCTCAGAGTTACTTTAGAGAAAAAACCAGAGGTATATCTACTGAGTATAATAGGTAAAGAAATACCACAACACAGGAAAACATTATTTTTACATGACTGCCTCAGCAAGGTTAGTAGAATGTGTTGATACTTCTCCTGTGTATTCCCAAGTGAAATAAAGTTATATCACATATGTTAAGATGACCTTAACAGATTGGTGAACTGGGCCAAAACTAATAAAATAAATTTCAATATGCATAAATGTAAGGTTCTACACCAGCTACACAAATATAAGATGGGGGACACCTGGCTTCCCATGTTAAAAGGATCTAGAAGTCTTAGTAGACCAAAAGCTTAACACGAGCCAAGAATGTACTGCAGCCGCTGCAGCAACAACAGAAAGCTAATGCTATTCTAGGCTGCATCAACAAAGGTTTAGTGTCCTGATCAAGGGAAACAACAGTACTACTCTATTCTGCTTTGGTCAGACCACACCTGGAGTCCTGTGTCCAGTTTGGGGTGCCACAATTTAAGAAAAACAACAACAAGCTGGAATGTGTGCGGAGGAGGGCAAGCAAGATGATCAAGGATATGGAAACCAAGCCTTATAAGGAATGGTTGAGGCAGTTGGGCCTGGAAAAGAGGAGACTGGGAGGAGGTATGATAGCCATCTTCAAATATCTCGAGGGCTGTCACATGGAAGATGGAGCAAGTTTGTTTTTCTCCTGCTTTGGAGGGTTGGACCTGAACCAATGTCTTCTAATTACAAGAAAGGAGATCCTTTTGACAGCAGGGTAGTGGCACATCTACAAGCTAATATGTCCTGCAGCACCTGTGAGAAGGATATATTTATATGATCTGATGCTTGTCCCTTTAAAATATATAGCAGTGGCAATGGGGGAAAGGAAGTGTTCCCTGCTTCCATAAATTTATCAAGGCATCACTTGGGGGTGTTGATCCTGTTGCAACCATCAAGAGTCCTCTGTTTGCACTGCTGAAATGACAGCACAGTATCAGGCAGAGGGAAAAGGTGTTTGAGATCCTTATCTGCTGTAAACCTCTGTTGTTCCATGAATCCACAATGAGCTGACACTAGTTTTGTAGCAGCAAAGGGCCTGTGCCATTAAGAGTGCAACTGTTTTAATACACTTTCTGGCTTGTGGGTCAGTTTGGGGATATAACTATAAATGGAAGTTTGCTTAGCTGCAGACTATAAATCTCAAAGAGCAGTGCCTGGCCGATGAGCTGTGCTATTGTCTTTTACTGCATACTTCAGGAGAGGGATTACAGTAAGTAATTTGTTTTGGAAGACTGGTGCCTCTAATGGGCCATGCCTGATAGTGTTCAAAGGTTGTGATTAGGTACAATCCACCGAGGTGGTCTTTCAGTACGCAACTCCAGAATGGGGCGGGGGAGGAAAAAATGGACTTTTGTTGCTTTTATTTTATATATATATATATATATATATATATATATATATATATATATATATATCCCTGTACACACACACACACACACACACGTCACCTTCTTTACAGCATCATCTTATTTAGGTTTTTTCCAAAGCCAGGAGCAAAATGCTATAAAAGGCTATTTGCCCAAATCTTATCACACACACACACACACTTCCACTGCCTCCCCTCCTCCTGAACAGAAGTGAACATCCCTAATCTATTTTACAATTCATTCAGAAATGAAGAAACCCTGTAAATGGGAGCAAATCTGCAAACCTCTAGTAAACCAGCAAGATGCCTGCGTGTCTCTGACATGATAAGTGCATGCAATTTACCTGGGCTGTCTCTGAGTTCTCAGAGGAGACCTGCAACTGGAATAGATTCTTCTCTATTATAAGGTAGGGCTTGCTCTCCCCCCCCCCCACCATCCCCTCTTCGCTGCTGTCTACTCCAAACATTGGCATGCTTTCTGCAGATCAAAGGCTTCTCAGTGCAAACATTGATGTTCTGTCAAAGATGCATAGGGGACCCCCTTATTATGAGACAGGAAGTTGTGGTTGAGCAGGACTTCCCTTGAACCTAGGAGGATCTCAAGGAGGCCTCTTGCCTGACTTCACAGCATGGATGGAGGCATTAAGCAGCATTAGCCAGACCAGATCGAAGGAGGGCACACCTTTCCGTTCTTATGTCTGTCATTAATCTTCACAATGTTTGAGTACCAAGAGAACCAAATTGGACAGCAGACCTTTCTCATCTCATTGATTTTTGAAAACTGAGCTCCAACAACAACAAAAAATGGTATGTTTTACTCTGCTCTTAAGTACCTTCACAGCTAAGAATGTTGTCTTTATTTACCTGGTGGATCTGCAAATCAGTTGTACTCAAGAAATGTAAACGTCCTAGGAAAACACTAGCTGACTATGGGTTGCATGCAACTACTAAAATTACTGGACTTAAATTAGTTTTGCCTCCTAATTTAAGTGAGTCTACTCTGAGTATGGCTGGCATTAGATGCAACTATGATTGAATAGCCATTCCAATAGGCTATCAGCTCACTGATCGTTCTAGTAGGATTTCAGCTCACGGATCATTTCAGTAGGATTTCAGTTGTAATGAGGTTCCCTACCCTGGTACAGACAATACTCAGACAGTGCTCAGCAGCTTTGTATATTGACTCAGCAGATAGTTAAGTGAACCACGAAACCAACATGGTATCGCTTTCTACTCTAGATATCTCATGCTTGATAGTCTAAAATGTCTCTTTGATGAGAACCGCAATCCCTGTTTGGACATGTTGCTTGTGTAGGAACTCTATAAGCGAGCAGGTCAAGTGGGGACTCTCAAACCCACCGCCATAAGTTACTGTGCCTGCTACCCTCCTGTCAGGCTTAAGGCAATCTGATCTCTCCCATGGTGGCAGCCAAGAAGTAGATAAATGAGAAGAGTTCTTACCATGTACTGTGTATTATTCAATACTCACAGAGAGAGACAAAGGAATGCAGTCTCTCTTAGATAGTGGCGTTGCTCCCAGTGAGTCCCACCCCTCTGTCTCTCCTATTCTATGCAGCGGTGGAGGAAGCTGCTTGGGCGCCTGGGGCAGCACGCACAGGGGCGGGGCGAGCCACCCATAGGGGTTGGGCGAGGGCAGGGCCTCTGGAGTCTGCCTGCCTCCTCCCACTCAGCCGCCCTACAGCTGGGTGGGGGAGGCAGCGGGCGGACCGTTTGGGCAGTGAGTGCCACCTGGCATTTTGTCACACCCCTCAGTGGTGACACCTGGGGTGGTCCGCACCCACTGCACCCCCTTCCTCTGCCCCTGATTCTATGTCATCCCTGCAACAGATGAAACGAGCTTTCTGCCTCTGAGCTTTCTGTTCTAGTACTCTCAATGCCCACCTGGTCCTGGGAGAGGGTGAGTCAGGAATGCTTTCTAAAGACACTGAATCTGTCTGCTGTCTCTCCCCTGGTGCTTCTTCCTGCTGCTCTTCTCCCAATATTTCCCAGCTCCTGCCCTCTGCATCCTCCAAACTATGACCTTCTGCAAACCACTGTTGTAATTCTATACTGTCCTCCTGTTCTCGGGAAGGTTCAGGGGAAGTGGGGCAGTCCCCACCATTCCTCAGTCCAGCCCCTGACACCTCCACATGTTGAAAGGTGAAGTCTGAAACTGAGAGCCTCCTTTACCTCGTGGAAGCTCTCTGCATGTATTAGAACCATGCAAAACTGGGGCTCTAAGCCACAAGGGAAGGGGTGTTGTTCCCTGCTTCAGATGCCATGTCTCTAGCAATGAGTGTGGTTGGTATTCAATTAGCTCCTTGTGTGTACATAACAACCACAGTTTGTGCCATAGGACTTCCCCTCTCTCATCTTCCCCACTCACACATCACACCTTGCCCAGATTTGCTCTAGGGGTTGGGAACCTAGAAAATATTTAGGGGTGTGCATGCTTATGATGAAAAGGGTGGAAGTCCCATTAAGTGAGGGTTGATATGCACCTGCAAGGAATGCCGCCCACTGTCTGTGTTCACTTTACCTGGTTACCTCTAGCAATGGAGGAGGAATTCATTTGGTTCAGTGGTCCTGTACAGTACTTGCATGCAGTAATGTGCCTAATGATGTATGCAATTTAAATGATTTGATGCATCTAAATATAAAAAAAAAAATCTGCACAAAATGGGGCAGAACAGATCTATGATTGAGTCCCAGCCAAAATTAGATAGGACGTTCTTAGGATGATCTGTCCATAATTATCCACCTCTTGATCTGCACTCCTTTTCTAGCTTGCTTTAGTGAAGTTCTGATAATGGAGGGGCACAATTCCTCACCTTGGAAGCTGGCATTCCCAGGCCTAATAGCTGAGCAGGGCATAGGAAGATAGTAGGAAGTGCCACTTTAAGTAAGGCCACCTGTGACATGATGGAATGGATCACTTTATTAGAGAAATGACATCACCTCCTCCCTGAGGACCACTGCCCTTTTGAAGAAGAAAAAGAAAATAACTCTCTTTTTTAAATGGTACTGTTTTTGCTGTAGAAAAATGAAATCCATCAATTGCAACACAGCTCTGGCTGCTTATCCTGCTATTCTCGACAGGAGGTATCTGCAACAAAATGTTGCAGCGTGGAGAGCTCCCCTTCAGGGTTCCCTCCACCCATGTCATTTCCCATTATTCCTCTACACAATTCCCTTTCCCCCACTTTTCTTCTCAACAATCAGCTGGCATTCCCTATCTGTCAAGTGAGCTCAAAACTAATGGCACCTTTTGCAGGTTCCCCCCATTTTGATCCCCTGCCCCAGCAAAGGTGTTTTATTTGGCTTTCCCTTTTGCACAGGGCTAGTGCTGTTTCGGCTGCACAAGAATCCACGCTTGGAGAACGAGCCTACTATGAAGCATGTAGGGCAGATGTTATTTTGGCAAACCGTAGTTCATGTCTCTCCTAATGCCGGAGGTAATCTTCCCTTTTTGAGCTTCATAAGACACTGGGGCCTTTCTCAATTTCAGCCTCCATTGGACAATGCCTGCGGTGCTGTGTGTTCCAGAGACACCTGTAAACTCCACAGTACATGACTGCACACCTGGAGCTCGGGTTGCATAATAATGATTATCTGTGTTGGCAAGATAGAGACCTGATCCTCTGGGCTACCAATTTTCTTGCCAACTCTTTCGATGCAAAGGATATTTCATGTGGAATCAGGCCCATACGCTTCTGGGAACTCAGAGGCCTCCGCAAGACACCCGCTCGGCATCTCTCACATTTTTCCAGACGTACGTACTGCTATTGTCCCACAGCTTTCATATTAGAAATTCTGCACTAATCTTTAGCTGAGCCGCAGTAAACCGTCATGGAAGGTGAATCCCTTTAATCCTTCCTTCCCCATGAAAAACTGTGATGCCCTTGGATGAGATGGAACCAGAGTGCTGCAACTTCAGATTGCAGAGCAAATATCCAAAGCAGCCACTTTAAGCAGTTTTCCTTGTTGCATTGATACAGCGAGTTGCTCCGGGGCAATGTTTTGCCATTTCCTTTTTACGCTTGACAAATTTTAATGGTCCTATTGATGGGACGGGTGTCTGCACGGTGTCATCAAACCCTTACCGTTGCAGCCTTGTTTGAAGGCCACTCTGTTAGGTCTATTCAGCTTTCAGTACGTTGGGCTAATAACAGGATGTGGCCGAGTTCAGAGTTTGGGAGGGAGAGGCTGCGGTGGCGGCACTAAGGCAGAATGTCTAGTGGGAAGGACAAAAGAAGGGTACAAGTAATGGGGGAATGGAATATTATGGTGAGGAGGCGAGCCCTGACACATGAGGGGGACTTTCACCAAGAGTATCCGGCTGCCATCTTGGTACTTTGGTGAGTGGGGAAGCCATATCTCAGGCTCAGCACAAGGGGTCAACACCACTGGGCAGCTCTTAATGGCCCAAGTCCTAAGGAAGGTCCACGGCCTGCCCTACTGCCAATTCCAAATGCCTCTGCAGCAGAAGTGGGGGGGTGCAGTGGCATTCCAGACAATTTTGGACTCCAACTCCCCTCAGCCCCAGCCAGCATAGGCAATGATCAAGGAAGGAGGGAGTTGTAGTCTAGCAATATCTGAAGGGTTCTGCATCCCTGCTCTGTAGCCACCTGGGTCTGGTGTTCCTTCCAGTGCAGGAACCTAGTTGGTTGTGACTGGCACCCGCCATTTTAATTCCTACACACTGCCTTGGGTGGCCAATACGTGTTGCTGCAGAGGCATTGTAGGAGAATTAAATGAGGGGGTGGGGGGGAGGATGCTAGCTGATTTTCTGCTGCTGCCAAATCCTCCTGCCCCTTACAGGTTGAGGGGATGGAGCCAGCCCCACTTCGACCATGGGCCCACCCTGGGAAGGGAGCTGCCTTTGCTGGTAAGTGGTCCATCTAGATGTAGCCTGCACTAGGCTTATCACATTGGACAGAATTATCTATTATATATACTAATTTATTACATTCATACGTCAGCTTTCTTCCAAGAAGCTCAAGGTGGCATATCTTCACAACAACATGAGTGAACAATTGGCCCAAGGTCATCACCAATGGCTGAGTGGGGTTTTGAACTCTGGTCTCCCTGGTCCTTACCCAACACTCTAACCACTATACCACATTGGCTTCCAAAGAGGAAAAGGCCACGTCACCTGGTATTCCCAGGTGTCTAGAACTGGGATTCAAGCAGTCAAGTGGCTGGTGTCAGGGGGCCCTGGGAAAGTTGCAATTCCCAACATTCCTAACATGGTGAGAAGAAGGTAAGGGAGGAGGGACAGAAGTCTTGACTCATAAAATCATAGAATTGTAGGGAAAGAAGGGACCTCAATGGTCATCCAGTCCAACTCCCTCCAATGCAGGAATCACAGCTGAAGAATGCCTGGCAGATGACCACCCAAACTGTGCTTAAAAGCAGAACCATAGAATCTTAGAGGAAGATGGAAGAGGAAGATGTGCAGGGGTGGCAGTGATCATAGCGGTTCTTGGGGAGACAGGTGTATGGACCCCAAGATTTCTCTTGCATCTCTAAAGATTCCTGCATTGCAGGGGATTAGACTAGATTACCCTTCCAACTCTACAAATTCTATGATTCTCTACTCTGTGTGATTTTCTTTTTTTAATCCGATCTGTTTCTAAGTCTCTGTTCTCTCTACACTTTGATCTGTGTTTATGTTCCAAGCTGCTCTGTACAAAATGAAGTTCTCCATTCACTATCATGGGGGACCTGGAAACAGCTGTAACTCCACCACCCCCTTTTTGGCCAAAGTGGATAAAATTTACAAGCACATCCATTCTGGATTAAGCCTGCCAAACAGCAGAGAAATTGGTCCAGGGGCTTTTGTGGAGGAACATCTCTCCATAATCCATATGAGGCCAACCAAAACTCCAAAATCCATATTTTTTCATGAGATGAGTAGGGTTGACCCTAGTCAGTGCCTGGATGGGAGATCACCTGGGAATTGCAAGTGTGCTGCTCTGAGTACCATGATGGAAGAAAGCCTGGAGAGAAATGTGCATTATTATTATTGCCGTTGTTATTGCTAAGACCTCTTTTATACCCTCGCCTGAAGTGGTATTTTGGAAAGGGGTGTTGTGAACACTTGTGTGCTCTCAGTGCGCCTGCATTGTAATGGCTTCCACTGTAGGTGTGAAGGAAATATGGGGACATTCATGCTTCTCCAGCCTGCATATGAATGGGCTGCTTTAGGTGAGACTTAATAACAGCTGAAGGCTACCAGTAGGTAATACAAGTAATTTGTATTCCACCTCTGGACTTCCTGCTTTCATATCAGGGCTGAAGATCCCAGTCCACTCCAAAAGGCTATCATTAATCTTAATTCAGCCTTCATCTACCTTAATACATATCTCATGCCCTCCCCCCTTGCTCTTAAACTGAGTTCAATCTTCCTGGCTCAAGATGAATTCATCAGCCTCCTACAGCAGCAGGGACTATTAAGGAATATTTCAGTCTTTTGAGATCAATTGACTTGGAGCGTTTCTCCTCCACAGGCTTCTTGGTTTTGAACACACAGAGCTGCCTTTGGTCAACGCAGCCTAGCACTGTTTACTCTGAACGGCAGCAGTTCTCCAAGGTTTTTAACTGGAGATTTCGGCCAGGAATTGAATCTAGATCTCTTGGATCTCTTGCCGCAGAGCAATGGGTGACAAAGGGGGATAATACGGTTCACATTTCAAGGCAAGCTAATCCGGTTTGCATTCTGAAACAGACTGTGAACCGAAACACAGGCATCCTCCAGAATCTGCATTTCCCCAGATTTTGCAGTGCAGTCCACCAGTCAATGGATGCGTTCAAAAATTTATGGACTAGGGTAATGTGCGCACACAAATGTTAGTGAAAATGCCATTGAAAATGCAGATGGAGAAGAAGTTTATTTATTGCACGTGTAACAGTGCCAGTTCCACAGAATGAAGCCGTCAAGGGCTTTATATACTAATACTAACCCCTTGAACTCAGCCCTGTAGCAGATTGGCAACGTGTTCGGAGCTCTGAGCAATGGTGTTATATGGGGGTTGAACTAGATGGCCCTCATGGTCCCTTCCAACTCTACAATTCTATGATTCTGTGTTGGCAAGGTCTCACTCTTCTAGCCTTCTGGGCTTCCAGTGACAAAGCTGGATCCAGAAGTACCCCAGGCTGTGAACCAGCCCCTTCATTTTAACTCAGGGGTCAGCAAACTTTTCAGCAGGGGGCCGGTCCACTGTCCCTCAGACCTTGTGGGGGGCCGGACTATATTTTGAAAAAATAAAATAAAATTCCTATGTCCCACAAATAACCCAGAGATGCATTACAAATAAAAGCACACGTTCTGCTCATGTAAAAACACCAGGCAGGCCCCACAAATAACCCAGAGATGCATTTTAAATAAAAGGACACATTCTACTCATGTAAAAAACATGCTGATTCACGGACCGTCAACAGGCCAGATTTAGAAGGCGATTGGGCCGGATCTGGCCCCTGGGCCTTAGTTTGCCTACCCATGTTTTAACTTACCTAGCATGTACTTCCTGAAGCAGGACTCAAACTGAAATGCAACGAGCCTTCAAAATTTGCACTATCCCTGAGCTTGCCGATGGATTCTCCAGCCAATGCAAAAATGCACCTATCTGGGGAAAGCGCACACTGAAAAGTGTGCTGTAATGAAAGCCACATCCTTTTCAAAGAGGGAGAAAATTGTTTGCAAAAATGTGTTCATTAAGAAAAATTGCATACAAAAATATCGGGAAGGGTTTCGCATCAGAGAGAAACAGAGGAAATTCTAGATGGACCGTTTTGTGCACCCCTGCTTTCAAGCCTGATCTTGAGCTTCCAGGAGCCTCTGCCTGGCCACCGTAAACAAGAGAATGCAGATCGGATCCTCAGTGTCATTCCAGCAAGGCAATTCCGCTGCATCCCACATCACCATTGCATCCAACGCCAACCATTGCCCCCGCTGCAATCTGTCTCCCTCCTATGTCTACGAAACACAATTGTTTGAGAAGAGACAATCCCTCTCTGCAGAGGCTATGCCACATCCTCATTCATCACCCTCAAGTGATCGCAACCAAATTACTCTTTGCCAGTGCCACTCATTTTTCAGCCCTCTCGCTAATTCTCCAAGGCTCGTTAAAATGCTGCAAGCAAAGGTGCCCTTCTGATCTTTCCAAACATTCTCTAAATGGTTTGAATTTATTCATTGGACTACTCTCATCCCGGGTCATTTCTCTCCCTCTCCATCTCTCCCTTTCTCTTCCCGACCACCCCAACCCCCGTCTGTGTCTCATTGACTTTTAAATTTTCATTAAAGCTGCAGCATCTCCTTTTGTCTGAAGCCAAGTATGGGTGTGTGTGTGTGTGTGTGTGGAGTTGCTGCTTGGAGAAATGGAAAGAAGCAACAGGGCGAAAGCACACACTTTACACAGCAATCGAAGCCCAAACGAAAGACTTCAACCCATGTACAAGTGGTATTATGTAGGGTTTCAGCTGAGATCTGAACACAGATTTTGATATATTTGGTGGGTAGGGCTGTGTACTGATTAAAGTCTTCATGTCTCCATGGTTAGAGGCAGTAATGCATCTGAATACCAGTTGGAGGAAACCCACAGGAGGAGAGTGTGCTCTTGTGCTCGGGTCCTGTTTGCGAGGTTCCCACAGGCAACTGGGTGGCCACTGTGAGAAAAGGATGTTGGACTACATGGGCCCTGGGCCTGATCCAGCAGGCTCTTCTCATGGTCTGCTAAATTATTTTTACCTGCCACCCCAGTGTCTGAGCAGTGAGATCCTCTGTGTCCACTTCCCAGCCTGCTTTCTGCTCAGCTTACACGAACCCACACCCTCTTTCACAATTGTTCTTCCACCTAGTAGTCAGACCGGGTGGGGGGGAGGCAAACTCATTCATTCTATGGCACAGAGCAACTTCTTTGGTGATGCTGATCATGGTACTTAACTAGTCAGTCAGAAACATTGCCTAAACAAAGTGACTGGTTGGGCAAGCTTTCTCTCATACCTTCTACCCCAACAGATAAATCAGCCCAATAACTGTCTATAAACAGCTACTCGGAAATAATTACCCACATTCTACTTTCCTGGTGTAGACAATACTGAACTAGATGGACCAGTGATCCGTCTTCCAGTGTTTGGTGATGGAGAACATGCTTTGCATCAAGGGTGGGGAGCTTGTGGTTCTCCAGATGTTGTTGGACTCAAGTTCTCATCAGCCCCTAGCATGTTTTTTTTTTTTCTAAATTCAGACGGTCTCTATCTCTTGGATCCTTCACAAAAAGGCTCTTCACTTTTAACAGGTCGTAGCTGAACGAAAAGCTATACGTGTATATTGAGACTGAAATAGAGAGGGAAAAGAAGAGGGGATCTTTGCTAATGTAGTGTACTGAACCTCTCATTTGAGAGAGGCTGATTCATTTAAGATTCAAAGCCTTCTTACATCTCTGTCTCCTGTATATTGGATTTCAGAGCTGAGGAGAGCTAGAGGAGGAAATGGACGGGTGTTGTAAGTCAATAAAGGTTAGAGCAAATGCCGGGCTGATTGAGAGGTTGAAACAGCACCAGCCAATGTCATTGTGAAAACAATGCACCTTGAACAAACTCCAATTAAACAAAAACTTCCAGAGCTTCAGATAAAGGATGTTTCCATTACATCCTCTAAGTGGCAATATATCGCAGTTCTTCAGGTTTTAGTTATTTATTTTATTTCATAAAATGTATTCTCTGCTCAATTATAGGGGGGGGGGGGACGACCTCAAAGTTGAAACCTCCAAAGGAAAACCCAATAAAATTATCACTTTTTTAAAAAAAATATGGCAATAATTTAAAACATATGGAAAGTTAAAACAACAATAGACTGGAACAAATTAAAGCTCACATTAGCTTTCTGAACACTTGGGTAGACTTGATTTTAGCAGGTCTAAAAATAATGCATTGAAGACGCTTGCTTGCTATCAATAGGCAGGGAGTTCTGAAGTGCAGGTGCTGCCACACTAAACGAGTTCTTGCAAAAGCAGAATGGGAATTTTGGGGCACCCAGTAATAGAGCCAATTCTACTGATGAAAGTGGTTGGGTGGGCACATATGGGGTAAGACAATCTCATAGATAATCTGCCCCAAGTTGTTAAAGGCTTTATATACTAATAGTAACACCTTGAACTTAACATCTTCATCAATGACTTGGATGATGGGCTTGAGGGCATCCTGATCAAGTTTGCAGATGACACCAAATTGGGAGGGGTGGCTAATACCCCTGAGGACAGGATCACACTTCAAAATGACCTTAACAGATTAGACAACTGGGCCAAAGCAAACAAGATGAATTTTAACAAGGAGAAATGTAAAGTACTACACTTGGGCAAAAAAAATGAAATGCACAAATACAGGGTGGGTGACACCTGGCTTGAGAGCAGTACATGTGAAAAGGATCTAGGAGTCTTGGTAGACCACAAACTTGACATGAGTCAACAGTCAAAACAAAATCGAAAATTCTTTCTAGTAGCACCAGTGTGATGCAGCAGCTAAAAAAGCCAATGCAATTCTGGGCTGCATCAATAGGAGTATAGCGTCTAGATCAAGGGAAGTAATAGTACCACTATATTCTGCTCTGGTCAGACCTCACCTGGAATACTGTGTCCAGTTCTGGGCACCACAGTTCAAGAAGGATACTGACAAGCTGGAACGTGTCCAGAAGAGGGCAACCAAAATGGTCAAAGGCCTGGAAACAATGCCTTTTGAGGAACGGCTTAGGAAGCTGGGTATGTTTAGCCTGGAGAAGAGAAGGTTAAGGGGTGATATGATAGTCATGTTCAAATATATCAAAGGATGTCATATAGAGGAGGGTGAAAGGTTGTTTTCTTCTGCTCCAGAGAAGCGGACACGGGGCAATGGATTCAAACTACAAGAAAGAAGATTTCACCTAAACATTAGGAAGAACTTCCTGACAGTGAGAGGTGTTCGGCAGTGGAATTTGCTGCCAAGGAGTGTGGTGGAGTCTCCTTCTTTGGAGGTCTTTAAGCGGAGGCTTGACAGCCATCTGTCAGGAATGCTTTGATGGTGTTTCCTGCTTGGCAGGGGGTTGGACTGGATGGCCCTTGTGGTCTCTTCCAACTCTATGATTCTATGGTAGCAAGCAAACTGGCAACCGTGCAAATCTCTGCACTGGATTTGCATGTATGACTTCAGCACATAGGACCATTAGTCAGTATAGCTAAGCAGTGGTTCTTCAAAGATATTCCCATAGCCACCAACAGATGCCAGAGGTTGAACCTGGGACGTTCTGCAAGCAAATGTATGGATGGCTACTAGCCATGATGACTGAGTTGTGTTTTGTTTTGTTTTGTTTATGACAAAATAATAATCATACATAAATAAGAATAAAAATGTGCACCCCACCACCGAGACCATTCCATTGTAACTATCCAACCTCCCAAAATTTCAACACCTCTTGTGATGGTTTGACCCCTTTCCACTTTAACAGTACAAATTCTACAAACATCCTCCATACCTCCTCAAAATAATTTTTCCTGCATATTCCTCATCTTACCTTAATGGCACATGTTAGCTTATCATTAATAGCTATTCCCCACACACCTCTTTATACCATTCTTCCATTTTACATTCTGCTTGCCCCTTCCACTTCCTAGCTATCATAATTTGTGCAGCTGTCAATAAATTTGTGAGCAAGTCCTTCATAGCCTGTGAACCTTCCACCCCATCGTAAATTGAGAATAATGCTACCTCTGGACTTTGGGTCAGCTTTAACCCAGTGATTTCTATTATATCCTTAAACACGCTTTGCCAGAAAAAAAATTGTACATATTCACACCTCCACCACATGTGAACATAATTCCTGGTTTCCTGGCATCCCCTCCAACATAACACCAAATATTCCTTGTTTATTTGATTTAATCTGACTAGTGTTAAATACCATCTCCAAACTAATTCATAACCATTTCCTTTTATTCTTATAGACAACATTTTCAATGTATGAGTCTCCCATATTTCCCCCCAGCTTTGACTATCTATATGCCCTGTTGTCTCCTTTTCCCACACCTGTTTTTAACTGATCTTCTTGATTCTCTATTTCTACTAACATTTTACAAAAATGACTGAGTTCATGACCCGCCTTTGGAAGTCAGTAAAGGGAAAACACTTTGGGGAGAGAATGAGAGCTGGGGGGGTCTAACCCTCGCCTCTCCCCTAGTGCTCCCAGGGGCTCTTGTGTGGGCCCTGGCCCCCGACCAGGGGATACTGACAACCATGGCGAGCCCCTGGATTCCTTTAACAGAATTCCCTTGCAGCAGCAGCATTGAAGGGGCAACCACAGCCAACCTGCCCCTTCGCAGCATAGGAGGGGCAACCACAGCCAACTCTGCCCCTCCACCAACCAATTAATAACCAATGCCTAACCGCCAACCTTACAAATTGTGACTAATTGCTACGCAGTAGCTGAAAACCAAATGGCACCAGCCAATCAGCCAAATGGAAAAAATCCTACCAGGCCCCTGCCCCGAAAGGAGACGACCCCATGACAGGCATAGCAAGGTCAAACGCAGAGGCCTAATAATAGGGGGGGGGGCAGGTGATCCCATGCACGCAGCAAAGAGGAAGCTCACTCTGCATGCAAAGAAATATATAAGCTCTGGGCTGTCCATCAACAATTGCAACATAGAAATCCCCCCAGCGACATCCAGAGCCCAATCACAGCAGTGGCCATCTATACAATCCCGCCCAGCAACAGAGGGGTGACTTGCTGGCCCCCACGGCAACACGTGCTCTCCATGAAGGAGGACCCGCTTTGTCAACAGGAGGGCTGCAGCTCTGTGGCAGGCAGGACGAAAAAGAGAGAAAGGTTGTTTTTGTTGCTGAAGTGGGGGGGGGGGAGGCAGCCTATAAAAATTTCCACTGTTATAAACGAGGAGGAGTTTTACGCAGACCCAATTACAGTAAAACTCTTATTAAGCAGCCGCATTCCTGAACAAACGGTACTCACTTGGAAACAATATGATAATTAAACCATTGACATTTTGAAGCCACTAAGTCAGAGAGAACTTTGAAAATTCCAATTCTGAGTTTGCACGACTCTTAATGTGCTACTTAATTGAGGTGTACTCAACTAGCAAAGATCGGGTTATGGGTGGGGGAGAAGGTGGAGCCTTTTGTATCTTCTCTTGCGGTAAAGCAGTCAAGACCTCTAGCAGAAAAGTATTTACAATATGCAAACCTGCTTTTCTTCCATTATTCTCTGCTAACAGTGCTTCCACAGCTCATTATTTCCAACATGAAATAGCACTTAATGAATCCTGAATGATGGCGGAATGGCTGCGGAAGAGCGTATGACATTGCCTACAAACTCCCTAATGAATCCTTTCTGATTGCCATCACTGCTTTGAAATTCAAATGAATTCTTATCGATTGCTGGGAGACAAGCACGTTTCTTTCTAAACAGTCATGCAGACAATGCATTCATCACCTTTGCTGAAGGATCAACATTTGCACCTGGGATTCTCCACCCTTATTCCTGGGCAGAGAAACTCCTGGTGGTAGGAGCTATTTTGCTGCATATTCACAGGAAGGGATGGTATTTTCCTCCAAAGACCAGTGGGACTCACAAAAAAGAACACTCGGGTTCTTTTTTGATGCCAAAATCCGGGACGCCATCTTCCTGTTTTTTATCACAAAAGCACAGCAGTCACTTGGGTTGGCCATAACTTTGTTCCATGGTTGGCAGGAGCTGGGACAGAGCAACAGGAGCTCACCCCATCGCAGGGATTCAAACCACCAACCTTCTGATCGGCAAGCCCAAGGGACTCAGTGGTTTAGACCACAGCGCCACTCAATGTTCTCCCAAGTTTGGATTTCCTCCAAGTGGTATTCAGAGGCCTACTGCCTCTGACAGTGGAGGTAGAGCTGTTGTGATGGTTTAAAGCAGGTGTCCCCAGGCTTACCAGACCTCGGGCTGCTTCTTCCAGCACCGATCGCGCGGTGGGCCAGAGGGCGGGGGATTGCACGCCCACACACAATTTCCGGCGCACTGTCAGGTTGACGGAGCGCCGAAAATAGCTTGTGTGCATGTGCAAGCGTCATTTCTGGTGCACATTCGGGTTGGCGCAATGCCAAAAATAGTTTGTGTGCGTGTGCATGGGCCTCCGCAGACCCAGAAGTGCGCCGGAAATAAAGCTTATGCATGCGCACAAGCTATTTCCATCGCTCCGCTGACCCGAAAGTGGGCAGCCGCGCTGCACCGCACCAGTAAGAGCTGTAGTCTCCAGTGGATGGCGGGGGTCACCAGGGGCCGGATAAATGAGCCCCTCGGGCCGCATCTGGCCCGTGGGCCTTAGTCTGGGGACCTCTGGTTTAAAGGGACACATAGGCCCTCCGAGTTGATAGTTTGCAAACCTAAACCCACTATAGAGTCAGAGTGGGCCATGAAGCACACCTCAAACCCCCTGTCAAGTGCTGAAATGGTTATATATTTGACCTTTCTAATGCACTGCTATGATTGCTCAATCCTCAGCAGACTAAGTGGAATACAGTAGTCCCATTGATGTGGTGGGCCTTTAAACATGATGTGGATATTCATGTGCATGATTTTTCCTTTTTTTCCCTTTTGCTAAATTAGCCTGGGAAGCCAATTCATTTCCTGAGGTGAGAAATATATTGAAATGCTAATGGACCCTAGCAGGTTGCTTTCTGTCCTTTGGGGGAAGAACATAGGAGGGGATTTCTTAATGGTGTGTTCCCCAATCCCTTTCAGGAGATCAAAAAAAGGAGCTTTGATATGAACAAATAAACTTTGATAAGGCCCTTTCACCTCCACTGCTAATTGAGAAGAAATGCCCTGCTTTGTGGGCCACAGGGCCTAAATTCAAAATTTAGAGGGACTTCTTATAAATTTAAAGTTATATAATAAAATGATAATTGAAAAGGGAGGCTTTCAGCCTCCTAGCTGCAGGATGAATGGGGTTGATCTTCACAACTAGGCAAAGAAATGAAGGTCATCAAAGTAGAAATAAAATGGAATGATACAACAATAACTGGAATATTAAAGAGAGCAAAGCATCATGATTATATTCAGTGGTCAGGGTATTTGTTCAGCATGAAGATGGAGCATTCACAGTAAACCTTCTTTAGTCAGAATTTAAGTGTGGGGCCCCAGGACACTTTATCTGTCCCTTGGACCTCTCCCCAAGCCACACCTGGGTCACATTGACACCATACAGTGAAAGCTTTCTGATACCATTTTAAACGCTCATAACTTCCCCAGAGAAATTCTGGAAACTAAGGGCAGGGGCATCAAGTATGGGTGGCTCTGGGTGCCTGAGCACCCACAAAAAATGTTGTGGGTGGTCAGCACCCAACACCGCAGGGCCCCCATGCAACTTTAAAGGTCTCACAAGGCTCAGAGGCCTCAAGAGATGCTTTCTAAGGCCTTCTGAGACCCCAGTACCACTGGAGGTCAGATTCTGAGGCTGGGGGGTATGCGTAATGTCATAATGTCACATTATGATGTGACATCAGGGACACTGGGTGCCCATAATCTGGGGTCCAAGTTGGCTCCCCTGGTTAAAAGTCCTGAGAGTTGTTATGAGATCCCTGTTCCTCTCAAAGAGCTGCAGTTTCCAAAATGGTTTAACAATCAATCCCTCTCCGTGGGCAACTCCTAACAACTCTCAGCACCATTAACAAACTACAGCTCCCGGAATTCTTTTGGGGAAGCCATAACTTTTTAAAGTGGCATTGTAGCGCTTTACAGTAATATCTGAAGAAGTGTGTGTTGTAGCGTGGGGTTAGTGATTTCAGTAAGTGATTTCATCTTTCTGACATAGCAGGCAGGAGACAGCTTCTTCATGTAACACTCTTTATTCAGGCAAACAAGACTGAAGGAGAGGGAAGCTAAATTTATAGGGACAGAAAACTGGCTAGAAAGGATACATTTTGGAGGGAACAATCTGAAGCAATCACAAAGCTGCCTTTTGGTGGGAACCAATAAGACTGAGGATCCAAATACAGCAGCTTAAATGAACCAATAGTAGCTGTTCCTTCTGGAACAGAAAGGCAGTTACTTTACCCTAATGCGAATATAGACAATAGTAATACAGATATAAAAACCATTGAATCAATACACAACAGTGTGCATGCACACGAAAGCTCAGACCAAGAACAAACTTAGTTGGTCTCTAAGGTGCTACTGGAAGGAATTTTTTTTATTTTTTATTTTGTTTAGACCTCCATGAACATCTGCCTCGTCTAGCTTCCATTCCGGTTAAGATCCACAGCAAACCCGGAAGTACCGGAATGGGTTACTTCTGGGTTTGCCGCTCGCGCATGCACAGAAGCGCTAAATTGCACATCGCGCATGCACAGAAGCGCAAACTGTTCCACGTGCGCAGATGCAGCACTTTGCCCTGCATCCTTTTCGGCTAGCGGCTGGGTCTCCGGAATGGATCCTGGCCGCAAAACAAGGTACGACTGTAGATGTATGTTATGAACATGGCCCTGGTCTTTCCATGTGTTTTTTGGGGAGTGGGTTGCTGGCTGGAATGTGTCCTTGAACTCTGACCATGCCTCTCACTTGTGTGGATTGAGGATACAGAGGGATCTGTGACTGCGTGCAGAAACAAGCCAATTGTACGGAGTTTAAATATGAGTTCACCCCTCTCGCCCCACCCACCATTGACCTGTGGCCTTTGGAAAGTTGCGTAGTAAGGGATGAGGCCCTCAGGCTGAAAAAAGATTCCAAACCCCTAACTTAAATTTTCACATGAACAGTGCCATGTGTACGCTCGCACTACCAATCCTCGTGTTTGCTAAAAACTCTTTCCTGGAGGCTGGAGTGACACACATTGCAGAACAGGGAATACAAACGATTTGGTCCTGGTGCTTCTTATCCAGCAGTTCCTCAAGCCAGAAGATCTGCAGTACACAGACAGCTGTTTCTCAAGCCATTGCAAGCTTTCAGTCAATTGACTCAATTCGTTGATTTATGGCATGGGGGTGTGGCATGGCAGACCCACTTCTAAGAATCAGCCAAAAGCTTTGTTGGCGAAGTTCAAAGCTTTTCAGTCCCTGCAGATCAGGGATAGCCAGTAGGGTGCTCACCAGATGTGAACTGGAACTCCCATCAGCCCCAGCCAGCATGATCAAGGGTCGATGCCTGCTGTAGTCTGCAGCACCTAGTCTCTTTCTTTGGCGATCACTTGTAGCCGAGTAAGATTGTCTTCCATAAACACGGTTTTAACAATGAGTCCGTAAGTGACTGTGGAGACCAATTCTGGACCCACACATCCTTCCACAGTGAGGACATTGGTTTCTGGGCAGGAGTTGATCACGGTGTGGATTTGGCAAGCATGCCTTCCTCTTAGCACATTTCTCCCTTGCATCCTGAGTTTGAGTGTCTTCAAAGTCCACGACACCTTTGGTAAAGGCTGTTCTCCAACTGGAGCGCTCACGGGCCAGTGTTTCCCAGTTGTCAGTGTTTATACTACATTTTTTTAGATTTGCCTTGAGACAGTCTTTAAGCCTCTTTTGTTGACCACCAGCATTACACTTTCCATTTTCAAGCTCGGAATAGAGTAGTTGCTTTGGAAGACGATCATCAGGCATCCGCACAACATGACCAGTCCAACGAAGTTGATGTTGAAGAATCATTGCTTCAACACTGGTGATCTTTGCTTCATCCAGTACACTGATATTAGTTCGCCTGTCTTCCCAAGTGATGTGTAAGATTTTTCGGAGACACCGTTGATGGAGTCTTTTGAGAAGTCGCAGATGGCATTTGTGCACCTAGTGGGCACCACTTTGGCTACCGCTTCTCCAGTTGCATAATAAACAGCGTCCTGCTGCCACGTTTGAATTAGCCCTTAAACAGAGAAAGCATGGAAATCCAGCCATTCCAGAGACCTTAAGTTACCACCGAACAGCCGTTTTCTCCTCCAGACTAATTATTTCCCATTAGCATCGTAGGAGAGCATTCTTGTCAAGCAGACAAATCTGGCAGCCACTGTGCATGTCTCCTGACACTATTCCACACACATGTGCGCACACACGCATATGTACACATACTAATTATTAGTAAAGGTTGAGAAATTCAGGGTGGGTCAAATAGAAATGTCATTGTGAAAGGCCACGTAATCCATCAGCAAACTGCTCCCATGCCAGATTCACAATCCAGCTGCCACCCAGCTGCCAAGATGGGGTTCAGCACCGGCCCATCAAAATGGGCAGCGTAGGGAGGTCTCCTACCTGGAGGAGAGTATTGCCAGGCGAGAGGCAGATCCTCCCAGGCCAATTCCAGACGCTGGCTTTGGAGCAGTGCAGCTGCCAAGCACTCCCTGTGAGGGAATAGGACTTCTCCGGGTAGGTGAAGGAAACAGGCAAAGTGAATGGACAGAGAATAGGCAACGACAGTAACAGATGAGCATGAATATTGTCAGCATATGTGTGTATGCACCAAGGCAGCTACTAATTGACTAGTTAGGTCTTTAAAAGCATAATTACTGAATTCATCCAGACAAGCCTCCTCTGCATATACTAATGCTACTATAGTCAACAAAGACATTTGCCAGAACCAAAATACTGCAATAATGAGGGATGCAAACTGACCGAGCTTGTGAGATGCTAAAATCCTTGATTTTATTTTTTATACATATTTTTTGTTCAGATATTTTCATACTGTACATGAGTACATAAGGGTATACATTACAAAGCTGGGAAGCTAATACACGCACTTAAATACTGGAGGGGAAGTACACCAATATACAGTAAACACATTCCGAATCATCATAGTTCTTTTGCACCAATTGATCAAGAAACACTGCTCCTATTGATGTGTCACTCAGTCCCTTCTTAAGAATGGAATTCAGTACCGTGGCAGAAGAGGAGCATGAACAAACCTATAGGTGGTGCTGCATTTTTGCAAATGATGTGATTGCATTTGTTAAAAAGGGATGGGACCCAGAGAGTCCGTTTGCGCTGGCTGATTTCTGCCAGCGATTCCTCCCTCCATTCCTACGTCTTATTCCATTCTAGAAGGTCCCTTGACCCACAAGAAGAGCTGGGGGGGCAGGGAGAGAAGATCAGAAAACACAGTTGTTCAATAAGAGCACCTCTTGTGGTCCTCTGTACATTGGCCAATGCTGATGTTCCAAGTGAGCTGAAAGGAGTTCACATTCAAATAATGGAATCAAAAGAAAAGCCATCTATGTACCGCTTGCAATGAATTAATCATTCAGAGAGGCAGCATCTAATCCAGGCATAGGCAAACTCAGCCCTCCAGATGTTTTGGAACTACAACTCCCGTCATCCCTAGCTAACAGGACCAGTGGTCAGGGATGATGGGAGTTGTAGTCCAAAAACATCTGGAAGGCTGAGTTTGCCTTGCCTGATCTAATCTCTGGAACTCCCTGTCTACTGATGCTAGCCAGGTGCTTTTAACTGTATTATTTCCAGTGCCTAATAAATAAATTGTATAGGTCGGCCTAAACAGACACATAATTTTATCTATGCTGATTTTACATTTTGATCATTCCTATGTGTACTTGTTTCCGAAGGCTGATTCTATTGGATAATTCTGAATGTATATTTTATATTGTTTTATGTAATCTTGGTAAATAAATAAATACTCAAAGGGTGACATGACCATTCAAGTGATTGTGCGCCAACCCACCAGCAGCAGAAATTCCAATCCAGCCATATCTTTCAGGCTTTTTCAAATGCCTTTCTTGACTAATGAGCTTCGCACATTCGCCAGCAACACAGCCAAAGACATTGAGGGAGATTGTTCCATATAGTTCTAGGGGTGACTACTGAGAAAGCTACTAGTCATGATGGCTAAGTTCTTCCCCTACTGTCAAAGGCAGTTGTTGGCACCCATCTGCCTGGAGAGACAATGGACTGCATCTCTGGGGTTGAAGTGAAACCGCTGCATTAGCAAGCACCAAAGGAAAGCAGAGCAATACATTTGGCACCAGCTGGGCTGCAGGAGTTTCTGGAAGGAGACATATAAGGCGCCACCCAACCATCTTCGGAACTCCACTCCGGATTTGTATAGGATTTACTCCTTAGCAGAAGATGCTTCACAAAGAGGAAGTCAGTGGCAAAAGAGAATTGTAGGAAAAGAGGAATGAGTATGAGGAGCAGGGACAGATGAACATGAAAATTCATTTATTTCTCCATCCTAATACACATATTTTTCATATCTGAAGAAGTGTGCAAGAACCAGGACCGGCACTAGGGCTTCTTGCACCCTAGGCGAACCACCTTCTGGTGCCCCCCCCCGCCAAAGCCTGCTTTAGTGGGAGGTGGGGGTGGTGGAGAGGCAAGCAGCAGTTTCTCCACTGTAGCGGAGAAGCTGCTGCTCACCCGTCCCGCCCCCCGCCAAAGCCTGCTTTAGCGGGAGCTGGGGTGGTGGTGTAGGGGGCAAGCAGCACCTCTCCGCTACAGCGGAGAAGCTGCTGCTAGCCCCAGGGCCGTCTCAGGCACATCTGCCACCATGGCGCAGCGATCCTTCCGGCAACCCCATGCGTCCGGGGCATCTGGGGGAGATCGTGGGCGGCGCAAGCACCCGGCCGCCCGTGGGGGTGGGGGGACGCTGCCGGCGGGGCCGTGCGGCTCCCCCCGCTCGCTGCACTCGAAGACGGTGCTGGGCGGCCAGCTCGCAGCCCCCCCGGGAGCAGCATGGGCGGCAGCAGTGTGTCGCTGGCACGCGAGCACCCGCCCGCCCTTGGGGAGGGGGCGTCTGGTATGCCAGCAGGCTTGTGGGGGCGCCCCTGGGGGGGCTGGCGCTCTGGCGCAGCGTCCCACCAGCCCCAATGGACGAGACAGGGCTGGCTAGCCCGTCCCGCCCAAGCCTGGCCAGTGCCCCTCCATTTTGGCGCCCTAGGCAATTGCCTAGTTCACCTAAATGGACGCGCCGGCCCTGCTAAGAACAAACTTAGTTGGCCTCTAAGGTGCTACTGGAAGGAATTTTTTTCATTTTTTTCAATGTAATCTTGTTGCTGGTTCTTCTGGGGTTATTGTTTTTTTAATAGAAAGGCAATACATAAATGCATATTTGCCGGTATATGGAGGAATTGATTAGACTGGAAGAGCCTTTGGCCTGATCCAGGAGGCTCTTCTTAGGTTCTAATGACGGAAGCTTTTATTGTTGCCATTTTCATTTGTGCATGCCACTTTGGACGTTTTTTAATGGAAAAGTGGTATGCCGATGTTAGAAATAAACAGATGGTTTCCTAGCAGCTGGAGCAGCCCTAAATTAACATTAAATCACTGCTGCAACTGCATCCTTCAGTCCACTTGCGAGGTGACAGTGTTGCTCTTGGAAGTGGTTGAAAGTAGGGAAGCCTGCCCATTTGGGCCAGTTCCATTATTTTCAGAAGCAAAATAGTTTGTGCAGAGCGCGTGGCTCAGTTTCCATCCATAGAAATCTTATCTTCTGCTTCATTCATGGGGGGGGGGGGAGTCATTTGCAAGGATGTTGTTCTTTCTGAGGCCAAGGGCAAATCACAGAACCTGTCTGGCATGTGGACTGCAGTATCTAGGCCGTCGTGGCATAGAGGAACTGATCAGATAAAACCCAGAATTTACAAAATGAAATAATTAAATCTTCAGGCCAAATTTTTGCTGCCAGTGAATTTCCACGACGGGTGAAGCAGTAACTCCTGGATGTTTGTTAAGTTTTCAAAGCCCTAGTCAGGAAAAGAAAAGCTTGCAGATATGGCTGAATTTTCTGGTTTGTGGAGATTATGAACTGTGACGAAGAATTGCAGCATATCCTCTAATGGCAGTGTTCTGGTCCAAGTTCTAGCCAGCCAGGCAATTCTCCATTCCATTTCACTCTCAGTTGTTGGTTGTTCAGCTGACACTCAGTGCGATTACTGAACATGTTTACTCCTCATCAGAGAGAGGTTTACAAAAATAAGGGGAGGGATAGTATTTCTGCAAAACTGAGGGTTCTCCCAAGCATCCCCCAACTTGGATTGCTTTACGAGATGATTAGACAAATTCACAGAGGATAAAGCTATCGGTGACTCCTAGACATGATTCTAGGCTCTGCCTCCATAGCCATACCTCTGAAAACCAGTTGCTTGGCACTGCAGGAGGGAAGAAGGCTGTGGGACTCAGGTTTCCCATAGGCATCTAGTTGGACTGACTAGAAAGGCCATTGGCCTGATTCAGCAGGGCTCTTCTGATGTTGTTATGTACATGTGTTAAGGTTGGAAGCTGCCTTATACTGAGCTGGTCCATCAGCAATGTCTACATGTGACTCTCCAGGATTTCAGACATGGTTGTCTCTCAGCCCGGAATATGCCTGTAGTGGGAGCAGGAGAGCTGAATTCCAGCTAGTGGGGTAGGAGAGCTGGGGAAAAATTCACATCTGGCAAGCAATGCACCCCTTGGGTTTCAGATAGTACATGAGTAGACGAGTCTAAAAAGCCCGAGACATAAATTTTAATGGCCTTCTAGCAGCTATGGTGGCTCATTTACTAGAAGCAGGGAATTTAGCATTAACACTACTCAATTGTCATGAACGAGCCAGCTCCCAGGGAAGAGTTGCTGCCAACTGAAGAAAGCAGCCAAGAACAGAGAGGGTTAACTGCCATGCAGGATGAGTATCGGCTAGTGCCAACTCCCCCACCCCTTGGAATGCCGGCTGATAAAGGAATGGCAGAGAGCAAGCTAGAACGCAGTCAAAGCTTGCTGGAAGCACAAACAGGAGGGAAAGAGTTAAGAGACAGCCTCTCAGAGAATGGGGAAGAGGAGGGAGCTGGCCCACTCAGTCTGAGGTCTTGACAAATGGGAGGGCTGCAAGATAGGAAGCAAAACAAAAGACGTATGAAGCGAAAGTTCAGTTGCTTCTGGTCTCGCAGGAAGTAGTCTTCAGAAGGGTCATCTTGATTGATGACGGCGGAGGCTGTGTTAAAGCCAACTGGAGTTATCTGTTTGTTTTGACAATAAATCATCCTTTTTAATTAACTACGCCCACTGTGTTATCAAGCTGGGGACTGGATTCCTGACATCAATTCTGACCAAACTAAACCTCCACATATATTTTTCTCTAGGAGGCTTAGTTTGGTCAGAATCAAGTATACGCTTCCAGAGTTAACGCTAAATAAATTTTGGCAAAGTTGCTAGAGGGCCATGAAAATTTGTTTCCCAGGCTTATTAGACTTGCCTACCCATGTACTGGGACCCAGGTGGCGCTGTGGGTTAAACCACAGAGTCTAGGGCTTGCCAATCAGAAGGTTGGCGGTTCAAATCCCTGCCACGGGATGAGCTCCTGTTGCTCGGTCCCATCTCCTGCCCACCTAGCAGTTCGAAAGCACGTCAAAGTGCAAGTAGATAAATAGGTACCGCTCCGACAGGAAGGTAAACGGCGTTTCCATGCGCTGCTCTGGTTCGCCAGAAGCGGCTTTGTCATGCTGGCCACATGACCCGAGTCGGACACGACTGGACCTGATGGTCAGGGGTCCCTTTACCTTTACCTTTACCCATGTACTATCTGAAACCAAAGGGGCACATAGGTTGCCAGTTGTGATTTTTTTTTTCCAGCTCTCCTACCCCACTACTGGAATTGAACCAGGGATCTTCAGCATGCAAAGCAGTTGCTCTGCCACTGAGTTACAGCCATTCCTCAAACACTCCCATCAGCCTCTGCCAGTATAGCCAGTGATCAAGGATGATGGGAGCTGCAGTCCAACATCATTTGGCTACCCAATGGGACTTCCTTCAACGTGGACAGGTACAGGACTGCAATGTGAATTTGATTCCTTTCCTTTCATCTCTCTGTACCCTTTCCCCTTTTGTATCATGTCCATTAGCCATTACTTTAAGTTGCAAACCACCTTGCGTGCTTTGGCAAAAAGGAAGCACAGCAGTATATCGAACAAACAAATAAACAATTCTTCGAAAATATGAATGCTTGGGCATGAATGCAAATGATGTTATGTATTTTTTTATTTAAAAAAAAATTCCTATAGTTTGAGCCTTCAGTATTTCACTAAAATCAACAGAGAAAAGCCTGAAGCAACAAAATGCACTGGGTGCTGTTTATTGTTTTTCTGGGACTTACCATGAAGATAATTGTGGGCAGTCATGGAGTATATTTGGTAGCCGAAGAACTGTCTTATCTTGCTGTAAACAAATAGGGAGAGATACCCATTACTGCCTCCTTCTGTGAGTGACTTTACAGAGGAATTCTTCTTGTCAGTCATCAGTGCCTTTGGCTACAGTGAGCACATGCTACAACCAGCTGTGCAAATAATAGTAATAATAATAATAATAAACCACGCTTTGGGTATTTGATAGGAAGAGTTCAGCTCAGTCTGTAGAAAATCTAAGGATCACAAGGAAAACTCTTCTGTCCTGCTGTTCCTACACGCTCAAGGCGCCTGACTGCATGATTGAAAAAACAACAACAATCCTTTACATTAAAGGTCTGTTTTAAAGTGCAAGCTTTAAATTGCACCAGCAATTGCACACAAAAAAAAGCCACTGGACAATGAAGCTCTATTAATCATCCCTCCAAGTGCTTTTAAGAACTGACAAACTTTATACACAGGCACCTAAAATTTAGAAGGTGGGTCCCATATTATAGGGGCAAGCACAGAGAAGGATATTTTTTTGACAGATCGGGGGTAATGAACCTCAGGCAGCCCCCCATCAGCCCATCTATTAGGGCCTTGAGACTCTCCAGAGGCCACACCTTCTCTCTCAAGGCCACACCCATCAGCAGTCCTGATCTGCCTGCTTCTTGAGTGCTATGGCCTGACTGGAATCCCATGGAAACTGTTCCATTTAGCCTTCAGCCAGCCTCCACCTGCCTGCCTGCCTTACTTACAGCCAGCCAAAGGGGTGGCCCCGACTGTCAGTTTCCTCTCCTTAGTCTCAGTCTTGCCTTTGTAGAACTGAGCAGGGAGGAGGATGGCGACAGAACAATAATTATTTGGCTCCAGCTCTCATTGGCTCTGTCTCCACCTACTGCTGGCTACACCTACTGCCGTACCAGTCCCAGTTTGCAGCAGCTGCTACTCCCTGTTGAGGCCTCTTGATTGAGGGTGAAGAGGTGTGTGTGTGTGTGTGTGTGTGTGTGTGTGTACCTTTGATTTTTTGCACAGCAGAAACACACCCTACTCTGGAGAAGTTATGAGTCCAAGCCTTTGCTCCAACTGCTTCTGTCTCTGGCCTTGCCCACCACTGGCATACTGCCCTGGAAAATTGCCCACAAGGGAATCTGACCCTTGGTTTGAAAATGTATCACCACCTCAGTGATAGATGTTTTAATTTCCTGATTTTTTTTAAAAAAAAACCCAAAACAAAACGAGATGGGATCTTGAAGGTGACTTCACCAGTTGGACAGGGCCTACAGGGGGAGAGGTTGTCCCCATGAGAGATGTCACTATTTGGATCAGCTTCTCTTGATGTTGGAGCACACAGGCTTTTGAGTGATCCCCTTTCAAGCAGTCAGTTGTGGCTGACTAATATAAACAATGAATTCCTAAAGGCTAACACTGGTCAATTTATAGCGCGTCCTCACCCTGGGTGATTCTCACTTGGTTAGCCAATGATGTGGCTTGTTGGGAATTTACACCCCTCTCGTGTTTTTCCAGTATGTCACATCTTCATACTATCTTATTGGACTAAATGTATGACTAAGGTTTTGATTTGTTTTTGCTGTGTTGTTTGTCAGCAAACAATCTCCTTCATCCTAAGCATATTTACTATTTCTTACTACCAGCTGTTTACAAATGACTATACTTTAGCTGAACCATCCCCACTCTTTCATCATCTATCTCATATCATCATCATCATCATCATCTAACTTGTATGCAGCCTTTCCACAGTTAAAACAATGCTCAAGGCGGGTTACAATATGAAAAGATTTACATAGTTACAAACATAGCAAAGCAGTCATAAAAATAAATAAAACACATTAAAAACTACATAACCAAACTGAACAATTTCCACATAAAAATAACAACAGTAAAAACTCCCAACAAAACTTCCCCCCAAATACCCCAGTCCTTGCTGGGCAGCAGCCGCAGCAACAGGTCCTTATGAGGCCTGTCAGGCCTGCTCTAGGCACTCAGCAGGAGAGTCTTATCTCAGTTTACCACATTGTTGTTGTTGTTTAGTTGTTTAGTCGTGTCCGACTCTTCGTGATCCCATGGACCAGAGCACGCCAGGCACTCCTGTCTTCCACTGCCTCCCGCAGTTTGGTCAGACTCATGTTGGTAGCTTCGAGAACACTGTCCAACCATCTCGTCCTCTGTCGTCCCCTTCTCCTTGTGCCCTCCATCTTTCCCAACATCAGGGTCTTTTACCACTTTAGCATATCTTAAAGGCTTCTTATTAAGCCGTTCCCATAGCTCAGTGGTGGCCAAACCTGGCCCTCCAGCAGTTTTGGGACTACAATTCCCATCATCCCTGACCACTGGTCCTGTCAGCTAGGGATGATGGGTGTTGTAGTCCGAAAATAGCTGGAGGGCCAAGTCTGGCCACCACTGCCATAGCTGGTATTTCCCCAGTGTCATTTATTTAGAGTTACCTATCAAAGAGCATATATCCGGGGTCCTCCTTTTAAGGTTCTCCTCAATAATGCATACATGAAGCACCACAAGTTAGCAAGGTGAGCTGGTGCAAGGTGCAAACACCTTGGCAGAACCAATCTGATGCTCCTGCTGGTGTGCTTGCACCATGCTGACCTCTCTTCCAGCTTGGCTCTTCTCCTTCCAGTAAACAACTGTGACTCACCTGGCATGAAGTTAGTGTAGTGGCTCTTACCCCACCCAGCAAACTGCTTCTGCTAAGATGTATGTTCTGCTCCTACAATGGGCTTGAATCTGTATTTGCTTGCAGTCTTACCTTTTCTTTATCCTATGCCTCCTTTTGTTCTCCATTGTTCTGAGGAAGGGAACAGCCCTCGGTTCCTCTAACTCCAGGATAAGAAAGCAACACAGCAGGCTGATTGACAAGAGCCGCAAAAGATCAATATTTTAATGTGTAACAAAGACAGATGTGTACACATTCTGCTACCCGAACAATGTTTTCGAAACCAGCCTCCTGAAAGTAACTATCATTTCCTCTTGGATAATTTGAAAGCAGGACAAAAACTACAAATAATAGTCAGTTGCCATTTTTGAACCGTGAATTTCACAGCAATCCTAGAAGAAGGATTGGGGGAGAGAGAGAGAGACTTGATGCAGCAGTGTTAAATCAAGAGGTTAAGTAATATGTACAGGTTCACAAAGAAAATGTCTGAGACAAGAATAGAATCAATCTTTCTAATTCCCCTGCCCGGACGCCTTCAAGAATCAAAGCTACTTGATGTGCTTTATGGAAGATAGAGGAAAATACTGGAAATATAAAAGAATGCTACCTTTTGTATTTTGGTAAAGGGTCATAGTTCAGTGGCACTGTGTATGCTTTGCATGCAAAAGGTTCCTCGTTAAATCCTGGGCATCTCCAAGTAGGTCTGAGATAGACCAGTGCCTGAAACCCTGGAGGGCTGCTGTCAGTGCAGAGGGAGATGTACACAGGGCCTGATAAAACATCTTTTATGTTGCATAATCTTTAGATGCAGATTTAGGGTTTATAACGTAGATACTGACTTGCTAAGGTAAGGCACCTATAGGAACGTTGAAGAAAGATGAAAGAATCTGAACAAGGCTCTGATGTTGGCATAGTTTGTAACTCCTTAATTTAGAAGCCCAATAATTAGGGATCGTAGATCGTGATATCATAGGGATGTCAGAAAATGGAAATGGAAATGGGAGCAGAGATCCCTGGTGCTCACTTATTCATCAAGAAACCAATCCAGTAATGATGATCAGATCTTACTGTTGTTGAATTCATGCCGCTAACAAATAATAATTACCTCTGCCCATTTTGCATTGTTTCTCCTTTGCATTGAAATGAATAGGGTGCACAATGCAATTTACATAGTTAATTACAATAATTATGTAATTTTGCCACGGGGGGAGTGAGGTGAATAACATAGTTTTTTGGCAGAAGACAGACTGTAGGGGAATGGAAACAGTGCTGCGTGCGACAAATTCAGGTGACAAAAATGATGCCTTCTTGCACCCCAGCTAACAGTGAAAACTTAATCATGTCTATACAGAAGTAAGTCCTGTTGAATTCAATGTGGCTTACTCCTGGGGTTGCGCTCAATAATTCTTCAAGCACAGTCACCTTTTCTTTATCCAAACTTTTTAAGCAGAAGGCCGGTCCACTGTCCCTCAGACCTTGTGGGGGCGGGGCGGAATAGATTTTGGAAAAAATAAATAAATAATGAATTCCTATGCCCCACAAATAACCCAGAGATGCATTTTAAATAAAAGGACACATTCTACTCATGTTAAAACACTGATTCCTGGATCATCCGTGGACTGGATTTAGAAGGCGATTGGGCCGGATCCGGCCCCCGGGCCTTAGTTTGCCTACCCATGCCATAAACTCAGGACCCTCCTTTGTGTAGTAAGTTCATTGTTGTTTTTTATTATGTTTTCCATTTGGGAGTGGAAAATCACATTGACAAAGTCCTGCTCATGGAACGTGGAAAATTCCACCTGCAATATTTATGGCATGTTGTGTTAGTTAAGATCAGGGTGGTGCTGGTTGCGGGGAGAATCTAAGTTGGTGTTTACAGACAAAAACCTTGTTTGTTCAGCAGTGGACAGAGCAGGCCAGCCACCCTTCCCTTAATTTAAAATGGCCTTTGAAATGCCCCCACAGAAGCCAGAATGATTTATTGACAGAAATATCCTTTCATTCAACAAATAACTAATCCTTTCCAAAACGTGGTGTTGTTTTATTAATGTAAGGAGCTGGGAGGCCGTTTTTCAGGATATTGCGGCTGATCATTTCTTTGTGATGAATGTGGTGGCTCTTGCTTTCTTCTCTGATGGGAAGAGGAAAGTTTTGAAAAGAATTGATCATCGGAGGCCATGTCGAGAACTCAAGTAAATGCGCTTCTGTGAAATGAGATCTTGGTTTGCTATTTCCTTTTTGCGTCTCCTTTGTGGGCTTTGCTACAGCAGTGGTTTGCAATTGTTTCTTTTTAATCTGCAGGGAGCCTCTCCACGATGATTGCTTTGCTGAGGAACCCCTTCCTATTTGTGCACGATTCAAGGAGAGACTGTCACTGAGTGATAACAAAGCATGTCCCTGGCATCTCCCAGGCTTAGGTCACAGGTGATATGGAAGACCTCATTCTGAGACACTTGAGCACTGCTACTAGGCAGAAGAGGCAATACGGGGACTAGATGAGCAAATAGTCTGCTGGAAAGACTATAGCTTAGTACAGAATACAAGGCACTGTATGTTATGGGGATGAGGAATCTGTTGCCTGGCCAATACTGTTGGACTCCACCTCCCATGAAGGACAAGATGGCATAGTCTTTGGTCAATTATGACTGACCATAGAGCCAGTGTTGTATGGTGGCTAGAGTGTTGGACTATGACCTGGGAGACCAGGATTCAAATCCCCACTCGGCTATGAAGTTCACTGGATGACCTTGGGCCAGTCACTGCTGCTTAGGCTAACCACCCTCACCAGACCCTCCAAGTGTCCCTATTTTCCAGGGACAGACCTAGATTTACAGAAGCCATTCCTGTTTCAGAACTGATCCTGGAATGTCCCACTTTTCCTTAGCATGTCCCTATTTTCATCGCAGAAATGTTGGCGGGTACTGAGTTTCGTGACCCCTGAGGCAAGGAGATACAACTTTTAGAAGACATCTGAAGGCAGCCCTGTATAGGGAAGATTTTTAAGGTTTAATTTTTAATTATGTTTTTATATATGTTCTAAGCCACCCATCGTGGCTGAGGCAACCCAGTCAGATGGAAGGGGTGGAAATAAACAGATGGAAATGGGGATGGCCTATTCAACAACAACATCATCATCATCATCAACTACAACAACAACAACACTTATTATTATTAAGTGCTTTGAGCTGGGCAATGCTAGACTGGAAAAAGCAACTAAAGCATGTCATAAAGAAATATTAAATATGCCAAAGAATCCCATGACACATTCCATGCAGAATCCTTTTGCCATTCCCAGCCGAAAAGAGCCTTGACATTATTGACTCTTCCTACCTCAGTTGGTTTTCCACAGACAGTCTCAACAGGGGATATGTAGCTTAAGCCAGATTTTTTTGCAAACGTTGAAAGCTTTTGGCATGCCCAGAATTTTCACTGGCAACCAGTCAAATGTCCAATGGCTCCCTGGGGCACCTCCATCTAAACACTGTAGTAACAGCTTTCCATTCTTTCCACTCTTATTTGCGCGGTCATGTGCCTTGTATCACATTGAACTCTCACCTCCTATTTGTATTTGGCTAGACTCCTAGTGCAGGGACAACCACTTTCCCCATCCATCACTGATGGCTCTCTGAGGACACCAGCCTTTTCAGCATCCATGGAGACTTAATTGCAGGTCAATTTGGTATCTGACAGCCATTTTAATCTGTGCTGATCTCAGCTGGGGTATGAAGATAGCTTGTATACAGCAAGAGAGGGACAGACCTTCATAACCAGAAAGCTTTGCTGTATATTGATCTGCACTCGATAGCCCCATGCCCTATTTTATTTGCAATAATAGGAGCCGGCCTGTGTTGGCGTTTTCGATGATACCTTTGAATCACATAGGCTGCAGTTGATACCGAGTCACTCGAAACAATCCCCTCCCCCCGTATTTTGGGTGGGGTTTTTAATCAGAAAAACCACCATGTTACGTCATAGCCAGTTACAGATAAATGTATACACTCCACCCATTATTGCCCTAGCAGACTGCTGCGAGCTGATTCAAAAAATCGCTGAACACTAATGATGGGTTGTTGCATTTACTCAATGGAGCTATACTGCTCCAGAAGGAATAGATGCTATGGGCTTAATTCCTTAACTCATCTAGGATTTTGAGCCATGCCAGAATTTAGCAACTTGCTTCTATATGTTTACAGCAAAAGCTGCTTTTGGGCAACATACTTTCAACCACTTTCTGCTGGCCTCCACTCCATGTTGCAGATTTGCCCTTTGACTAAGATAGTTTTTAATAAATAGCATCGTTGCGATGCAAAGATGACTTTGTTTGTACTCCTATCACCTGAAAAATTGAAATATTGGAGGATTATTGGGTGAGTGGGGAGGTTATGGGAGGTGTCATCATTCCAAAGTGGAACATCTACTCCAGGGGTGTGGAACTTTTGGCTCTCCAGGTGTTGCAGTCCAACTGTCACCAGCCCCAACCATCAAGGCTGATAGCCAGGGATAACCAGAGTTGTAGTACAGCAATATCTGGATGCCCACAGCTTCCTGGTGCTTGTGATCTCAGGGAAAGGATGGCCAAATCCGTCAATTTTAGTTTCTGTCAGTTTTTCATTTTTACAATCTTAAGTACAGTTTGTCACATTTCTGCAACAGTTTCCACGAATACCGGCACTTTAGAATACATTCCTCCTAATTTGCACATTTCTGTATGCAACTTTGCGCAATAGACTCATTTTTGTAATATATTTTCCCTTCATCTAATGAATTCTTATATGTTATTTTCACTATTAAAAAAATACCTTTTATTCCCATTTTTTCTTAATTTTTCTCCTGCGTTTATGAGCATACTTTTTTTTTTTTTTAGTTGAAAGACTGCATCACAAAATTCAGAGAAGTGTGGTTTGGGAAGACAGGAGTGCCTGGAGTGCTCTGGTCCATGGGGTCACGAAGAGTCGGTCACGACTAAACGACTAAACAACGTGGTTTTGAAGGATAACTATGTTTCAGTTTGCATATTGTTTTGGGAATGCAAACTGATTTTCCCCCTATCTCAGCAGGTGTTATTTCAGATTTAGGTGATAGATTAGAGGTGTATATGTGTGAATTTCAGAACGGGTAGGACAGGTTTTGTAGCAAAGTTCAAAATGGTTCTCTCTTTGAAATAGTCAAGATTAGAAAGAGTGTATGTTCCAGAGGTATATTTGAATAACATTTCTCAATGTTTTCTGGATTCTTTTTATGGATTTGTGGGTATAAGAGATCCTTCATTTTGTGAAGAGATTAGTCTAGATCAGCCATTTCTAGCCTGGACCCCTCTAGATGTTTTGAACTACACTTCCCATCAGCCTTAGCCAGATGGCCAGGGGTGATGGCAATCTATTTATTTCAAGTATTTATATACTGTGTTATATACAGCAGAAAAGATCCCAGAGTGTTTTTTACAGTTCTGTTGAACAGTTCAGTTTCTAGTGCATAAATATTACAATGCATGATCACATTATGTAACAGTTCCATGTGCTGAAGACAAATTGCAAACCAGGCCGTGCTGCTCACCCACTTAAGTGTTGTACGTTCTTCAGGAACTGCTACCATTTTGGAACCACCCTATGCTAAGTACAAGCATCTTCCATGCTTTCTCCAAACACAGACCTTAAAGAATCTCAGAATCATAGAATTGTATAGTTGGAAGGGACCCCAAGAGTCATCTAGTCCAACCCCCTGCAGTGCAGGTATCTCAGCTAAAGCATCCATGGCAGATGGACATCCAACCTCTGCTTTGCTCATACTTCATCTTCAACGGCATCAACTAGTCTGGCAACTTATGGAGAGCCACAGGTTCCCCATTACTGAACTAGCCAAGTCCCATTCTATCCCAGCATCCTATGTTCCAGATGTTTCAGATGCCAGCCAGATGTTTCCCAGGAAACAGCAAACAGGTCTCTCAACACAGGCTCCCTTCTGTATAGCTGTCATGGTTCGTAGTGGCCACTGATAGATTTATCGATGGCACTAAAGAATCATAAGCCAACTCTTCACGCAGAAGATAAGCACACAGAGGTTATATTTCCAATACAGTGGTACCTCGGGTTACAGATGCTTCAGGTTACAGACGCTTCAGGTTACAGACTCCGCTAACCCAGAAATAGCACCTCGAGTTAAGAACTTTACCTCAGGATGAGAACAGAAATCGCGCGGTGGCAGTGGGAGGCCCCATTAGCTAAAGTTCTTAGGTTAAGAACAGTTTCAGGTTAAGAACAGACCTACAGAAAGAATTAAGTTCTTAACCCGAGGTACCACAGTATTCCAGCTACTGACAGGAAAATAAGGAGCACTGGAGACACACAGAACACATGAAAAGGGGAATCACATGAAACTATGAACCAAAACTGAAAAAGACAGTGGGGAAAGGATGTGGGAGGGGGCAAGTTGAGATTTCTGTTTCCTCTGTCCCCCCCTCCCAGGCCCAATACAGAATATAGAATGTATCCATTTTCCTCTCTCTCTTTTTCTTTCTTTCTTTCTTTCTTTTTTTTTAAAGAGTCTTGCAATCTGGGCAATTTCCCACTCGGCTTGATGACAAAATGCATTTTCCTCAGAATAGCTGTAAATCACACGGAACTCCTACTGATAGCACTTTGCAGTAACAAGGAAAAAAGCTTTTTTCCTAAGCTGCACCTCTCCCCAAGATAATGGCTTCCACCGTCTCCTAGTCTGTGCCAGGTATGTTGTGAATAATGCATTCCTCCTATAACAGGATGCACTTCTGCTGGTCGAAACAGAGTCCTACACAGCGCTGGTACCAGTGGTTAGCATCTCTGGGAACCTGCTGAAGCCCACACTTGAGTGGAAGAAAACCACTGGTGACCTCCAGACCTTCCTTCTTGATGTATCTACCTATGAACAAGGTAAATAAGATGCAGCTTTTACTTGCCTCCTTGCCCTGTAACTCTGGACGGCAGTGCATATTGGACCCGAAGGGAGAGGTCTAGTGAACGGAGAGATTTGACATTGACAAAGAGGCAGATTCAGATGGGAGGGGGGGACCTCTTGAGGGCATTTTACCCAAGGAACGCCTCTCCCTCCCCCCAAAAAAACCTGGAGTTGACATAGCTATATGCCTAAAGTGTATGGGCTTCCCCTTTTAACAGATGTGAGGAACCTGTTCTGTAGCTCAGAAGTAGAACATCTGCTTTGTACGTAGAAGACCGCAGGTTCAATCACTGGCATCTTCATGTAGGACTGGGAATATCCCCTACCTGAAACCCTGGAGAGCCACCGGTAGTCCATGTAAACCAGGGTTTTCAAACATGGGTCGCCATCTGTTTTTGGAATACAATTCACATCATCCTGGATGATTGGTCCTGCTAGCTAGGGTTTATGGGAGTTGTAGTCCAACAACAGCTGGAGACCCAAATTTGGGAAACTGTGGTGTACAGAACACTGAGCTAGATAGACCAATGGAGTGACCTGTTATAAGGCAACTTCATATGTTTCTGTGCCTCTATGTTGGCGGACTACAACGCCTGGCATCCTTGGCTGGGGCTGATGGGAGTTGCAGTACAACAACATCTGGAAGGACCAGAGACCCCACCCCACCCCCACCCCTTCCTCACAACATGCTTTTTGAGAAACATTGTTGTTTGACATGCGCCACACACCCTGCCCTGAGATTAAATGCCACGGGTTGTATTATAACCATTCTTAAAGATGAATTACAAATAAACATTTCAACAATATTGTTCTCCAAAGCAGGATGGAAGCCAATGTAGGTGGAATGTCCTGCATTAACTCCCACTTGGGGAGGGATTTTTTTGACAGCTGACCTTTTTCTCCATGGCTCTGTTTTTGTTTTGGTTGTGGGCTATGCACACTGCTAAATTCAGCCCAAGCGATGTGATGGAAATATATATTCCTTCGGCGGAAACATGTGGCAGAGGGCTTGGCTGCCTTGCTTTGACCTCTGTCATGTTAGTTTCCTTCCATGTGCCATTAAAATGGGCCTGGTTTAGGAAACAGAATGATACTTATAATTAAGAACTATCTAAGCAGACGCAAATATTTTCAGGAAAGGGGAGGAGATTTTTGTGAATGTTTTTACCTTTCCCCCTTTTAAAAAAGTGACTGCAAGAAATTGTTGTACATGCTGTTAAATCCTGCTTGCATTCTTTAGGAATAAGTACACTTCCCTGGAGGCTACTGGAAAACTTCCTAAGGCTGATTCAAGTGTCTGAAGAGGAATAGCAGAACTCTTACATCACAGCATGTGCCTGAACATGTGAGCACTCTATCCCAGGAATGTGGCTTCACCCAAAGTCTTGGTTTCACCCAAAGAACCTTGGGCATTCGCCAAGGGTGTTAGAACTGTTAGGGGATCCCTATGCCCCTTTAGGCGGGTGGCACTGTGTGTTAAACCACAGAGCCTAGGGCTTGCTCATCAGAAGGTTGGCGGTTTGAATCCCCGCAACGGGGTGAGCTCCCGTTGCTTGGTCCCTGCTCCTGCCAACCTAGCAGTTTGAAAGCATGTCAAAGTGCAAGTAGATAAATAGGTACCGTTTCGGCGGGAAGGTAAACAGTGTTTCCATGCGCTGCTCTGGTTCACCAGAAGCGGCTTAGTCATGCTGGCCACATGAACCAGAAGCTGTACGCCGGCTCCCTTGGCCAGTAATGAGAGATGAGCGCCGCAACCCCAGAGTCGTCTACGACTGGACCTAATGGTCAGGGGTCCCTTTACCTTTACCTTTATGGCCCTTTATAGAGCTACAATTCCCAGAGTTCCCTGAAGGTACTCTGGGAATTGATCTGGGGTATTGAAATGAACCACAGTTTTAAGAGCTCTCCCGCATTGAAGCTGAAAGTTGTCAAGCAAGAATTTTTGGTGTGGCCCCATGAGATAGAGAAGTGAATAAAAAACCCACAATTCCTTTAAGTAAGTTCCTCTTTGGACCCTCTTGCATCATCATTTCATTCTTTATACCCCACCCATGTGGACGGACATATAAAAACATAATATGACATCAGACATTAAAAACTTCACAATACAGGGATGGCCTTGGATGTCTTCTAAAAGTCAGATAGTTATTTATTTCCTTGATATCTGATGGGAGGGTGTTCCACAGGGTGGGTGCCAATACTGAGAATGTCCTCTGCCTGGTTCCTTGTAACTCCACTTCTCACAGTGAGGGAACTGCAAGAAGGCCCTCAGAGCTGGATCTCAGTGTCCAGGCTGAATGATGGTGGTGGAAATGCTCCTTCAGGTATACTGAGCCAAGGCCATTTATGTCACAGAGGGACGCGGGTGGCGCTGTGGGTTAAACCACAGAGCCTAGGGCTTGCCGATCAGAAGGTCGGCAGTCTGAATCCCCACAACAGGGTGAGCTCCTGTTGCTCAGTCCCAGCTCCTGCCTACCTAGCAGTTCGAAAGCACATCAAAAGTGCAAGTAGATAAATAGGTACTGCTCCGGCGGGAAGGTAAACGGCGTTTCCGTGCGCTGCTCTGGTTCACCAGAAGCGGCTATGTCATGCTGGCCACATGACCCGGGAGCTGTATGGCGGTTCCCTCAGCCAGTAAAGCGAGATGAGCGCCGCAACCCCAGAGTCATCCATGACTGGACCTAATGGTCAGGGGTCCCTTTACCTTTAAGATCAGGAGTATCTCAGTTCACATAGTCAGACAATCTGGGGGTCAAGAAAGCTGTGGGTCCAAGGTCACAAAAATCAAGAAGCAGCAGCAAGGTCTTCCCAGGAACAATGAATGTTGTTTCCAGCAACTGACTAAGGTGGGAAACCCTGCTTAAGGAAGCTGGAGCCAGCTGGTTCTCCTCAGGAGCAAAAAGGCTGATGAGCAGCAGCTAGAGTCACTTTGCCTTCTGCTCCTTCAGGCTGCTGCTCAGCAGGTGAAGCCGACTCCTGGCACATGACAATTTAGGGCTTTAAAGGTCAGCACTAACACTTAGAATTGTGCTTGGAAACGTACTGGGAGCCAGTGTAGTTTCTTTAGGTCCGGTGTTATGTGGTCTCAGTGGCCGCTCCCAGGCACCAGTCTAGCTGCCGCATTTTGGATTAGTTGTAGTTTCCGAGTCACCTTCAAACAGAGCCTCATGTAGAGCACATTGCAGTACTCCAAGTGGGAGATAACCAGAGCATGTATATCTCTGTGCAACCAGTGGCATAGCAAGGTGGGGGCAATGGGTGCTTTCTGCCCCCCAGTGCCACCCTGGAGGGGGTGACACTCTGGGCGCCTCTCCCCCACCCCCACCACGCTGGCGGCGGCTTTGGGGGTGGCGGGGGAGAAGAAGAGCAGCCCAGGAGCGCGCTGGCGGCGGCTTCGGCGGTGGCGTGGGGGGGTGGGAAGAGAGGCGAGCAGGTTTGCGAAGCAGTAAGCAGGTTTGCGAAGCTGGCAGCGGGGGTGGGGAGAGGCTCCCAAAGGCGCCCAGTGTCACCCCCTCGCTTTGCGGCTTGCTCGTGGGGTTTGCCAGCGGTGTGTGGGGTGTGTGTGTGACAAAAACAATTCTGCACTGGGTACCACCTGGGCTTGCCATGCCTCTGTGTGCAACTGCCCTATTTCAACTTCTTCTGGGATCAGTCTCTTGAGTAGGTGATCCATTCACCTGCCTCGCCTCCTCCTTCGTTGTTTTTGAACTCCCCATTTGTGAAACAAATGGTTTGAGTTTCCAACGCTTTACTCAGTCGTTTGAATCTCGCCTAACATTATACTTTCAATTTGCCACCATTATGGTTTCATTTGACATTCAATATATGGTAATAGCAATGAATTGGCTAGATATGGAGTGTCATATACTTTGTAAGGATAGCATTTCATTGTAATGTAAAGGAGTTTTAGTGCACAGAGGCTTTTCAGGAGCCATTCTTTCTATGCCATTTCCCTTCCAACAGAACAGTAAATGCGCTAGTAGAAAAAGAAATCTGGAAGCAAATGTTTGGTAGGAAAACTTTAAGGAAATCTCTACCTCCCTTGCATGGCCCTATTTTTTTTTCTCTGGGGTTTCCCCCAGCACTCTGGAGCAGATTGGTGGCGGGGGGGGGGAGGAGGAGTGGAAGGGAAGTTTCACTGATCAAGCGGAAGTTATTCTGGTGGTGAAATGATTTATGGTAGTTGAATTCCATCCAGAATAATTAAACCACCAGAAAGTCGGACTTGCCCCCAAAATTACAACTGCTGACCATTTAGTAATACCACTGGCATTGTCCTTTCCCATGCATTGTTTTACTGGATGATGCAGGGTATAAAATAATCTCACCAATTCCTTACAACAGGTTCATAAAGAGGGCCAGTGTTATGATGTTCAAACTGCAGCAGCCTGTGTGGGTATCTTCCTTAGGAAACAAAGGAGCCAAGGCAATGAGCTTGAGCAAGAAAACTGTGTAGACGAGTCAAACAGCCCTCTCCTCTCTTCCTCAGCTGAGGGAGCCACCCATAGCTGCTTTACCGGATCCAAGAGGATGGGGTGTGGGTGGGGAGAACCCCTGAACTAGACTGCATGTGCATCTATGCGCTCCGACGCACACACCCCAGCATGGGAAAGGTTTTGACACTCTCCTGTCTAACAAGAGCTTCCTCCGCATTCCATCGAAATAAGCAATTGCCCTTTGTTGTAGAAAAGCAGAATAAATATTGACTCGCCAAATACCATGGGAGAAAATGGATAAAGAAAGACCCTTTCCCCCTGACAAACACCCAGCAGACCCAAGGATAATGGAAATGTATAATTGCCACCTGACGCAGGCAAGTCAGATATACTTTGCCGTTTGCACTAAGCATTTATTTAAAAGTCAAGGTTGCTGCAGGTTTCCAAGGGATCCATTTAGGCATAATGTTTGTTTGCTTGCACTCTGCTTTTCTGGCTTAGCGCACGGAGGCTGTCCCCAAGCAAGGTGCCCTTTGGCGAAAAACAACAGGCCGCGGGGAGTCTATTATAAAAGAAACAGTTTGATGGAATAAACATGCCACGATGTATTCTCCAAGAAAGGATGCTTACTCCGCAGCAACCCTGTTTACATAACTGGGAATACTCCAGCGTTTGCATTTTCAGGAGGGCAGCTAGGCTTTTACAAAAGCAGAGGAGATGCTTAAGGAATTTGGTCTTTCCAAATCCCACTACAAACTGCCCTGATGCACACCTCTCAGGCTAATGTGCAAATCAGGAGGACACAGCTGTCCACTGAGTTTAGTAGTTCTCCACGTAATACAATGCAGGCCTTAGCTCAAAGAAAGTATTTTCATCACGTTTTGAAATGCACATTTTGAGAGAGAGGATGCTCAGAAATATATCTCCACACACGAATTTGAATGCAAATTGTGTGCCAGTTAACTATGCAGAAAACGAGATCGAATTGGCTAATGGGTGAATGCATACAAAAGACTGGAAACAGAATGATTTCCCCACCCCTCAAAAAATAAGAGCTGTTCAACAGTGGAAGGGACTCCCTCGGAAGGTGGTGGACTCTCATTCATTGGAGGTTTTCAAGCAGAGGTTGGATGGCCACCTGTCATGGATGCTTTAGCTGAGATTCCTGCATGTTACTTTTTGATGTAGGCTGCTTATTTTAAAGTTTTGTTTTATTGTCACATTTTTATATTGCATTAGATTGTTATAAGATGTACATTTTTTGTTTCTTCTGCTTGTAAATCGCCTTGAGTATCTTAAGATAGAAAGGCGATGTACAAATTAAAAATTATTATTATTATTATTATTATTATTATTATTATTATTACTATTATTATTATTATTATTATTATTATTATTGCAGGGGGTTGGGCTAGATGACCCTCAGGATCCCTTCCAACTCTACAATTCTTTGATATAGAATCATAGAATCATAGAGTTGGAAGAGACCACAAGGGCCATCCAGTCCAACCCCCTGCCAAGCAGGAAACACCATCAAAGCATTCCTGACAGATTGCTGTCAAGCCTCCGCTTAAAGACCTCCAAAGAAGGAGACTCCACCACACTCCTTGGCAGCAAATTCCACTGTCGAACGGCTCTCACTGTCAGGAAGTTCTTCCTAATGTTTAGGTGGAATCTTTCTTGTAGTTTGAATCCATTGCCCGTGTCTGCTTCTCTGGAGCAGCAGAAAACAGCCTTTCTCCCTCCTCTATATGACATCCTTTTATATATTTGAACATGGCTATCATATCACCCCTTAACCTTCTCTTTTCCAGGCTAAACATACCCAGATCCCTAAGCCGTTCCTCATAAGGCATTGTTTCCAGGCCTTTGACCATTTTGGTTGCCCTCCTCTGGACACGTTCCAGCTTGTCAGTATCCTTCTTGAACTGTGGTGCCCAGAACTGGACACAGTATTCCAGGTGAGGTCTGACCAGAGCGGAATACAGTGGTACTATTACTTCCCTTGATCTAGATGCTATACTCCTATAGATGCAGCCCAGAATTGCATTGGCTTTTTTAGCTGCTACATCACACTGTTGACTCATGTCAAGTTTATGGTCTACCAAGACTCCTAGATCCTTTTCATATGGAGTGCACAAGGTTGGGGAAGGATAGCCTCCAGTGATCAATAAAGCTTCTATGCTGCAGCAGAGGCGGAGCTAGCTGCTCCGGCATCCGGAGCGGCACACATGCTTTGCACCTGGGGGGGGGCCAGGGGCAGGGTGATCCGCCCACGGATGCGGGGCGATCCACCCACAGGGGCAGCGCCCCCATGGCGAGCATCCCAGGGGGGTGCCATGGTGAATGGAGAGCATCCTAGGGGGGCACTGCCCGTGGCGATGTCACACACCACCACCACCCCAGGATGACACCCAGGGCGGACCACACACCCCGCACCCCCTTCCTACGCCACTGTGCTGCAGTCATAGTTGGCATTTGCTATTTAGCCACTTTATTTTCTGGTATAGATTTAGTTGGTGCGCTGTTTCTTTTCTGTTTTGTTTTATTTTAGATATTTCTTATCCACCCTTCATCAGAAGGACAATGTGTGAATAAGTAACAGTGGTGTGAATAACACAAATCCACACAGCATATAGAAAGAATTGTAAACCAACCAACAGCCTTAACAAAACAAACAAAATATAAAAAGACATAACAGAATGTAATTCCTAAAAAAATATACAATTTTAAATAAACCTGTGGCACCATGGTATTTCCGATTATACCGTAAATACGACTTCTTTTGGCTGTGTGTTTTGCAAATCTTGGGACGAGAGCATCTTGAGGCCATCAAGCAGACTATGACTCAGTGTTGGGGAGCCTCTAGCCTACAGGCCAACTTTGGCTCCCCAGGGGTCTGGATTTGGCCCACCAGGCTGTTCCTGGACAAAAAATTTAAAAAGGAGGAATCCGTTCTAGCAGGAATCTCAGTGCAAACCACCTTTGTGATGCTGCAGCAAGGCAGCGGTTTGTCCTTTTAATGACTGCTGTTTTATGTATTTTTAATCTCCTTTTGGAAGCCACCCAGAGTGGCTGGGGAAACTCAGCCAGATGGGTGGCCTATAAGTAATAAATTGTTGTTGTTGTTGTTGTTGTTGTTGTTGTTGTTGTTGTTGTTGTTGTTGTTTTGTTTTGTTTTGTTTTGTTTTGTTTTGTTTTGTTGTTGTGGCATTCTCCAGCCACCCAGCAGCTGATCCCTTTTCACAGGGTTTTCAGTACAAACCACCTTCATGATCATAGAAGCAAAGAATCATAGAATTGTGAGTCGGAAGGGACCCCATGGGTCATGTTTTCCAGCCCCCTGCAACGATCCTGGGAACGCACCTCTGAATAGGCTCATCGCCTGATGCCAACCTGGAGTGACCCAGAGATGTCTTGATCCAACTCAGCTAAAGCCAGGATTTGATTGGCCTGATTCGGTTTGGGCTTCAGCCAAATCGGGTGCAATAGACAGCCATCAGAACTGGTTGCCTTGCTTTTCAACATAATGCCAAAGGTGAGGTAATCAGGGAGAGTGGGGGACATGATACTGATTTCTTCGGTCTTGTTTCCCTTTTGCATTGCACAAAACATTTCTAGTGTGCCATCATTTCCCTCCCACCCACCCCCCAAGAAATGATGTAATATCCTTGGATACCAAACCAATCCATATCTGCTATTACTACTGGGACAAAGCTGGCTGCACTTTAAGCGTATATGGTTCTCAATTCATTTGCCAATAGCACATATTTTAAAGCCCTTTGCTTTCCAATTTTGATATTACTGTCATCTGTGACAGCAATACCTATTAGCTACTCATGGTTCTGCTCCCTGTTAATTAGCACTGTATAGTGGCAGGAATTTATTAATAATGATTCCCTTGATCCCAGTACAGTCTACCTTTTGTCCCCTATAACTGCTTTTTAAAAAAATCATAGTAATTATGGTTAGAAGTACAATACTGTACCTTGCTCTTACAGATACATCATAATAGAGCAATTATTGGCGAACAGTTTTTCCAACTTGATTATAGTGATTCTTATCATTTTCTGATCCAGGTAGCCTGAGGAAATGGAAAAAGGTTGGGTTCACCACTGCATCTGTAATAGATACCATTACATGGGTATTGGTGTCAGAAGTTTTCAACTATAATCATAGAATCATGGAACTGTAGAGTTGGGAAAGGACCCCACAAGTTCATCTAGTCCAGCCCCATGCTATAATCCAGGAATCACAGTTAAAGCATCCCTGGCAGATGGATGCATTGTCACAGACTGGTTGGATGCAGAGGAATGGTGGGACAAACCAGCTGGGAAACCCCCAAGGGAAGAAGACTCAGAGCCAGGAGATTGGTGGTGGGACAATAATGAGAGGTCAGCTAATTGGGAGGGGGGCGTCTGTGGCAGAGAGAAATCCAGAATCAGGGGCAGAAACTGAAGCAGGCAAGGAGGGAGGCCAAGAAGCAGAGATGAGTCCATCTAGTGAAGAGGCACAGGTGTCCCCCCTCCTGCTGCAATAAGCTCCCCTCCCTCCCCAGTCTCCCAGAATCACAAGAGGCATGAAGAGGGCAGAGGAGAAGTTAGCTTCACATAGACGCTGTCAGGAGACATCCTACTCACAAGTAGGAGCTTGGCAGAGACACATGCCCGACTTACATGTTCCCTCCCTCTTGGGCGATCATTACGGGAGCTTCAAAAGCATTCCTCAGCCCGAACATCACAGCAACTGATGCCAGAAGACATCAGCACACTTAGGGATCTGCAGAGGTTTGCGCAGTTGCATAACAGAAATAAGCAACTCAGCATTTAGGCTAATCTACTTTATTGCAATCTACTGCAATCTCTGCAGATAAGATGGTGGCACGCACAGACACAGCGGTTCAGTGCTCTCCCTTTTTCTTTCAGCGTTTCGTATGGCTTTTATTGTTGTTACTTGTTCTGAGTACATTTGGCTGGGAGAGCAAGATTTACAGCCAGCAGGAACTCCTAAGGGTCGGGTTACAGTGTGAACAAGCTGTACCCCAGAGCTATAACCATCTTAAATGCTGTTACCAGATAATATGACCTTGGAGAGTTGTGATGGGTGTGTATGTATGTGCATGTGTGGCTGAAAATGTTGTGGGTTTTTTGTTGTTGTTTTTTGTCTTGTTTTTATGGGATGGCATTCAATTTCATTGCACTTGTACAACATTGTACTTATACTTGTACAATGACAATAAAGAAATCTTATCTTATTTACATATAAATACACAGAGAGCACTTCAACATGGCTCCCTCTCTCTCTAGCATCAGACAGCAAAGAGAGAGAGAACAAAGGACAATAGTCCCACTTCAGGGAACACAGTAAGACAAACATCCTGTCTTCGTCACTTCCCATTCTGTGGAACCAAAACACACACTGTCATGTGATAGACAACAATCCCATGACAGCACACGGGGAATGAATCTCCAACAGATGCAATATCGGATTGCTTGGGGAAAACCCTGGAGAGAACTTAGACTCTTGTGGGAAGGCGGGGATTTTCAGTCTCAGCAACTGCTTCATGGAGGCAGGACCTGCCAGAGATGAGTTGCTGTGCTCATTAGGCCTGATGCTTCTGTGCAGATCCTGTTTTTGCTCATGAAGAGTTAACACCAACTCGCTTGGTGTGATTTACTGCTGGCTCACTCCTCTCAGTCATCCAACCTGTGTTTAAAAACTGCCAATGAAGGAGAATCCACCACCTTCAGGGGTCTGAAGCTGAGAAGGGGGTCATGGGTTGGGGGCAGGGTCAGGGTCAGGGGGTTGAATGCATTGCGATGGGTTGGACTTGATGTCCCTTGGGGATCCCTTCCAACTCTACAATTCTATGATTCTTTTCCAGGCTAAACATACCCAGCTCCCTCAACTGTTTCTCATTAGCTTTGGATTTTACAGACACACCAGCCCAAGCCAGCATGGCCAGTGGGCAGGAATTATTGGAGTTGTCGTTCAGAAATGTTGGGATGGCCACAGGTTTGTGCTAGTCTGCAGTCTGACGACTAGTTCAGGCTTTCTGTATTAATGGATATGGAGTCATGAACTTCTAGTGAAATGGTGGCAATAGTGGAACCTGGTGATAATAACTCCCATCCGCGACCCCCAGCATTGCTAGGGACTAAAAAAAAATATCATTTGAGGGTGGATTGACCCCCTATTCTGCAGCATGTTCCTGCCTCACTTATGGCAGCATCTGAATCTCAGAAGTGATGACTTCAGGGAAGTATTTCCTTTTTCTGTTGCCACATAGGAAAGAAAGCCAACACATCACTCCTTCCTCCAGCAACTAGAGTCCCATTATTTAAGCAGAGTTTCTGAAAGTCAGACAGGCAATCTCATTCCCTTATGGCACACGCGAGGCCCAGCTCTCAATATTAAATTGTTTGGGGGACAGCTCTTAATCTTCTCGGTTAGAACTCATGTCAATAGTTTAGACGTCTTGAGCAAAAACAAGTGATGGATTGATTGTTTTTTTGGCCTGCTGAGATATCATATATCTCAATCCCTGGGCTCTCAGATAAGGCCTAGGGGTTGGCTGCCAAGGGGCCTCCCACACAATCATTTTCACTGCTAGATGGGCTCAGGAGGACATCACTCAGTTGCGCCGGGGGAATCCAGATGCTGCTCATTTGTTGTGAGGAATCCAGATCTAAGAAACTGTCCGCTTTAAAGGAAAATGTCGGCGATTTGAATCCCCTTGACAGGGTGAGCTCCTGTTGCTCGGTCCCTGCTCCTGCCAACCTAGCAGTTCAAAAGCACAAAATGCAAGTAGATAAATAGGTACCGCTCCAGTGGGAAGGTAAACAGCATTTCCGTGTGCTGCTCTGGTTCGCCAGAAGCAGCTTAGTCATGCTGGCCACATGACCTGGAAGCTGTACGCCGGCTCCCTCGGCCAATAAAGCGAGATGAGCGCCACAACCCCAGAATTGTCCGCAACTGGACCTAACGGTCAGGGGTCCCTTTACCTTTAAACCAGCCTAGTCCGCTCTTGCTCTTCAACAATGGGCAGCAGTCAACATAGGCAGTCCATTGGTGCATCTAGCTCAGAACTGTTGACATTGACAGTCTGTGACTCTCCAAGGTTTCAGACAAGGGACGTTCCTAACCTTACCTGTAGACGCAGAGGATTGAGCAGGCAGATATAAGCCAGTTGTTCTACTACTGAGCTATGCCCCTTCCCCCAAACCTACCATCTGCCACAGCCAAGTCCATCAAGCTCAGTATTGCCAACACTGGCTGACATCAACTCTCAAGTTTTCAGGAAGGAGTATTTCCCAGCCATTCCTGGATCAACCCTGGGAACTTTTGCATGAAAGTAATGTCCCCCATCCCTGAGCCACACTCCTTCCCCTGTGACCTATGGCCAGGGCAGAGGTGGAGACAGCTGAAAAGAAAAAGAAAAAACCTTTAAGCATTTGAATAAAAGCACTGACACAGCCATTCATTTTGTTGTTGTTCAGTCGTGTCCGACTCTTCGTGACCCCATGGACCAGAGCACGCCAGGCACGCCTATCCTTCACTGCCTCCCGCAGTTTGGCCAAACTCATGTTAGTAGCTTCGAGAACACTGTCCAACCATCTCATCCTCTGTCGTCCCCTTCTCCTTGTGCCCTCCACCTTTCCCAACATCAGGGTCTTTTCCAGGGAGTCTTCTCTTCTCATGAGGTGGCCAAAGTACTGGAGCCTCAACTTCAGGATCTGTCCTTCTAGTGAGCACTCAGGGCCGATTTCCTTGAGAATGGATAGGTTTGATCTTCTTGCAGTCCATGGGACTCTCAAGAGTCTCCTCCAGCACCATAATTCAAAAGCATCAATTCTTCGGCGATCAGCCTTCTTGATGGTCCAGCTCTCACTTCCATACATTACTACTGGGAAAACCATAGCTTTAACTATACGGACCTTAGACCTGGAGGAGGAACTGGCAACCCACTCCAGTTTCCCTGCCAAGAAAACTCCATGGCCATTCATTTACTGATGTATATAAACTGTGAAATTCACGAAAAGGGAGCCCAACAGCCAATGAGAACTGGGGCAAAGTGTGAAAGGCAGGATGAATTTCATGTGCTGATTTGAACTAAACTGCCATATTCTTGGCTGCTGGTCCTTAGTTATTATCTTTATTAGATTATAACTTACTTGTCTCCCTTCCTGTTGTCTGACCCCTCCCGCACCAGAAGATGGAGGGGGTGCTCTTTCTAAGGCGACAAAAACATTAGCATGCACGCATGAACTGTCAGGGGTTGGTGTGAAGGCATTGTGCAGAAACGCACAAAGCTGTTTAGTGCCTCTTGCAAAATCAGCCCGCGTTGATCAAACCAGCAGCAATTGTAATAAGAAATGCAACTCGGAGGAATAATAATCGCAACAATTGTTTCCCCACGCATTATGGCAGTTCTTTCCGAAGTAGTGCTATTACCATAATTGGATCGCTCCTGAGTGAGTGGTGCTGTGGGCTAGTGCCAAAGCCCTGCCCCTTTTATTTCGTTTAAAGTAAAGGAGATGTTTATTTCATCAGTTGTTTTGAAGGGAGGCGCAACTGTTTCGGAGGGGTCAAAGGATGAGAAGGGGGCATCAAACCGATAAAAACGGCTGACATCAAGCTGAAAAACAGCTGGCAGTCAAAATGATGGACGGCCAAAGCACTCTCTGACCCCTGACATTTCTGTTTAGTTCTTCATATTTATATGGCAACTTTCTTCCGCGAAAGACGGAAAACCAAGGTGGTCAACACAAGTACTATTAAATTTACTAGGTCTTTTGCCAGGCCAATTGAAAGGGCCTGGCTCTCTCTAAGTTTTCTTCCACCAGCTGAAGTGGGTTGGGGGTGGGTGTTTTGTCCTGGGGGATGTTAAGAAACCACTGTTTCCAGAGATATGATCAGAACTGGTTCACTGGGTGGAGTGGAGCCACCACACTTGCCTCCCTGAAGGTTGGGCACTGCTCTTCACTGGGAGACACAGAGAAGTGAGGCATTGCAGAGGTCAGTATGTATGGGTGCATTGGTGGAGCCAATACAGCTCTCCTGTCAGTGCATTCGCACCATGCCAACCTCCACAACACCTCACCCCTCCTGCTAAGCAACAGCTTCCCGACGGTCCCACTCAAGGCAACTTTTTAGGTCCCTGAGCTAAGTGTGTTGAGGAACTGGGGGTTAGGGCCTTCTTGGTAGTGGTGCCCGCCCTGTGGAAAGCCCTCCCATCTCATGTCAAAGAGATAAACAACTACCTTACATTCAGAAGACATCTGAAGGCAGCCCTGTTCAGGGAAGTTTTTAATATGTGACGTTTTAATGTATCCTAATATCTGTTGGAAGCCACCCAGAGTGGCCGGGGAAACCCAGCCAGATGGGCGGGGTACAAATAATAAATTATTATTATTATTATTATTATTATTATTATTATTAACCCTTGGAGTCCCTTCCAACTCTACCTTTCTATCATTCTATGAACCAGAGTGCTGGTGGCAAAAGGCAAACAGCACACTGGAGAATGGCTAATGGAGGCCTTTAGATACACACCAACACACACTGCCCTGTATTGACTTGCTTGTGGCTCTGGTTTATTTGCTTTTATTGAAGTTTAGTCCCTTCAAATACATTCCCCCCCCTTCCGCTTTTCTCTCCATGCCCGATTTAGTTGATTATTCCAGTCCAAATGAGTGCCGCAAATAACCTTCGCTTACCTCACAGAAACTGAGAAGTTTCTAGACATCCCGTTATTGACTTTTTCATTCCCTCAGCACTTCAGAGTGTGAGCCTTCCTCGGCTGCAGAGATATCAAGCCAATATACCCCTTAGAGGAGGCGCGGGGGGACATTTGGCTCTCCAAATGCTGCTGAACTACAGCTCCCATCAACCCCAGCAAGCACAGCCAATGGCCTTGGGTGATGGGAGCTGTAGTTCAGTAGCATCTGGAGGGAGAAAGCTTCCTCACACTTTCCTTAAAGCATTAACAGTATTTGTTTCTTTCACATCTTTCTCAAAAGAGTCTCACGTGGCTAACAAGGTCCATGGAATAACAATCAATTACATTTAATACGAATAATTCCAGTAATAAATAACAACAAACCCATGCCTTTCGACTGAGAAAATGACTTTCTCTTTCAACAGTGGCCCACCCTCTTGTTTATATGGAGAAAAGAACTGGGACAATAAGGTGAAGGTCTGATTCCATCGTCTCCTCAGAATAATTACAAGGTATTTGATATTCTGCCCCTGAGCTTATTTCTTCCACAGCTGGCCAGTAACCATAAACATTTCTCAATTCTTATTCCAAGCATTTATATCAGTTGGAAATTACTGTGCAATCCTTCCTGAACCCAAGAGCACCAGCCAACTAAACAAATGCAAATAATTCATTTCATCTATTAACAGCCAGACAGAAGAGTCTCTTTCACTTAAAATTAGAGCATAAATATTTTTTTTTCTGTAGCATATTTTTCTATTCATGGTTTGTTTGTTTTTTGTTTTTTTTTACGGGTGCGGGGTGGGGGCAGAGAGGAATTGCTTTTGTCTCAGGCACAGCTTTCCTGTATACTAGGAGTATGAGTTAGATTTGGAAGCATTCCAAAGTAGGGTGACCAAGAAGGATCTTTGGCTTGCCTGAGACAAAGTGGGACCTGTGTGATTTGGCAGAAGTCAAAGTGGGGATCCCTGAAATGGTGCCTCGGTGACCTAGACATGAAACAAAGATGCTGCAGAAAAGCATTTTCTGAAAACAAAAGCAATGGCCAGTCCGGTATCTTTAAAAAGAGGAAGCATGTATTACCTTTCAATTTTGGTGGCAGAAAAGGTAAAAAGGTAAAGGACCTCTGGACGGTTAAGTCCAGTCAAAGGCGACTATGGGGTTGTGGCGCCCATCTCGCTTTCAGGCCAAGGGAGCTGGCGTTTGTCCACAGACAGCTTTCCGGGTCATGTGGCCAGCATGACTTCTGGTGCAACAGAGCACTAACAGAAGCCAGAGTGCACGGAAACGCCGTTTACCTTCCCCGCCACAGCGGTACCTATTTATCTATTTGCACTGGTTTGCTTTTGAACTGCTAGGTTGGCAGAAGCTGGGACAGAGCAATAGGAGCTCACTCTGTCATGGGAATTCGAACCACCAACCTTCCGATCGGCAAGCCCAAGAGGCTCAACTAGATCTGCAGACAAGGTGATGGATCCTGCTACATTTCAGAAGGATAGCTGCCATGATTTCCCCTTAAGGGCAGCCTTTACCATTTTGAGGTGCGTGAAATCCCTTAATCTTCCTTTAGGGTTCGTGGTTCAGTCAGTTGGGCTGAAAAGACCAGAAGAAGCCTTTCACGGAGTCAGAATACTGGGCTATTGACCTCAGTATTGAAACATGGAAGCAGCTCTCTAGGGTTTCAGGCAGGGAGTCTTTCTCAGACTCAGGAGATGCTCGGGATTGAACCTGGGACCTTCTGCCTCTATCCCTGACCTACAGCCCTTCTGCACAACCCCATGGTGTTGCAGTCTGATTTTGAATGCCCTTCTCCTTCCATCCTCTGGTTTCAAACAATTGAATCCACACACACACGAGACTGCCATTCCTGTGGATTTAATAAAACGGCCTACAGTATTAGATAACGTTTCTTATCGAGCGCAGTGTTGTGAACTTTATCACGTATAAGTAACCATTCACAAATAATTCACAAATAATAGGAAACGTGTGATAGGCTCATTTCCACCAAGGATAACAAAACCCGACCAGGCTTCCCGAACACAAATGCAGCCTCTCTTTTTGAAGGAGAAGGAACATTCCTACTGTCTGAGTTCGCAAGCCTGCTGGGTTGACACCAGGTTGAAACGAATTTATATGGAATGATCTGGCAGGCTCTACAGAGCTGGCTTTATCTCTCGCTCAAATGTTTTATCAGTTGTGTCCTGTTTTCTGCTTCGTTGACAATTCTGTTCGCACCTAATCAGATAAAGTTCTACTATATTGGAGATTCATCCAACAAAAACATCCAAATCCTAAACCTTGTTTTGCATCGTTTTCACCCTGGCTTGAAATTAATTTACTTGGAAGCGTGTCCCAGCGAGGGACGATTCATCCTTTACTTTGTGAACTTGAGTACAGAAAAAAAGAAAAACACCAATGGAGTTTTTTAAATGGAAAAATACAAGAATGGTTTCATCAACTGCGAACGGTACACTTTACATGGAAATGACCAGATTGTTTAGCTTTTTTTTTTAGCGGAACCACCGAAATTGTTGAATTGTTTTTTTTTACACAAACCCCAAAGTTGCTGAGCCTTTTTTTTTTTTTAACGAAAATGCCCCCCAAACATGTGATTTTTGGGAAGATCCAGGACAAACTGCCGCCTTCCGGAAATTCCCGGTAATGTCCGGGAAAATTCGGTCATATGGCAGTCCTAATTAAAGCACCCAGATCACACACACAAAACACTTTTTTGCAGGAAAACCCAACAATTTAAATGTACATTGCACCCATCAGAACTGATAGCATGGGTGTTGAGCCACATGTCCATTTGCCGTGCCACATTTGCCCCTGGGAAAACCCAGTCTTTAGCACTGAATTGTAACAAATGGCAATTGGGTTTTCCACGAATTGCTGTTTGTTCTAATTTATCACTAAAGAGTGGGTTTCTGGGGCAAAGGCAAAACCACTTGGATGCATGCCTAGAAAGCGCATGACAAGAAGAGGAGGAGGAGGAGGAGGAGGAGGAGGAGGAGGAGGAGGATTTGATATCCTACTTTATCACTACCCGAAGGAGTCTCAAAGCGGCTAACATTCTCCTTTCCCTTCCTCCCCCACAACAAACACTCTGTGAGGTGAGTGAGGCTGAGAGACTTCAAAGAAGTGTGACTAGCCCAAGGTCACCCAGCAGCTGCATGTGGAGGAGCAGAGACGTGAACCCGGTTCACCAGATTACGAGTCTACTGCTCTTAACCACTACACCATGCTGACAAGTGGAAAACTGCTCAGATCCACGTTTTCTATGACTAGTGGAAGTGTGGATGAGCCCTCTGTCATACAAACACCTGTACTAGCAGCTTGTACCAGTGTTCAACCTTTGTTAAGGGTGCTGACAGTCCAGCTCTCCCTCATGGATCAGCTCACCTTCATGGATCACTGCCTTGTCGTGGCGAAGGGGCTTGAACAACTCAGAGAAGCTATGAGCTATGCCGTGCAGGGCCACCCAGAATGGACAGGTCATAGTGGAGAGTTCTGACTAAACGTGATCCACCTGGAGCAGCAACCGGCAAGCCACTCCAGTATCCCTGCCAAGAAAACTCAATGAAGGAGCGTCTCCACCCCCATCATTCAGCCCGGACACTGAGATCCAGCACCGAGGGCCTTCTGTCAGTTCCCTCACTGTGAGAAGCAAAGCTACAGGGAACCAGGCAGAGGGCCTTCTCGGTAGTGGCACCCGTCCTGTGGAACTCCCTCCCATCAGAGGTCAAAGAGATAAGCAACTAGCTGACATTCAGAAAATACCTGAAAGCAGCCCTGTTTAGGGAAGTTTTTAATCTGTGATATTTCAGATGTATTTTAATATTTGATGGAAGCTGCCCAGAGTGGCTGGGGAGACCCAGCGAGATGGGCAGGGTACAAATAATAAATTATTATTATTATTATTATTATTATTATTATTATTATTATTGACAAAGAAAACAGGCATATAAAAATAGCATAGCAGTACTTTAAATGTATGGTGAGAATGGAGCAAGGATTTCTAGGGATCCCCAGTGGCACCTCTCGCCACAGCTCACGGATCCAAAATTTCTAGCACCAGCCCTGTTGACAAAGAGGTCAAATCTTCCAAGACTGTTTCCGCTCTCTTCACATTTGTATGCAGTTATTCATCGCAGGTGCATTTCTAAAAAAAGAGAAAAGAATAAATAAAGCCATAAAAATAGCTTTTCTCCTTCAAGTTAAGCGCACAAGGAGTAAAATGTAATGTAAAAAAACATAAACCGGGTTGCTATGCAATTAACTGAAAATTTAATGAGCAGTAAAAACACAATTAGGCTGTGCTGTAATGCATTCAACCTGTATTTCTCTTTCATCCATTTAAAAGGGCTCTATAGGTGTGCAGTTGGCATAACAAATAAGCCATAAATTAGGGCTGTTATGTCTCAGTGAGCCACGTGCCCACGTAGCAGTGGATGGGAGAGAGCGGGCATGAAGTGGACTTAGCTCCACGACAACTTCATTTGAGCAAGAGTTGGTAATTGTAGATCGGCGATGAGTCTTCATTGCCCAGCTAGATGAGGCCCAGTTGCTTAGTCAATTAATTAATTGATTAGATCCTGTCAGGGGGCTGCCCTCGCCTCATGGCAAGGAGTTGCCAGGGCTTTATCGGTATCACGAGCCCCCGCCTCAACTGCTGAGCAATTCATCTTCCTCCAGTGAGGAAGGCATTGATCCCTCTAGTGGGGAGGGAGAGATGGGAGCGGGAAATAGGAGCCAGGGCTCTGACAGGGAAAGAGAGCCCGAGCACCAAGCAGAGGCTGGAGGGGAAGCGCCTCTCCGTCACCCCACTTGCGCAGGGGGGAAAGACACAGAGGGGGTAGGCGGGGTTCCGCATTCCGCGCCTTTTATGCTGGGCAAGGAACCGGAAAGGGCCATTCCCGGACTCTGCTGAAGGATGAGCTGGACGTCTTTTTTTCTAGCTGCGCTGTATATATTGGCACAATAAAGAAACTTAGTTTTAGAAGCTTCGGAGTCAGCCTGGCTGCTCATGAGCAGCCACTGGAAACCTTACAGATCCAATGACTGAAAAGAAAAGAAAAACACACCACATTTTGGGATGGTTGAAAATATGCTCAGGCATCAGGTTGTTTAAAATTGCAAATTATTTTTAATTCAAGGAGTTGCATCATCTTCAAGTGTTAGGTACCGTCATAAAATATTTGTTTCGTCTTCTCTCACATGTGAGAAGGTAGGCAAAGGTATTGGGGGGGGGGGGGGTTGGTTGATTAAGCAGGGCTCTTCTTACACTGGAATTATTGCTTGTTATTGCTCACCTGGAATACTGTGTCCAGTTCTGGGCACCACAGTTCAAGAAGGATACTGACAAGCTGGAACGAGTCCAGAGGAGGGCAACCAAAATGGTCAAAGGCCTGGAAACGATGCCTTATGAGGAACGGCTTAGGGAGCTGGGTATGTTTAGCCTGGAGAAGAGAAGCTTGAGGGGTGATATGATAGCCATGTTCAAATATATAAAAGGATGTCATATGGAGGAGGGAGAAAGGTTGTTTTCTGCTGCTCCAGAGAAGCGGACACAGGGCAATGGATTCAAACTACAAGAAAGAAGATTCCACCTAAACATTAGGAAGAACTTCCTGACAGTAAGAGCTGTTCAACAGTGGAATTTGCTGCCAAGGATTGTGGTGGATATTGATTGCAAAAAAAAAAAAAAAAAATGGAAAGGGGAACATGTAGTGCAGTGGAATTTGCTACCAAGGAGTGAGGTGGAGTCTCCTTCTTTGGAGGTCTTTAAGCGGAGGCTTGACAGCCATCTGTCAGGAATGCTTTGATGGTGTTTCCTGCTTGGCAGGGGGTTGGACTGGATGGCCCTTGTGGTCTCTTCCAACTCTAGGATTCTATGATTCTATGGGCTAGAAGGTTCTAATTCTGGGTAGAGAAAAGTTTTTCTCTTTCTTCCACAACACTAGAATTCATGGGCATCCAAATGAACCTGAAGTTGGAAGATCCAGGGCAGATAAAAGGAAGTTCTTCATCACACAACGTGTAGTCAGACTAGCATCAGGGACTGCGCAGAGGAGGAATGGTGGAGACCGCCTCCCCAGCCTGGCCCTTCCAGAGAAAAAAGGAGACAGTTCAGAATTACAACAGGGGTTTGAGGGAGATCACAGCTCAGAGGCGGATGAGGGGGAAAGCTGCAAAATAATGGGAGAGGAGGAAGAAGAAGCACCAGAGGGGCAACAGCTGACGGACACAGCATCTTTAGAAAGCATTCCAGACCCCCCTTCCAGGACCTGGCAGGCATTTAAAGCAGGAGAGCAAAGAGCACAAAGGCAGAGGGCACTGCTTAGCACCCGTAGTAATGATGCATGAAGGGAAAGAGGGAGGGGGGGTGGAGACTCACTAGGGCAATGCCATTATTCAAAGAGGCATCATTTCCAAGCCTCTCTCTCTGTGAATATTGAATAAAACGCAGTTGGTAAGAACTTTCCTTGTCTTATCCATTACTGGCAACCTGCCGTGGGGGCTGGATCCTCTGCCAACTGGCAACTAGGGAACTCCCTCCCTCAGGAAGCAGTGATGGCCACCAACTTGGATGGCTTTAAAAGAGGACTGGACAAATTCACAGAGGAGAGGGATTTCCACGGCTACTAGACATGATGACTATGCTCTGCTTCCACAATCAGAGGCAGCAATCCTTCCGAATACCAGCTGCTGCAAACCATGGGAGGGGAGGGTATTCTTATGCACATGCTCTGCTCTCCGGTTTCCCACAGGTAGGCTTCTGTGAGAACAGGATGCTGGACTAGATGGACCATTGGCCTGATCCTGCAGGCTATTCTTGTGTTCCTGACACACAGGTACATACAAAATCTCTTGATGCAGTCTAGCAACGATGCTGTCTTGCTCACAGATTCAGTTGTCTTTAAACATTCAGGGTGGGGATTTAAAAAAAAAAGAGTAGAGTGTTTTGACGTGGGCTATATTTGCAAAGAGGTCTCTCTGGTTCAGGCTGCTGAGCTGACCCATGCTTCATTTCCAACAGGTATTGATGGTTCCTACTTTTTACTGCATTTATGAGACCTTGGTTTCTAAGACACTCGCAGCCCTCGCTAGGCATTCTCCTCACAAGCTGATGACAAGGTAAGGAGCATTTTCTTTTCAGCTGATAGAGGAAAAGACAGATGGAAACAAGATGACTCGTCAACAGCCGCAGCAAATAATCCCTTCGCTGGGGAGTGGGATGAAAGGTGGAGAGGCAGAAGCAGAATTTGTTGACAGGGCAGGGAAAACCAGCTCTCTGATGCACAGTGACTGGTGGAACAGAATGTCCTTTCTGCCTGGGAGACTAGAACTTTCTGTGGTGGATTTAAAAGAAGAGGTTCGGCCCTGCAGTTAGGCAGATTGAGGCAGCAGCTTCAGGATCCCAGGGGACAAGAGGGGGCAGAGTGCTTTTGTGCTTAGGTCTTGCTTGCAGGTTTCACACAGGCATCTGGTCAGCCATTGTGAGAACAGGCTGCTGGACTAGGTGGGACATTGGCTTGATCCAGAAGGCTTGTCTCATGTGCTGTTCTTATGTTGCAGGGAAAGACTAGCACAATCTTATTTTGCATGTTATGTATGCATTTTTGTGCATGCTTTATCTGAGTACATGTATTTTTGTATGCATTTTCTGGCTGGCGAATTGCATTGCAAAATTTGGAGAAGTGCAATTTTTAAAAAGATGGCTGTGTTTCAGTTTTCATTTTGTTCCGGAAAGTGTAAGTTAGGTAGGTTCACCTGGACCAAACCCGCCTAACCCTCCTTCGGTCGAAGATACCTTTAAGCTTGTGTGTGTGTGTGTGTGTGTGTGTATATATATATATATATATATATATATATATATATATATATATATCACAAAGCACAGGATACAGAGAGGCACAACGCTCTGATCCATATTTACACCACCCTGTTCTTTAGTTTCCAAGGCTGAGAGACATTCCATTTAAATCAAAGGACTTCCCAAAATGGAATTCTACACGTACTGTTGTGCTTCATTTTAATTTTCTGATTGCCTGCATGCAAGACAGAAATATTTAAAATGAATCATCAGTTTGTCTAAAAGGAGGGGGGGAAGGATGAGAGGGTGAGAGCAACAAGCTGTGGTGATACATTAATTATCTACTTAGAATACGCCGTCTTTTCAGCTGCTGTCATGTTGAAATCAACAAAGAACTGAGCTGCAGAGAGCCATAAAACGAACTGATGGCTAGCTGCAAGCAGCTGTGATGAAAGAACAGAATCTACACACACAAGTAAGGAAGCAAGCGGGTAACAGGACAATCTGCAAGGCTGTTTAGATGAACAGTGGGCAACTCCAGGGTTTTCTGCCACTCACTCAGCCAATCTGGTGGTGTGGTATAAGTCGTTTTCCTTATCCCTTTATGTGCTGAAAGCACATGCAAGAGGGTTTTGGGTGTTGTGCGCCAGCTTGCCCTGTCCCACCGTGGCAGTGCACATGCACAGCCTGGTCACTTAGGCATTGCAAGAAAATAGGACAAAAGAAGACACCGGTTTGACAAAAATGTGCACAGGCTAATTTATATGCACAAATGCACATTTAGAAATAATTGCAAAAACATGCATTTCAACTGCCGCTTCAGTTCCTTTCTTCTTTCCCGTCTTGGGGTTCATTATCTTTGAATCAGATTTGGACCAGAAGGACTTCAAAGAGAGGACACATTCAAACGCAGAGGATTGTCCTTTGCAAAGTAGGAGACATGGCTGCCTTATCAGTAAGAGACCGAACATGTCTGCAAACTGGCTAAGATACATGGACATATTGCAGCAGGAAGGGGACTCTTTTAAGCTAAAAAGCTACGATCAAGTGAAAAGCCAGGTCCCCGACTGGCTGCATTATCATCAGGTGTATGAAACATTCAAAATGGACAAAAAAGTTGGCTTTCAAGTAGAAAAATCAAAACTGGAAACAGAACTGATAGAATCGAACTTTAAAAACCTTTCCAAAATGTATAATCTTTTGCTAGAGTGGCATACGAAAGATGAACTGGTTAAATCATCAATGATAGAGTGGGCGAAAGATGTAGGACATAATATCATGATGGATGATTGGGAGAGATTGTGGCAAAAAGGTATTAAATTCACTGCTTGTCATAGTTTAAGAGAAAATATAATGAAAATGGTTTACAGATGGTATTTGACACCAGTTAAGATAGCAAAGATGAATACCAAAATGTCAGATGTATGTTGGAAATGTAAACATGCGAAAGGTACCTTTTTTCATATGTGGTGGTTGTGCCCAGTGGTAAATGCTTTCTGGGATAAGATTTATAACGAACTCAAGAAGGTAATGAAGGTTACCTTTTGTAAGAAACCAGAGGCATTTCTCCTGAGCATAACTAATGAAGAGATACCCAGTCAGGATAGAGTGTTTTTTATGTATGCCACAACAGCAGCGAGAATTTTATTGGCAAGAACATGGAAAGGCGAAGAGATACCAACGGTGGAAGAATGGCAGATGAAGATGATGGAATATATGGAACTCGCAGAACTGACCGCCAGAATCCGGGACCAGAGGGAGGAGAAGGTGCCACGAGATTGGAAGAAATTTAAAGACTATTTGGTTAAATCAGTAAAATTGAATATTTGAGCAGAATTAAATAGAATAGCGGCTTTAGTAGGTATATGTTAGATAAAATTGTCAGTAAGATATTTTTGTGTGAAAGATTTAATTGTTAGAAAATATGTTAAGATTTGGTGTTTAAGTTAAGATATGATTAAGTAAAGTAAAGCACATTAAAAATTGAGCAAATGTGAACAGAATAAGATACAAAGCTACCTAGAAGGTATATATGATTTTGAAGACAGTGGAGGGAATGGGGGAAGTCCCCCAAAACAGAGAAGATAGAAACAAGAAAAATAAGAGGATAAGTGTTAGTTTAAAGGTTTGTATATGTCTCTTTTTACTGTAATTGTTTGATTGTGTTTTTGTGTTGTGTTTATGCATTGTATTTTTGTATTGCTAATGTTGTTGTTTATGTTATGTTTTTCATTTGTCTTAATAGAAAATAATAAAGTCTTATAAAAAAAAAAAAATGGCTGCCTTATCAGTGCACCACCCAAACATATATCAGTGCACTGTCCCCAAACATATATTCCTACACTATGCAAGTATCTCTCTGAACTAGGGATGTAAGGAAGCAGGGATTTATGCGCCATCCTGGGATCACCAACATAAGCGCTGTGTCTATTCTGCTGCAGTTCGGCTTCCACTGAAACATATGACACTGATTTCACTATCTACTAAGGCCAAAACGAATGTAATAAATTACATAATTAATTTAAATGGAAGGAAAACAGGCAGAAAATATTGTTATTATTTACATAATGTTTGCAGACCAAAAGAAAGGTAGCATATACTGTTCTTACTCATTGTCAGGAATGCTTTGATGGTGTTTCCTGCTTGGCAGGGGGTTGGACTGGATGGCCCTTGTGGTCTCTTCCAACTCTATGATTCTATTATTTACTTTCTGTTGCTGACCTCAGACAAACATGCAAACAGTGGGAATTCCTGCTCCCATTTCTATTTCCAATGAACTTCTCTGAACCCAGAAGTTTTCTAATCTAGACCCTTTTTTTTATTCTGCGCCTTTATTCTCCTTCTAGTATGTCTAATATTAGTCTGATCAATTAAACTGCTCTCACCCTCTCCAACCCCCCGTCTTGACAATTCCAATGAATCTGTTTGGGTTTGTTTGGCTGTGGTTCATTGATCACTTTTATCGCTTTAGCATTAGAAATGCAAAGCTTTATTATTATTTTTATTATTTGAGATTGATTTTAATGAATTTTGTAATTAAAAGATTTTCACGTCTTTCCTTGTTCTCTCCCCCCCCCTTCTTTTTTTTATTTTAATCACAGGGCTTACTTCATGCTTGATGGCAAAAAGCCGCCACGTGAATGTAATGTTTATTTATCAAAGTGGCAAATCGCTGATAATGTATGCAGGGGACTGCTATGCACAATGAGGCTGGTGTCACAGTAACAAATTTTAATTAAGCAGTGATAAGTTAGGGACCGAATGCACTGCTGTATAAGCTGTATGAGACCAGTATTTCATTATACTCCTGTCACTTTTCGGTGTCACTTGGAAGTAGCTGGAAATTAAAATGGTAAGTATATGTGTGACGGGACTCGTTGCTACTCAAAGACAGAAGCTATATCTGGTTTTGAAGCTTGGGAGTTCCTATAATGGTGTACCAGTTTGATTAAAAGTTGCTGGAAACCACAGGAGAGGAGAGGTCAGATCCTGCTTGCAGGCTTCCCTCAAGCATCTGGTTGGCCACTGTGAGAACAGGTTGCTGGACTAGATGGACCAGTGGCATCATCCAGCAGGGGCTAAACATTATTGGTGTCAGGGACTGGGCAGAGGAGGAATGGTGGAGATGGCCTCCCCAGCCTGACTGTTCCAGAGAAGAAGACCAAAATTACAACAGGAGTCTGAGGGAGATCACAGCTCAGAGGCAGATGAGGGCGAAAGCTGTGAAATAATGGGAGAGGAGGAACAAGCAGCACCAGGGGGGGGCAGCTGATGGACACAGTGTCTTTAGAAAGCACTGCAGACCCCCCCTCTCCCAGAACCTGGAGGGCATTGAAAGTAGGAGAGCAGAGAGCTCAGAGGCAGTAGTGATGACGCATGAAAAGGAGAGGGGGGTGGAGATTCACTCGGAGCAACGTCATTATTCAGAGAGGCCACATTCCCAAGCCTCTCTCTGTGAATATTGAATAATAGCCAATGGTAAGGACTTTTCCCTTGTCTTATCCGTTCCTGGCAACCTGCCGTGGGGGTTGGATCCTCTGTTGCCTGACAATTGGGCTGGATCAGACAATTGTTGTTGTTGTTCAGTCGTTCAGTTGTGTCCGACTCTTCGCGACCCCATGGACCAGAGCACGCCTATCCTTCACTGCCTCTCGCAGTTTGGCCAAACAATATTGGATCAGACAATATCTGCCCCCAATCTACCCCACACATGTGGAGAGGGGCAAGAATGAGGCTTCCCATCCTCTCCCCATACCCGACCCACATCCCTGGGTCCATGCAATAGCCCAGAAAGTATGTTTATTTCTGGATTTTATCCAGTAAACCAGCTGTATAACTCTTCAAAATGGGCCCCTCTGCACTGGATTCATTGGGCAGAGGGCACATTGCTCACAGTCCCCTAAACGCATCACAGAACCACTAACAAAGTGGAACAAATCCAACACTTATTATTGTGTCAGGAGCATGTTGCAGAGTACACTCACACTAAAACACCAGTCTGGATGGGTGTATAATGAAATCACAAGAGCATTGTCAGACACCAGGCTGAGGAGTTCTGCTCTGATGAGGAATTGTGGAGGCCGCCCCCTCCCCCTGACCAGCATCCTGAAGTTGCCCAGGAGCAGTGGAGCAGTATAGATTTGGAACAGTGGTTTGCAGGGGGACATAGTTCTGAAGACAAAAGTTGGGATGAACGGGGGGTGGGGGATGTGAACAGCACTGGAAGTGAAGAACTTCACACAGTGAAGAAGAACTGGAGGAGAGAGAGCTAACAGACTCTCTCTCACTAGAAAGTGTCCAGCCTATCAGTCCAAGGTCACATAGAGCAGATAAGGTGGCTGCACAAAAAGCACGGTGGTCGCGAGATCAGGTTGCAAGGCGCGGAAGTGACTGGAGAGTGGAAGTGGGTGGGAACCTTAACTGGGAGCACCTTCATTCCAAGAATGGTTGCTTTGTTCTTTTGCTGCGATCATTAAAGACTCTTTAAATGGTAAGCGACTCTTTTCGCTTTGTCCTGCTTCTCTACAGCCAAAGGGGGGGGGAGCCAAATCCCCGAAGCCTGACAGGTATGGTGGAATGGAGTATCCTGGAAATGGTGCATGGCTTGCTGGAACTCTGAACAGGAGCACCAAGCACTGCAATATTTTGCTGCAAATCCCACTTGTGCACATGCTCAACCCAAAGATGTGCTTTCAGCGCTAGAACTGATCAGAGCAGTCTCTTCACAATCAGCATCTGATTCCCCCGCCCCAAGCATTATTAGTTTCTTGTCCTTAATGCAGGAAACCAAGAGCCTGTTAGCCATTGCTATTCTTGAACAATTGGGAGCCAGAAATCCTTGCTGATCTACTGCCAATTACCCTTCTTTGGGCTGCTGGTGTAGAACATATCCAAATATTAGGATAATATTGGCAATGCCATTTCCACTAGCATTGATTGAAACGCGTTTCTGACTTATCAAATAAAACTTCTTCGGGGCTCTTCTTCTTTTTTGTGTGCAGATGTGTCTGTTGTTTTTGTTCTCGCTCTCTGACATGTGTAAGTTCATGGAAGTTTGCCAGGAACCCACCATGAATAATTCAGTATTGATCAAAGGGCAAAGCAGTCTTCAGTCAAGCAAAACCCAGGTCTTTTATTATGCAATCATTTGGAAAGTGAGATCTAAGTAGGCCTTCATTCCACACCATATTTGTGATATCTCCATAGCAGAATTTGGGAGCGGGTGTGCAGAAAACGGAAAGGCTGCCATTTTGCATTTCATTTTAAGAAAAATAAAAAAAATAAAAAATATATATGTATTTTCTTTTGCTTAAGAAAATCAACTGCTTTTTACATTGCTCTAATTAAATTTCCAGGCGACTTTTTTTTTCCTTCCCCTTTTCCTTTTTGCTTGTGTGAGAGAATTCAATTAGGTTTTAATCTCAGTAATCAAAAATGCACTGGTGCTTTGAGTATTTGATTTTTAATTTAAAAATTTGACATGGCATTCCAATTAAAATGTTCAACAGTTGCATCGTAGCATAAAAGTCTATTACCTCTGGTAATCAGGAGAAGCTGGAGACCATAAAAAAATACAAGTAGTATTCAAAGCAACCCCCAGGTAATTGCAATACTTAGCCCACCCTAAATCACTCTGTTGCAGCTGCTTGTAAGAACCCAGATCTTAGGGGGAATACATACCCTGGTTCTCTTCTGAGATTTGAATGAGGATTAAGAATAGCTGTCTGAATGAGGATTAGGAGTAGCTGTCTGAATGAGGATCTTGCAGTGTAGGCTGCCCCATTAGGGCAAATGGGGCACTGCCTCACCAACCCATTGCCCTCACCTGCTTGCCTCCTTACTTCCAACCAGTCCAGGTGGTGGCGCTGCTTCCTCCTCCTCCTCCTTAGTCTCAGTGTTGCAGGTGGTGGATGGGGGACACAACTGTAATAGTTGTCTCTGTCTGACAATCACTTTGCCGCCACCTATTGTTGTGCTCCGTACCTTCCATCCTACCAGATCCAATGAGCAACAGCCACTACTGGCATCATGGGAGGCTGTTTCGCGAAGAGGAATGACCTGAACTAGTAAGCCCTTCAAATGTGGCACTATGGCTGAATCTATACTGAAATGCTAAGGGGGAAAAACGTTATATAGCTCTCAGTGCAAATTTCCATCGCTCCTCTTGGTGTCACATTTCATAACGCATTTCTAACGTTATAACTCACCAGTATAGATTAGTCCTATGGAGCATACATTGAGTTTTCAGTTCACTCTAATGAAGGGGAGCACATTTTACCATGCTATTGCTTGGTACACCGAGAGCTGCCCCCTTTATTGAAATAAATGAGGAACAGACAAAAAGTCTGCATTAGGGGTGTGCATTGGATCGAGAGCAGTTCTGAATCCAGAACGGAAGTGGGCTGCTTCAGACAGATTTCAGGAGAGGGCTGAAAAATCTCCCATTCTTCAAACACACCTTGAAAGATAAAATGTCCACAAACACATCAGAAATTTATTTTCAGGGAAACTCTTACTTAGCCCTAAATTCTTGTAGAAATGTTCAGGGTAGCAGGAGAGGATATATTGTTTATTAATATCCTTCCTAACTTGCATTAGCAAGTTCCTTTACTTAGCAGAGTTTACATTCCCCTTTGCACGCATAGCAGACAGCTGGTTGCAGGCTTGTATAAGCCTCTCACTATTATACAGTGCAGTCTGAATTGTATAGTTCCTGGTAAATTCCCTTTAATCCCTCTTAAAAGAATAAAGACACAACAATCTTATTCAAAGTCAATAAAATAAGTTTACTCACATCAGTTCACAGTTGGATTCCTGAAGGCAGACTTAGTTAAAAATATATGTACATGTGGATCTACCCCATATGAGGGAATAATCCAGTGTTTATGCTAACTGGAAGCTAGCATAGCAGTACCTAGCTAAAAAGCTAGTAAAACGAAGAAGGAAGTCAAAAAGAGAGAAAGTGGCAGCGTGCCTTGTCCTTTTGTTACCTGGACAGGTAAGGTCATGCCCACCTCTAGTCACAAGCAAGGAAGGATGCTCCAGCCCAGGAGGAAACAGGAAGTTTCGACTGGCTGGACCAACATCCCCTTGCATGTCCACTCTAGGAAAACAAAGAATGTTGCATTTGACTGCTCCCGGTGGATTACATCCCACAATTCTAGGGAAGAGGGAGACTTTTTCAGCTTCTGAGACGCATCTTCCAGAAGGTCTTCCAGATCTTCTGGGGGCCACTTGTCGTTGGTGGTCCAGGCCAGAGGCAGAAGTGGATGCAAATGGAACATTCACAGCTGGCTAGTTTCTATTGTTATACATGTATATGTTGGAACAAACCCAACATATGATCCCGAATACACGAAGACTTGTGCATGGAGACAACCACATGCACCTCATAAAACTCTTACACTCTCACACAGGCCTACACAAAAGAACAGCTTCTTACAAGAGAATAAAAACTAAATGCACATTAACTAATATGAATTAACCATATATGAGATACACAAGACTCAGCCGCACTCACAAACTCTTCATCTAAAAAGCCCCGATCTGTGAAATGAAACAAAGCAACCTGAGCAGAAACTTGAATCATGAAAACCCAAGAAGATAGCAACAGGAACCCCCCACCCTAGCTATTGATAGAGCCACCCTAAAGCAATGGAAGATGGTAGAGCTGAGCCTTGAGAGTGAAGTGGAGGGTACAGAAAATCGCTGGATCTGTGTGAGCTAGCTAAACAGGCCAAAAACCTAAAAGATGGGTGGATGATGACTTGGCCAAACCAGCCGCAATTCGTAAGAACTGTGTTCCAACACATGCATAATGCAAAAGAAGATCAGACGGCATGAAAACTCTTTTTCAGAGAGCCTCATCTCTAGTGCTGAACTTCTCTATCACCCCAGGCCTTCTAGAGACACAGTGTGAAAACAGCTGTTTTATTGGCCAACACTAGATGATTAGAAATATCCCAAACACACACTCAATAATGTATGGTTTAGAAATGTGGCTCGAACTCAGAGGCCAGACATAATTCCAGGCTGCCAGGAGCTATATCAGAAAGTGCTGACCTTTTCTGTTTACTTACTCATGGAGGCAGGCATCATTTTGCGAGCCCATAAAGCTATGTCTGACAATATCTCCCAACCAGGAGATTGCAACCACTGCTTAGCAATCTGATACATTATCATGCTCTGTTTATTATCCAATTTTCCTGCCTGCTCCAGGCCGCTCGCTAGCCAGGTGATTACTTACCTCCTGCATCGAAGATATGCAGCCAGATTTGCTCTCATACAGCTTAAAACCCTGACCTCTCTCTTCCTTACCTGCAGCTGTTTCTTTGCGCATCAGGGCCAGCATTTCAGGCCAGATTGCTAGTTGATGAGAGCCGCGGTAGTGCCGTTGCCTCTAGTAAAAGCTTGGTTAGTTTACAGCAGCTGGAAAACTTACTAATTATTTTCCTTTCTGTACTAACCCTTCAGCGGTCCAGAAGACCACACACTTCCAGGGCCAAACTTCCTGCTGCACAAAGCGATGATCAACAGGGGTTATCTGTTCATGTCTGTCATTTGATGTGTCTGAAATTTTGGAATTCTGTTTGTGAAAAATTTAAATTATGCAATATATATATAACAAAGCGATGATCAATCAATTTCAAATGCATCCACTTTCCCCTATCACACCATTTCCCTGATTTGATCTCCCAATTCGAGCTTCTGTTTCTTCCATGGTGGTTGCATACCACTCAAAAGTCCCGAATTAAGCAAGACATCACGGATTCACAGAAGCCGCCCCTGCATGTCCCATTTCTGCCACCTCGCCTCTGCTGCCTCCTCTGGGGTGGCCAGAGTGGCTGGGGCAGCTTCCGCCATGGCCTCCGCTGTCCGAAGAAGGCACAGTACTTCTGGAAGCCCACTTCTGGAAGTGCGTGGACCCGTTCTGCTGGCCATAGCAAGGCAGAATAGGTTGCAAGAAAGCGGTGAGACAGCCTGTGGCCGAGGCCTAGCCACCACGGTGGTGGTGGAGGACAGACAACCAGCTAAGGTAAGGCAGCGGTGGGTGGGGGTGGCTGCAGTATGAAGATCAGGCAGTGTCAGGAGTCCAGGTTCCCAGCTTGATAACACAGTAAGCGTAGGTAATTAAAAAGAAGGATTTATTGCAAAACCAAACAGCTCCGGACAGCTCTGACAAAGCCTCTGGAATCATTACCCAAGATGACCCTTCTGAAGACTCCTTCCAGCCTCTCCAGCGGATATTGAACTTACAACCTTCCTATCTAGCAGCCCTCCCATTCGCTGACAACCTTCCTATCTAGCAGCCCTCCCATTCGCTGACTCTTCAGACTTAGTGGATCGGCTCCAACCTCTTCCTTTTCTGAGAGGCTGTCTCTGAATCTATTCGCGCCTATTTGTGCTTTCGGCGAGCTTTGGCTGTGTTCTAGCCTGCTCTCAGCTACTGCCTTATCAGCCTGCCTGTCAAGGTTAGGAGGAGCCAAAGTCTGCAGCTGCCGGCTCTCCCCTGTCTGACTAACATCGAAGCCTCTCTGCTCCTGGCTGCTTTCTGCAGTTGGCTGCAAACCTTCGCTTGGAGCTGGCTCATTCCTGACAGGCAGGCGGGGGCAAGAAAGAGCACTACCATGAAGACTGGACTATGTCACTCAAGGGTGCCCTCTCGGCTTCAAAGCAAGCATTTTGCCAGCTGACTCCTAGCTTAATACTCAGCCGGTTGACCCCAAAGAACCAATCTGGCTCCATCAGATTCTACAAAACCCCAGCCTTGGAACACGATCTCAGTCTGAGCAACCTGTTTTATTTGTGAGGACCCTGCCTACCTGAGTGCCTGGTCAGTCTTCCTTACTATGTCAAGGTCATGGATAGGGAATCTGTGGCCTCCCATCACCCTTGATCATTATCCATGCTAGCTGAGGCTGATGGGAACTGGAGTCCAACAACATCTGGAGACCCACAAGTTCCCCATCCATCACTGAAATTATGGTTATTGTTTCTCAATTTTGCATCTATATAAATAAATGAACATGTGCACATTTAGGCTGCATTCATACAGCAGCTCATTTCTCCAATGTTTCCCTAAGTGTTAATTTCCACTTTATATCGGAGTTTTCACAAGACGCAAAAGCCACTTCTGGCAGAATATAATTGCTTCCAGAAAAATCTGTTTGCAACTTCTGAATGCCAGTTGCTGGAAACCAAAGGGTGGGAGATCAATCTTGCGCTTGAATCCTCCTTGCAGGTTTCCCACAGGGATCTAGTTAGCCATTGTGAGAACAGGAAGCTGGACTAGATGGACCATTGACTGATCCAGCAGGTTCCTCTTCTGTTCTTAGGTTAACCCCATTGACCCCAAAAATCAAAGGAGCAAAGTGATGGATTTTAGGGTGCTTTACCATTTTGCAGTTATTTCCTTCTCTTTTCATGGGGGAATCATGGGAGAACAGAAACATGCACGTCTGGAAAAGATGGTGATGTTGTCCAATGGCATTCATTGTTGTGTCACACCATGTCAACTGGTGCGAATTACATATAGTGTGACATGCCACAGTTGCATAACACAGCAGGTGCAGTGTGAGAGCCATTGGCAGCCAGTGCGGAAAGTCCTTGGCTCAATCTCCTGGGTCTCCAGGTAGGGCAGGGGGAGAATAAAAACTCCTACCTGAAACCATGGGGAGCTGTGGCCAGTCAGAGCAGACAATATTGAACTGGCCTGCTTTGGTATAAAGCCGCTTCCAATGTTCCCGTCCCTATTTTAGAGGACTTTAATACTGGAAGAAATGGAGGCAGTGAGAGATTTTACTTTCTTGGGTTCCATGATCACTGCAGATGGTGACAGCAGCCACGAAATTAGAAGACACCTGCTTCTTGGGAGAAAAACAATGACAGCAGCTTAAAAAGTGGAGACATCACCTTCCCGACAGAGGTCCGTATAGTTAAAGCTATGGTTTTCCCAGTAGTAATGTATGGAAGTGAGAGCTCGACCATAAAGAAGGCTGATCGCCGAAGAATTGATGCTTTTGAATTATGGTGCTGGTGGAGACTCTTGAGAGTCCCATGGACTGCAAGAAGATCAAACCTTTCAATTCTGAAGGAAATCAGCCCTGAGTGCTCACTGGAAAGACAGATCCTGAAGCTGAGGCTCCAATACTTTGGCCACCTCATGAGAAGAGAAGACTCTCTGGAAAAGACCCTGATGTTGGGAAAGATTGAGGGCACAAGGAGAAGGGGACGACAGAGGATGAGATGGTTGGACAGTGTTCTCAAAGCTACCAACATGAGTCTGACCAAACTGCGGGAGGCAGGAGTGCCTGGCGTGCTCTGGTCCATGGGGTCACGAAGAGTCGGACACGACTAAACGACTAAACGACAACAACAACAACAATACTGAAAGGAAACCGAGTCGCCTCGCTGCCAAGCTTAAACGAGAGGAAAATTGCCAAAAAGAATAAATCAAGTTTGTAAAAAGACTGTAAGGGGGGGGGGAGGGAAGAATTTTTGGAAGAAAGGAAAAAAACAAGCCAAAGAATCATTTACATGCCTAATTAAGAGGGGAAAGATGTAATCTCAGCCTATTAATGAGACAGCAGAAGGAGAGAGAGAGAACGCAAAATGAGTTTATTTCACCACAGGCAAAAATATCAGCGCTCCCTCCTCCCCTCCAGTTTCCCAGGTTAAATTGCAGAAGGAGAACAGACCTCTGAAAACGAGGAAATCTCTCTCCAAGCCACCCACATGCTGGCTTGCATTTGAGGCACAGGAATACAAAGTTGTGTGGGTTTTAGAGCAAAAACACCTCCCAGCGGTTCCCAAAACTTTAATTTCGGAAGGGTGGGGGGGGAGGCAGGGGCACGAAGGAAGGCGTTGTAGCGAGTGGCAACAGACGGCAATTTAACGAGGAAGATAGGCAGCTGAGAAATGTGAAAAAGAAACAAGATATAATTCAGACTGCTTTGGGCAATAATTTTCCTCTCAGGTTTGGCACAGAATAGTTACGAGATTGCTGCCAAATCACATTTCTGAAGTGTGTGTTTGTGTGTGTGTGTGTGTGTGTGTGTGTGTGTGTGTGTGTGTGTTTTAAATGCTGAGCATGCCAGTAGAGAAAAAGAAAGATGCTCCTACTGCAAGCAGAAATTAATTTAACCAATGAGAGGGGAGGTGAAGGGGAAGTTTCCTGAGATGGTACCATGTTAAAAGAAAACAGCTTCATCTTTTATATTACAATTTGCTTACTCTTTATTTCACCCAGCATGCCTGCTTTCCATTTTCGCTTTGCACATTCGCCCATGTCTTTATGCTTAAATAGCCATCTCTTTAATGTGCAAGCCTTTGCAAGGAGGGCCAGAAATTCTATGCATTTCTAGCTCTGCTTCTCCTCTGCTGCTTCAGTCCTGCGTTGACCTCATTCAAGAGGTACCGGTAAGTACCGTTGAGCTTGAATACACCTTAGTGTGTTCGTGTGCAGACACTTACATGCATGTGCAGCAGAGAATTTGTATACCTTCCACCTACTAGTGTGAGAGAGCCAGTGTGGTGTAGTGGTTAAGAGTGGTAGACTCGTAATCTGGTGAACCGGTTTCAGGACCGGCACTAGGGCTTCTTACAGCTGTAGCTGTAGCGGAGAAGCTGCTGCTCGCCCGTCCCACCCCCTGCTCCCTCCAAAGCCTGCTTTAGCAGGAGCCGGGGGGGGGTGTAGGGGGCAAACAGCACCTCTCTGCTACAGCGGAGAAGCTGCTGCTAGCCCCAGGGCCATCTCAGGCACATCTGCCGCCGTGGCGCGGCAATCCTTCTGGTGCCCCCATGTGTCCGGGGGAGAGCGCGGGCGGCGCAAGCACCCGCCCATGGGGGCGGGGGGAGGCCGCCGGCGGGGCCGCGTGGCTTCCCCCGCTCGCTGCGCTCGAAGATGGGGCTAGGCGGCCAGCTCGCAGCCCACCCGGGAGCAGTATGGGCGGCAGCGGTAGCGGCTGTGCCGCCGGCGCGAAAGCGCTTGCCTGCCTGCCCGCCCGTGGGGGCGGGTTGGGGAGGGGGCGCCCGGTATGCCGGCGGGCTCGCGGTGTTGTCCCTGGGAGGGCTGGCACCCTGGCATGCCACGCCACCAGCCCCAATGGACGAGATGGGGCTGGCTAGCCCATCCCGCCCAAGCCTGGCCAGCGCCCCCTCCATTTTGGTGCTCTAGGCAATTGCCTAGTTCGCCTAAATGGACGCGCCGGCCCTGACCGGGTTCGCATCTCCGCTCCTCCACATGCAGCTGCTGGGTGACCTTGGGCCAGTCACACTTCTTTGAAGTCTCTCAGCCCCACTCACCTCACAGAGAGTTTGTGGTGGGGGAGGAAGGGAAAGGAGAATGAAAGATACTCGGAGTCGAGTGTGAATTTCATGCTCTTTATTCAGCTCATAGTAGTGAGGAATGTAGTTCCCCCAAAACGTTTGCTTTATATACACTATTTACACAATGGGCCCCACGTGATTGGCTAATTCAGGGATGCTCCTGTATGCCAATCAGAGTGCAGATTCACTTCCACCTGGAGCTGGATTGGGTGGCTCCTGCGGACCAATCAGACTGCTGCAATCTCAATCCTATTGTTCTGGGACCAATCAGACTGCTGCAATCTCAATCCTATTGTTCTGGGACCAGTCAGACTGCTGCAATCTCAATCCTATTGTTCTAGGACCAATCAGCCTGCTGCAGTTTGGATCCTATTCAACTCAGTACATAACAGAGAATGTTAGCCCCTTTGAGACTCCTTTGGGTAGTGATAAAGTGGGATATCAAATCCAAACTCCTCCTCCTCCTCCTCCTCCTCCTCCTCCTCTTCTTCTTCTTCTTCTTCTTCTTCTTCTTCTTCTTCTTCTTCTTCTTCTCTCTCTCTCTCTCTCTCTCTAGCAACAACTATAGCAGTTAAAGTTTGTCACCAAAGAAAAGAGGGGGGAGAGAGGTGATCTAAGTTTCCTAATGCCATTTACTGTTTTGTTCTCCCTCCGACGAGTGAGAAGTTATTAATTTTTAAAGGCCCTCAAGGACTTTATAACAACCGAGCTCACAGAAGGCTTCCTTCCTCCAATGCTTTTACAACCTGAACCGTGTACTGATGCTTCTACGCCCAAGGATCTGAAACCAAAACTGACTACAAATGGGATCGAAACAAAAGTGAAAGAGACTGGATCATTTCAGAGGCGAGCGAGGCAAAAATGGCAAGCGCGATAGAACTAATGGAAAATAAATTAGGCTGTTAAAGTTCTTTCTGTTTAAATAAACCGAGTGGCCCTCTTTAGTAACATTGACAAAGTATTCCTTTAATTACATTATGCCCTTGCAATGGTCTGCTAAATCTGAAGGAGAGTCTATATATAGCCAGTCACAGAGTGATGGTATTAATGTATAGTAGGCCAGACAGCCAAATACTCAGTTCGCTGTACAAGCTAGTGGTGTGGGGGCAAATTTTAGGGATTCTGGAGAAAGAATGCTTGCCATTTTGGGCGGAAGAGGCAGTTGCGTGTTGAGGTCCCCAATCCACCCCTCAAGTAAAACACACTTCACACCAGATATAAGTTTAAGGTTTTTGGCATTAATTTGGCCACAACTTTATTGAATACAAAATAAGTGAGTGGTTGCTTAGGCATTGGTTAGGACTATCTGGGGACAGAACTGACATCCACCCGCCTGTGGAGTCAGTATAGGGGGAAACGCTTTGGGGAGAGAATGTGCGCCCGTTCTCCCCAAATGCTCCCAGGGGCTCTTGCGTGGGTCCTGCCCCCCGACCGGGGGAAACGGACAAGCATGGTGAGCCCCTGGATTCCTTTAATGGAATTCCCCTTGCAGCAGCAGCATTGAAGGGGCAACCACAGCCAACCTGCCCCTTCGCAGCATAGCAGGGGCAACCACAGCCAACTCTGCCCCTCCTAAACCAATTTATAACCAATGCCTAACCGCCAACCTTACAAGTTGTGACTAATTGCTACGCAGTAGGCGAAAACCAAATGGCACCAGCCAATCAGCCAAGTGGAAAAATTCCTACCAGGCCCCTGCTACAACGCAGACGACCCCATGACAGGCATAGCAAGGTCAACGCAGAGGCCTAATAACAGGGCGGGAGGGCGGGCGATCCGATGCACGAAGACAGGAGGGCTCTGACGCTGAGTGCAGGGTCATTTATAGGCTCTGGACTGTCCATCAACAAGTTGCAACATAGAAATCTCCCCAACGACAGCCAGAGCCCAATCGCAGTAGTGGCCATCCATACAAACCCGCCCAGCAGCAGAGGGGTGACTTGCTAGCCCCCACCGCAACACGTGCTCTCCATGAAAGTAAACACACTTTGTGGCTCGACGCAGCCTCAGGCGAGCCAGGGGGAGCCCCCAAAACTCCTACACAGCCAACTGGCAACATCATCAGACTCAGCCGGCAACTGGGAGTGATGGGACACCTCCTCACTTTGAATTTGCAGAGTAGGGCCTTTGGGGATGGACCTGGGTCAAGCCTGTCTTCACCCAGATCCCCCTCCAAACCATTTAAACAGCTGTGCTTGTCTCTCGCAGTACGACGGACTGCATGCATGTTTGGGCAACGGGCGTATGCATGTTTGGGCCCTGCTCTCAGGAAACTGGGTGATGCATGACCTTGCTGTGAAGTTACTCGACCTCCGTATTTGGGGCCAGGGAGGAATTTGCCTGCGTACAAATTGGGCCATTCTGGAGGCTTTGCCTATGTCACAGCAATTGTCACAATTTGCTGGTGGAAAAAGGTATTGGGCTGGATCCTTGGGCTGCTCTGCACAGCCCGCAAGTGGTTGGGGGACATTTTGCAAGCATCTAACAGATGCAAAACATCTTCTTCTGTGAACCCATCAGAATGGCCAGCCTGGCAGCAATAGCAGGAGACAGTAGCCTGAATATAGATATATCCAATTTTAGGTCTAAAACTTTGTTTGAATATGCCTTTAGTGGACTTGGGTGGTGTCCCTCTTTGAAGAAAGCGTAGATTTAATATGCAACTCATTTGATACCTTCTAAAGCAGGTTGCTCAAGGCAGTGATGATACACCCTGATTGAGAAAGCCTTCATTGATGAAGAGTAATTGCTAAATCTAATTAAAATCACATACTATTTTAATGATCGAAAGTACATTAATGATACTTCAGTTATTTGGTACTTTAAAGAATACCGGCATGTATCCGTGGCATGAAATCATTTTCACATTGTTGGATTTGGGGAGAGGTTTTCTTCTTTTTAAAGTTGGTATCTTAATAGAGGGAGATGAATCAAATTCATTATTCAAAGGGCATCTTCCATTCCTTCCCTGGCAATCTGCCAGAGCAGATTTGGATTCTATTATGTTATTTCTCATGATTCCCTATGTTGTTTCCTAAACAATCCATTTCTTGGAGCAAGCCCAGATTTAGAGCATGGAGAATATATGAAGCATAAGCATGTGTATCCTATTTATTTATTTTATATATTTATATTACACACACACACACACACACACACACACACACACACACACACTGCTTGATTGTAAGAAAACCTCCAAGAGGTTTGCAAAATATAATATATACTAGGGGTGTTCACAGGCCTCAAGATTCACCTTCTATCTGTTTTTTAGGTTTAATGTTTTACTGTGTTTTTATATATGCTGGAAGCTGCCCAGAGTGGCTGGGGCAACCCAGTCAGATGGGCAGGGTACAAAATAATAATAATAATAATAATAATAATAATAATAATAATAATAATAATAGTGGTTTTTTCTGAGTCGCTCTGCATTCTACCCACTTTGATCTGCAATTTGAGTTCCAAGTCACTGTGTGACATAAAGTTCTGTACACCCCATTCATTCCCATGGAGAATCTTTTTGTACAAGCCAATGAAATTTGCAGGAACAAGAGCCCCTCCAGAATGGATTAAGTCTGCCAGACTGCAGGTCCAAGTACCTTATTGCAGGACTTTCCTCCATAATCAGTATTAGGGCAATGCCCTTGTTGATTGGGCCTAAATCCATATTAGTTTCAAAGGGTTGTATTCATTGCATCGCACCAGACCAAGGAGTCATATTTGCGCAATGGAACCCCTCTAAATCTGTTCTGGGTGTTCCCCCAACCCTCTAAACCGGATCTGGAGAGGGCATGGTGTTCAGTTGGAAAAGCATAAATCCTTGTGCTAATGAAATGAGTGCATTGATAAGGTTCATATTTTCAGAGATGAGCAGGGGGTTGTCTTTTGCTGCTTCGTACCATAAAAGATATGCTGATGATACTACCTTGATGGCAGAAAGTGAGGAGGAATTAAAGAACCTTTTAATGAGGGTGAAAGAGGAGAGCGCAAAATATGGTCTGAAACTCAACATAAAAAAAAAAACTAAGATCATGGCCACTGGTCCCATCACCTCCTGGCAAATAGAAGGGGAAGAAATGGAGGCAGTGAGAGATTTCACTTTCTTGGGTTCCATGATCACTGCAGATGGTGACAGCAGTCACGAAATTAGAAGACACCTGCTTCTTGGGAGAAAAGCAATGACAAACCTAGACAGCATCTTAAAAAGCAAAGACATCACCTTGCCGACAAAGGTCCGTATAGTTAAAGCTATGGTTTTCCCAGTAGTAATGTACGGAAGTGAGAGCTGGACCATAAAGAAGGCTGATCGCCGAAGAATTGATGCTTTTGAATTATGGTGCTGGAGGAGACTCTTGAGAGTCCCATGGACTGCAAGAAGATCAAACCTATCCATTCTCAAAGAAATCAGCCCTGAGTGCTCACTAGAAGGACAGATCCTGAAGTTGAGGCTCCAGTAATTTGGCCACCTCATGAGAAGGGAAGACTCCCTGGAAAAGACCCTGATGTTGGGAAAGCTGGAGGGTACAAGGAGAAGGGGACGACAGAGGATGAGATGGTTGGACAGTGTTCTCGAAGCTACCAACATGAGTTTGGCCAAACTGCGAGAGGCAGTGAAGGATAGGCGTGCCTGGCGTGCTCTGGTCCATGGGGTCACGAAGAGTCGGACACGACTGAACGACTGAACAACAACACCATAAAATAATTAAGAGGTAGCTGAATAGAGTCTATTCTTGTTTGTAATTAAAAAAAAATATTCCCAGCTTCACACCAGCTAGCTTAGCTTTCCTGGAGCTTGTTGGCGCTGGGAGGAGATATCTTGCAATAGGTATTACAACGAGAGGTTCTCCTTAACGCTATCTGAAGAGCTATAGAGGAATTTCTTTCCCCCCAAGAAAAACAGCAAGGGATTTTTTAAAAGAAGTGAAGCTTTTAGCTTTTGCTGAAACAAAACAACAACAACTATCAAGAGCTCTTCAGGGCTCTGCAGGCAGCATTTGGAGAAGCTTACTTCTTGCAAATCACATGGATGTAGAGAAATATAGAGACATAGAACAGTGGAACACATAGAGATGGAAAAGTAGAGAGTACAGAAAAACTGGCATCCTGTGGCTTCTGATCTGACTCATGGCACTTTGTAGACATCACAGTTTGATTATGGTGGTGGGAATCACCCCATATCACCCCAATTCATCTCATTATTTGGTCCCTGAAAAGAGAGGTTCCCCACCCCTAACATTTTTGCTATGCTAGCAGTTCAAAAGCACACCAGTGCAAGTAGATAAATAGGTACCGCTCTGGCGGGAAGGTAAATGGCGTTTCTGTGCGCTGCTCTGGTTTCGCCAGAAGCAGCTTAGTCATGCTGGCCACATGACCCGGAAAAACTGTCTGCAGACAAACGCCGGCTCCCTCGGCCTATAGAGCGAGATGAGCGCCGCAACCCCAGAGTCGTTTGCGACTGGACTTAACTGTCAGGGGTCCTTTACCTTTACCTTTTATATATTGAAATTTGTATAGCGCCCTCCATCCATAGATCTCGGGGTGGTTCACAACCATTCAGCAAGCAGAGGCTCACTCATGCAATGTTGAACACCATCTTTTATTGCTATATTTTCACTTCATTTGAATTTCTGCCTCAAGCCCCAGATTGTTTGGGTCTGTACTTTAATTGGAGGGGGGCAGTACCATCTCCCTAGAGCTATGATTATTCATGGCATGACTCACTGCCAAATGGGAACATCTCTGTGTGCTGAGTAATTACAGGGCTCTTTTTAAGCGTTCAGAGGCTTATTGTACACTTTTCTCAGGAACTATGAAGCCCCGATCAGATAATAAGCGAGAGCACCAATCACTTGCTTGAGAAGGAGAGTAGGGCCTGGATTCAGACCTTCTCCATTCAAATAGTTGATTTGAACTTTTGCTGGTCATTTGGATCAGCACCAGTTACTACAGAAACACATGAATCTTGCATTTCTATCTAAATTCTGGTTGGGTTTGGGTTTTTTCCACACTGATAAATTTAACTTCTGAATGAATCTGTTTTTCCCCATTCGCTCTTTACAAACTAGGCACATATTCTTCATGATTTTCTTTTTTTCACGCAATAAAATCTTACTTAAAGAAAGTCACCCCAGCAATTGTACGAACACTTTGCATTTCCCAGTTCCAAAACAAAAAGAAAACAAATTGCTTGACTTCTCCATTCTTCATTTCACCTCCTTATGGATCTGACCATCTGCATCAATTGGGCTTCCAAGACTTAATAACTCATTAACCTTGACATATTCTCAACTTATCAACCACATAGCAGCTTTAATCGTTCCTCTCTCATCCACTGTGACTTTCGTGTATTGATGGTGCATCTCTTCAGTGGCATCCTAATATTATTATTATTATTATTATTATTATTATTATTATTATTATTATTATTATTTGTTGTTGTTGTTGTTGTTTCAGGAAAAACAAAAAACCATAACATGTGCTTATGACTCTCAGCTGATTGATGAGATTTAAGATAGGATTTGAGAACTTGCTATCATTATCCTGAGATACCAGACTTTTAGAAGACATCTGAAGGCAGCCCTGTTTAGGGAAGCTTTTAATGTTTAACAGATTGTTGTATTTTAATATTTTGTTGGAAGCCGCCCAGAGTGGCTGGGGAAACCCAGCCAGATGGGCAGGGTATAAAATTATTATTATTATTATTATTATTATTATTATTATTATTATTATTATTACTGTATATTCTGGCGTATAAGACTACTTTTTAATCCAGGAAAATCTTCTCAAAAGTCGGGGGTCGTCTTATATGCCGGGTGGAGAATCTGCGGTCGAGTATATCTCAAACTCTGTATTTTAACTGGAAAAGTTGGGGGTCGTCTTATGCGCCCAGTCGTCTTATACGCTGGAAAATACGGTATTATTATATTGTGCTTGAGTCTAGCCCCATCCTGTTGGCTAATTTCTCTCCCTCTCTCTCTCTCTCTCTCTCTCTCTCTCTCTCTCTCTCAACCCAAAAAGACACCCGAAACTAAACATTCTGTGATGACTTTATCCTTACAGTACAGTGGTACCTCGGGTTACAGACGCTTCATGTTACAGACACTTCAGGTTACAGACTCTGCTAACTCAGAAATAGTACCTCAGGTTAAGAACTTTGCTTCAGGATGAGAAAAGAAATCGGGCGGCGGCGGCATGGCGGCCCCATTAGCTAAAGTGGTGCTTCAGGTTAAGAACGATTTCAGTTTAAGAACGGACCTTCGGAACGAATTAAGTACATAACCAGAGGTATATTATAATGACAGACTGTCATGATTTGCACAAGGAGGCAGGCAAAAACAGGTGGCCTGGAAGCCCCCATTTCACAAAAAGGTGAGAGTGGGCTACTAGCCACAATGGCTATGTTCTGCCTCCACAGTCGGAGGCAGTAATGCTTCTGAATACCAGTTTCTGGAAAACACAGCAGGTGGTTGTGCTCTTGTGCTGGGGCTCTGCTTGCTGGTTTTCCTCGGGTATTTGGTTGGCCACTGTGAGAACAGGATGCTGAATGAGCTGTGCTTCTTTGCATTGCAGGCGGTCCCTTCCAATTCTACAGTTCTATGATTCAATGAGACATTGGCCCGATCCAGCAGGTCCTTCTTACTTTCTCCAGACCCTCCAGGCCATCTAGCCAAAGCTGATCTCATGGCAGTTGGTAACAGTTGGGGTGGGGAGCAAGTATATTACAGCATCAGGATAAGGCAGCCAACAGCAAAACTTCCAGCTGTTCCTATTTACCAGTTTCCCACTATGTCCCACATTTTTGGTCCATAGCCCTGGTAAATCACAGTTTTGGAATAAAGAGTTTTTTATGGGTGGGATGCTGCTGCTTCAGCAAGGGAGGAGGCCACTTTCACTGGTTTCTCCTCCATCACCCTCCCTGCCACATATTCCTCCATAACTGATGCTCTGCAGGGTTGAGGGACCTTCTGGAGCAGTGTGGAATGTTGTGTTGGAGGTTACAGGGAGAAGGAAATCAATGAAAGCTTGCCTCTCCCCCATACCTCCACTTGGAGTCTCCAGTGGAGGTGCCTTCCATTTGCAGAGGGGACACAGTGGATTCAACCCTCCATTCCTAGACTAACTCATCAACATGTTGATAATGTGAGTTGCTAGATGTGTAGCTCTTCGGGGTTTCAACCCCTAACGATTAAATCTCTTAGATAGGTGGGAAGTATACAAATTCTCTGCTGCACATGCATGTACGTGTTGGGAGATTCATTCCCCTGTGTGCAGCCATGGGTTTATTGTTTATCACATGACTGGGTATGCGTTTTGATTCCACAGAGTGGGAAGTGGGAAGTGACAGAAGACAGGATGTTTTGCCTCACTGTGTTCCCAGAAGTGGGACTGTTGTCCTCTGTTCTTTCTCTTTGCTGTCTGATGCTAGAGAGAGGGGCAGCCATGTTGAAGAGCTCCGTCTGTGTTTTATGTAATGAAGTAGGTTAGCCAACATGCTGAGTTGCTGTGATCTGTCACGCAAGCTGGGCAAACTCTGCGGATGCCTAAGAGTGTGCTGATGTCTTCTGGCATCAATCACTGAGGTGTCCGGGGGCTAAGGAAGGGTGAGAAGCTCCTGAATGATTGCCCAGGAAGGAGGGAACATGCCAGTCAGGCATGTATCTCTGCCAGGGTCCTACTTGTCAGTAGGACGTTCTCCTGACACTAAGGTGTATTCAAGCTCAACGGTACTTACACCTGAGTAGATACACATAGGGTTGTTCTGTAATGCACACACCTTTGTGAAGCAATATGTAAACATGAGCAGTTCCCTAACTAATATCTCCAGGAGCTTCCCATTTTTTCTCTTGTTACACCCACACAAACATTGTCCAAATTACCAACACACACGCACATTTTGCCACCATACAATGGGGTGGTGGGAAGACATTTTGGCTCAGCGATCTATCTGCCGCAGCTATCCATTCATCTGTGGCCATCTTTGACCATTTTTCTGCTCAAAAGCGTTGGCCTCAAAGTGCAGGAAAGCTCTCCCGCAGAAATGCTCTTGAATGAGGTCAACGCAGGACTGAAACAGCAGAGGAGAAGCAGAGCTAGAAATGTATAGAATTTGTGGCCCTCCTTGCAAAGGCTTGCACATTAAAGAGATGGATATTTAAGGATAAAGTCGCAGGCGAATGTGCAAAGTGGAAATGGAAATCAGGCATGCCCGATGAATGTCTGGATCATTCATGGCGAAATCTATTAGAAAGGTGGCGTTTGCAGACACTGAAATAATCCCATGCTGGTTGTTCTGAAATGTTTGGTGACTGAATTTCATCAGTTCAGTGTAAGAAATCAGTCCCCCCCCCCATAGTGCGGCTGTGCTTTGAATACAAAGCCAACACTTACTGTAATAGGCAGCAATAGACAGTATTGATGTCCTGTTTGGTATTGCCTTTTCAGATTTGGACTCAAATACATAATACTGATTAGACATGTCATAATAGGAGGATATGCTCTTTGCAGGATTCAGTGATATTCATCATAGGTTCCTGTTTCATTTCATTTATATCATTTGTTGCTGTGAAGCCTGGAAAATAATATTCTAGTGCCAATGTAGTTTCTATTACCTCTTTTATATTGAATGTATTCTAAATATTATATTGTATATTCGTATCACCTCTTTTAGATTATAATGGAAATGTGATTTCTATCATCTCTTTTTCTGTCCTGAGAATCCAGGCCAGAGCTTGCCTAACCTTTTGCCAATTTTTGTTATTCTTCTTTTTTTAAAAATAATAAAACAAGCAAACAAATTTATTCTCCAGTAATATCTATGCATCGATCCAGTGCTATTTTTCCTAGAAAAATAGGTGCAGGAACTCACCATGAACACCTCCCTTGTTCTCTTATAATGCCAATGGTGCACACTTGAGAAGTGCTGGAACTAAGTTGCGGCAAGTTCTGGCTGAAAAAAAAGCCCTGCATCTATCAATCTATTTCAGGGCTGGGGAATCTGTGGTCCTCCAGATAATGCTAGACTGCAATTTTCATCTGCCTTAACCATTGCCCATGCTGGCTGGCTGCACTTAGTGGAAGAAAACCCTGAATCCCAAAACGAAGAAGGGATCTCTCTGAAGACCAAAGTGAATCCAGGTGATCTGGAGATCCAGACATTTCAAAAGCTGTGTGCACAGTGTGTATACTACTAATACTACTAGTAGTAGTAGTAGTAATGATGATGATGATGATGACTCGTGAGTAGCAGAGTTCTGTTGTGCTCATACCATGCTTGTGGGCTTCCCATTTGGGGCTGGATGGCCACTGTGAGAACGGAATGCTGGACTAGATGGGCCTTTGGTCTGATCCAGTTGGGCTCTTCTTGTGTTCTTAGGAGAAAACGAAGCACAATTCATAGAATCATAGAATCAGAGTTGGAAGAGACCACAAGGGCCATCCAGTCCAACCCCCTGCCAAGCAGGAAACGCCATCAAAGCATTCCTGACAGATGGCTGTCAAGCCTCTGCTTAAAGACCTCCAAAGAAGGAGACTCCACCACACTCCTTGGTAGCAAATTCCACTGCCGAACAGCTCTCACTGTCAGGAAGTTCTTCCTAATGTTTAGGTGGAATCTTCTTTCTTGTAGTTTGAATCCATTGCTCCGTGTCCGCTTCTCTGGAGCAGCAGAAAACAACCTTTCACCCTCCTCTATATGACATCCTTTTATATATTTGAACACGGCTATCATATCACCCCTTAACCTTCTCTTCTCCAGGCTAAACATACCCAGCTCCCTAAGCCGTTCCTCATAAGGCATCGTTTCCAGGCCTTTGACCATTTTGGTTGCCCTCTTCTGGACACGTTCCAGCTTGTCGGTAACCTTCTTGAACTGTGGTGCCCAGAACTGGACACCACAAAGATGCTTAATGGTGAGGCCCACTCTTAATTTCACCATCCCATCAATATGAGGAGGAAAATCTGCTTTTATAAGACAGGTTGTGTGTGTGTGGTTTTTTTTTTTCTTACTCTGAGAAATAAAAACAGAATGTCAGCAGCTTTTATTATTATAGCTCTAGGGAACTAAATTGGAATCTTTTAAGGTAAAGGCATTCAACCATTAAAGCGTATCTGTTTATGGTTATAGAAAAATGGAATAGAGGATCTTTAGCATATACTGTATTCATAGTGTCATCAAAATGTTCATTTCAGGACCTGGAGGTTTATTAAGTTGCCTTTATGAGTTAGGGGTGCATAGACAGGTTTGAGAAACAAGGTCATTTGAGAAGCCAAATTGCTCCGTGATGAAAGAACAGCTCTCCATACCAAGCTTTGGGAAGGATTGTAGCATTGAACCAATTGCTTTCTGCCACCCATCGCCATGGTTTGGACATGATTCTGGTCACAGCTACGGAAACACCGGAAGTGCCATTTTATTCCACCTGAAGCAGAATTTCTAAGTAAATGTGAACGCATCTGTGTAGATAAATCTCCATAGAAATTTCAGGAAACGTTCTTTAAACATTTGCTGGTCATTCTCTGGCATGTACTGTACATGCATAAATTCCCAATTTTTATGTGAAGTGAAATTTCAAGGGGACTTAAGAGGTGGGGGGTGGGGGGTTTCTCCGCAGAGAGGGACACCTCACCTGGCACCTTCACTGCACAACTTTCATCATATGATGAAGAAGCACCACTTTATCCTGGCCTCTGACACCTTAGAAATATTTAAGGGCCAGCCCTATTCTTCTGATTGCACTTTTTAATACTGTACAGTGGTACCTCGTGCTACAAACACTTCAGGTTACAGACTCCGCTAACCCGGAAGTAGTAGTACCTCGGGTTAAGAATTTTACCTCAGGATGAGAACAGAAATCGCATGCCAGTGGCGCGGTGGTAGTGGGAGGCCTGATTAGCTAAAGTGGTACCTCAGGTTAAGAACAGTTTCAGGTTAAGAACAGACCTCCGGAATGAATTTAGTTCATAACCAGAGGTTCCACTGTATCTTATTATTGTTGGAATCCATCCTGGGACCTTATAGTGAAGGATGGGCAAGAAATCCTGAGGACAATGCTGATGATGATACCAGGCCAGGTTCGAGGTTCTTATATTAATTTACAAGGCTCTTAACAATTTGTATCCAGGATACCTCAAGGATTGCCTAATCCCTTTTATTGCTACCCTGTCACATACCCTCCTACATTTCTCCAATGAATATAAGGATGTCCTATTCAATAATAACAGTAACAATAATTTTATTATTTATAGCCCTCCCATCTGACTGGGTTGCCTCAGACACTCTGGGCGACTTCCAATTCATATAGAAACATAATAAAACATTAAACATTAAAAAAAACACCTTCCCTATACAGGACTGCCTTCTAATCTCTTCTAAAGGTTGTATAGTTACTTATCTCCTGGGCTCAGGGGTCGCATGACTCCATACCCTCCAACATTTCTCCAACAATTTGACCCCGGAATGTCCTGCTTTTGGGCTTATCTGACATAAACACTTTGTTCAATTGGTGGTATTGTAACCAATTCGTCACCTGATTTCTGGCGTCTTCTTGTTTATTCAATTTTACCTCCTGATCTGAAAAGTCCAAAAGGCTTCTGTTTGTTGCCCAGGTAGGTCTGGAAGTGTCTGTCTGAACTCTCTGGGGTTTCAGACAGGGAGTCTCTCCTGGCCCTACTAAGAGATGCCACAGAATTTGGGACTTTCTATATGAAAATGAGATTTTACTTTCTTGGGCAGTGAGAGATTTTACTTTCTTGGGCTCCATGATCACTGCAGATGGTGACAGCAGTCACGAAATTAAAAGACGCCTGCTTCTTGGGAGGAAAGCAATGACAAACCTAGACAGCATCTTAAAAAGCAGAGACATCACCTTGCCGACAAAGGTCCGTATAGTTAAAGCTATGGTTTTCCCAGTAGTAATGTATGGAAGTGAGAGCTGGACCATAAAGAAGACTGATCGCCAAAGAACTGATGCTTTTGAATTATGGTGCTGGAGGAGACTCTTGAGAGTCCCATGGACTGCAAAATGATCAAACTTATCCATCCTTAAAGAAATAAGCTCTGAGTGCTCACTGGAAGGACAGATCCTGAAGTTGAGGCTCCAGTACTTTGGCCACCTCATGAGAAGAGAAGACTCCCTGGAAAAGACCCTGATGTTGGGAAAGATGGAGGGCACAAGGAGAAGGGGATGACAGAGGTTGAGATGGTTGGACAGTATTCTCGAAGCGACTGGCATGAGTTTGGCCAAACTGCGGAAAGCAGTGAAGGATAGGTGTGTCTGGCGTGCTCTGGTCCATGGGGTCACGAAGAGTCGGACACAACTGAACGACTGAACAACAATATGAAAATGACGCACTCTACCACAGAGTTACAGCCTCCCTGCAAGAGCACAAATTAAAAAGTTCTTGAGGATGTTACGTTATGAGTAATAACCTACCTATGCCTTTGCTACAAGTGTGAATCTTCAGGTAAGCACTTGAAATACGCCTTAAAAAGTATAGAGAGTGCAAGCATGCCCTCAGATTATTTAAGAAAATTGTATGTTTAGTCTACCAACAATTACGAATAGTGCTCCATGTGGTATACCGGGTCAGCTGGTAGAATAACAGTTTTCTCTGAATTCCCCTCCCAGGAATTCAAGAGCATGACTTAACTGTGGTTGTGGTATTGAAAACCTTCATTTGGAACATGCTTTTAGTGCCCTTTCCAACAACCTTTCCAAATTCATGAAATGCTAAATATCCCCAGATGCATAATGAACATCTGTGGTAAAAACTGCCTTATTATGGCTTGTCTGGAGCTGTTTATTACACAGTTGCAGTTCTTTGAAACTCATTAGTTAGCTTCATTTTTTGAAGTCATCTGCTGGGTTCTACGATCATCATCAGAGGCAGCAGTTCAAAAGGGGTGGGTTTTCTTCGGGCTGCGAAGATTTACAGAATATAATTGCAACAAAGGGAATCGTGTTCATCTGACTTCACTGGGGAAATTGTATGGGATTTTCTCTCAGCCAATTACACCTGAACTCTAGCGGAGCAGACCCCCATCTACCACATGGATAGTCAATCTCTTTTCTCCCCACCCCAGTGGTGCTTATGTGCAAACACACAAGTATACCACATGCACAATATATATGGAAAAAAACAAGTTGATTTGCTTCAAAGAGCCAGTGTGGTGTAAGAGCTAGTGTGGTGTAGCAGTTAAGAGCAGTAGACTTGTAATCTGGTGAACCGGATTCGCGTTCCTGCTCATCCACATGCAGCTGCTGGGTGACCTTGGGCTAGTCACACTTCTCTGAAGTCTCTCAGCCTCATTCACCTCAGAGAGTGTTTGTTGCAGGGGAGGAAGGGAAAGGAGAATGTTAGCTGCTTTGAGACTCCCTAGGGTAGTGATAAAGCAGGATATCAAGTCCAAACTCCTCCTCCTCCTCCTCCTCCTTCAGAATTCTTTGCTATTCATCTGTTAGTTTTCCTGCACACCCACTCCTGCAAATCTTGACCCAATAGAGTGTGCAATTGCATCCAAAGTTGCCTTTTTGCAACATTCAGCTTGTGCACACAAATGTTCGTGCAGACCAATAAAGCCCTACACAGAGAGATCTTCGAAGCAATTAAGTGCACAATCAGTGCTGCTGTGCACATTGGTAATATATTACTGATTTTTGTAAGCCACTCTGGAAGCCTTTTTGGTTGAAGATCAGCAGGTGAAACTGCTTTAAATCAATCAATAAAGCTGGGGTGGGGGAGAAACAAATAAACAAAATTGACAACAAGCTGCATTAGACTACAGGTTCACCATGCTCTGTACAAAACCCCAAAATATAGGATTGCTCATGCTGTCCCATTTTCATAGATTGAGGGACACACACACAAAATTTAAATTGTAAAAATTCTGTATGCACTTTTGATGTAATACCCAATTTACATCAAATGTGCATTTCTGAATAAGGTATGGGCTTTGTTTGTTCTTTTTGTGAAATATTTGTTTTGGGACACCAAAACTGCATCACAAAAACCCAGGTAAGTGTGTCATCAGACTGGGAGTTGTGTTCCAATCTGCAGGCTTGTGAATGAGGTCAGTCCACTGTAGAAAGCATTCCCAAGGAATTCCTCCCCGATCCCTTCTAACACCATCAGAACATGTGATTTCACCGGGGATTAGGGTTGAGTGTCAGGGACGTGGCTGAATCAAACGCCTGGGAAGGGTCAGATTCTGGAGATGAAGGAATGCCTGTACAAAGGGAGAAAGAGTCTGACTCTGGAGACGAGGAATTGCAGCCACAGCCAGAGCAGGAGTGGACTAGTTCGGCCCCCACTTCACCAAGAGTTCCCAGACTTGGAAAGTTCACAGGCAGAGGGAGGGGAGGAGATAGATGACATTGATGGGGTTGCTATGCAGCCAGGAGGGAGGCAGCGTCTAGAGGGATCTTCGTTTGATAGCAGGGGGGGAGGTGTTTACCTGCCTTCTCCTTGAACCAGAAGAGCTGAAAGGGTTAAAATGCAACGGAAGGGTAAGAGAGGAAGGATGGGACTTTTGTGTCCATCGTACTGTGACGGGGTGGAGACTCAGAGTGACCAACTCATAGCTAATGGCGGCAGGCCTGGAGCCACTTTCTGGATTAAAATTGTAAATAAACGTACATAAAACTGCCAGAGACTCATTAATTCTTATCGGAGCTGGCTTGCCTGTCTGAGATCATTACAGCAAGGTTGAACTGAAACCCCATTCTCATTTCCAACCAACGCTTGCTGGTATAACCTGACCCACTCTTCATGGCTGTCTCCAGTATTAGGGCTGAGCACCGGATTAAGCCAAAGCCAAAGCAAAACTGGGCCAAATGTGGAGGATCTGGACTTCAGCTGGATTGGGGCAGCCCTGGATCACTCTGGGCTGACTCAGGACACCTGGAGCAACCCTGGGCTGTCAGGGGGTGAGGCATTGAGCAGGAAGCCTGAGGGGGTCTGCTTTGCCAGCTAAGAAAGCAGCCCCCATCAGAATTGAGCCCTCTTGCTCTTGTTCAGGAGGGGAGGAAGATGATGTAGTGTCTCCTTCTTCCTCTCCCTCCTCCCAACCATATATGTTTAATTAAGGTTTTAAAAACCTTAATGAGTCGTGGGCAAGAAACAACCACCAGCAATGATGCCTCAATGCCTTACACATGTCCTGCATCAGGAAGAATTGGGGCATCACATGGTAGGAAAGAGTTTCAAGGAAAGATGTGTTCTCCCAAGCCCACATTCCCAGCGTATTTGCACTTCTGTCTCAGTAACATCTGCAAAATGGAAGATGGCAGGATCCCCAAGGACATGCTCAATGGGGAGCTGGCATCAGGCCCATTGGCAGACCAACTCTGTGTTACAAAGCTGTCTGCAAACATGACCTGAAGGCTGGAGACATCAACCCCATTGTGTGGGAATCCCTTCCAGATTGTGGGAATGTTTTGGGATGCAGGAGAGGATATATTGTTTAAAATATCCTATTCAAACTTGTGTTTAGAAGTCCCAGATATTAGCAGAGGTCTCATTCCCCTTTATACACACACACACACACAGCGGTAAGCTTGTTCAGGTTCGTTAAAACCTCTGTAATAAATGTCCTGGTATTTTCCCCATTAGGTAATTTCCCCCATTAATCCCTCTCAAAATAAGACATTACACAGTCTTCTATAAAAGCATAAAAAGAGTTTACTCACGAAAAATCATCTGTTCACAATTGGATCCCAGACTGCAGACTTAAACTTAGTAAAAGTTAACATTTACTCAGGAGACTGTTCCATAAGGGAAAACAGTTCCTTTGTGATCTCGCTTCTTTGAAAGCGTGGTCAAAAAGAGGAAGATGGAGTCTGGTCCCTGTGGTTTTGTGTTAACCTGCCAAGGTGAGACCGCACCCATCTCCAGTTACACAGAAGAAGTCCATCCCAGCCCAGGGGAAACAGCAAGTTCCGACTGGCTAGCCTAGAGTTCCCCTTCTATGTCCACTCTAGCAATGTTGTGTTTGACTGTTCCTGTGCTTTACATCCCACACAGATGACTGCAGTGCCTGGAGACAGACAGGTCAGATTTGGGCATCCAGAGTAGTGACCAGAGGAGGAAAAATTGCTGGGAGGATTGCAGAGATAAGAAAGACCATGGTGCATCTGCAGCAGCACAACCGGATGCCTTCATCTGCCCCAGCTGCAGCAAAACATGTCTCTCCTCTATCAAAACAAAATAGAAAATTATTTCCAGTAGCACCTTAGAGACCAACTGAGTTTGTTCTTGGTATGAGTTTTCGTGTGCATGCACACTTCTTCAGATACCTTGGTATGAGCTTTCGTGTGCATGCACACGAAAGCTCATACCAAGAACAAACTCAGTTGGTCTCTAAGGTGCTACTGGAAAGAACTCTCCTCTATCAGTCTCTACAGCCACAGCAGGTACTGTAACCTTCCAGCAGTTTGACTTCACCCCTAAAGGCACACTCCTCCAATGTCTCTTGAGGCAGGTGGATGCCAACCAAGTGAACATGATCCCCACCCCCATATTGATTTGAGGGTAGATCTGAGGGAAGTGGTTCCTGGGTTAGCCCAGATCAGGTCAGAGGAGCTCTGCGACATTTGCAGGAAACCGCAGGAGGGGAGAGTGTTCTTGTGCTTGGGGTCCTGCTTGTGGGTTTACTTGAGGGCGCCAAATGAGGTAGAATATGCAAGAGGAAAGCTATGGTCCTTTCTCTTGAGCAAACCTGCAATGGAAGGGTTAAAGAACATAACAAACACTTCCAGGAAAAGTTCATTGGGAGGAGGGGGAAGAACCCACCTCAGATAAGCACCTGGAAAACTGAGACAGCAGGCTTTCTGTTAAGTATGTGACAGAAATTTCTCCGCTGGAGGTAAGGAAGATAGAGACTCTTCTAAATTATGTTTCCTGGGAGTGTTGCTAAGGCATACTTACACATATTCTATGAGGTAGAAAATTAGCACTTTAAATTGTTATGGTTACATATGCAGTAAAGTGTAAGTGTTTGCAGTTTTTCAAAAGTTTGCCTATGGTTTATCACACAGTTTGCCCACTGAGAAGAAAATTTACCTGCTGTAAAATGATGAAGCAGCTCAGGGGTTAGATGGAAACTGCTGCGAACTCTTAACTCCAAACCTCTGAAATTTCCTTAGGGATGAACAAGTTCCACATACGTGAGATCGCCGAGGCTGATATATTGCTTCCCTTTTTCCCTTTGTAAACATTGCCGGCTCGGAATGAAATGACAAAACCAGGCAGGTAGAGGGAAAACGACTTCTTGAAAAAAAATCGGTTTAGAAATTAACCGAAACTATTGATTTGGTTTTTTAACATCTGCACTCTTCCTCGAGAGAAACAGTTCTCCTATACAGTACCTATTTTTCTCATGTCTTTGTTCATTTTTTCCCACATTTGCAAGTACTTGGAACATTTTGAAAGCAATCTTTTGCTAAATTATGTTTTTTTTTGCACCAATTGCCTCTGCCTTCATGCCATTTCCCCCCCCCCCTGCTGTGTTGTACAGCCCTCCCTGTGGTTCTTGCAAATCAGAGGTGGGGAGCTAGAACTGGCTGGCAGGTCAGGTCCCTAATTCCCGCCCCCCCCCCTACACCATGAGCCAATTTTGACATCTGGCCAGGATCGTCCACCTGTCAATCTCCTGACATCATCATGACATCAGAGGATTGAAGCTGTAGCTGCTGATCAACTGATGGGTGGTTGCAGTAACCTGTGAAGATGTGCTTTCTCTGCACCTTCAAACAGGCTTGCCGTAACCAGCTATTCAATGCCTGGGGTCCTTTTGAAGATATGGAGGGTGCAATTTGGATTCAAGCGGCTTCTTCCAAGTGAAGCATGCAAGTGAAAATTCCTGTTTGGAGGAAGGGCTCTGAATCCAAATTGCTCTCTCCAAAGGGAGAACGTGAGTCCCCTTGGCTGTCCTGGGGGGTTCCCAGCTCCCTAGTAGAGCTGGTCCCAGTGGGGTTGCCTGTCAGTGCCGATCAGCTGATTGACAGGGGCAAGCAGCCTCGCTTGCAAAGGAACAACCAGGTGCTCATCCAAAGCTCCCACTTTCTTGGGGGACCCCCCAAAAAATGTAAAGGGGGAAAAAAAACACTGAATGTACACTTCCAAAATATAAGATAAAAAACAAATAAAACAAAAACTACATACAGCAACAATGTTTTGTGTTGTGTAATGGGCCCCGCCAGCTCCCTAAAATATCACTGGTTTGCTCATATCTATATACAGTGTTACCTCTGGTTACGAACTTAATTCGTTCCGGAGGTCCGTTCTTAACCTGAAACCGTTCTTAACCTGAGGTACCACTTTAGCTAATGGGGCCTCCTGCCGCCGCCGCGTGATTTCTGTTCTCATCCTGAGGTAAAGTTCTTAACCCAAGGTACTACTTCCAGGTTAGTGGAGTCTGTAACCCGAAGTGTTCGTAACCCGAGGTACCACTGTATAGGGTGCCTACATTCTGCATGGACTGGTTCCATGGCAACATGTTCAAATGGGTTTAGATACCTATTAGGCCCATAAATTACCACACAGCATACATTCACCACAAAAGAAACAGTGACAATTTGTTGTTGACAAAGGACAGCTGGACATATAAAGGGCCTCATTACCTTCAGTAGCTTAGGGCCTCATCAAACCTAAATCCGGCCCTGGTCCCACATATTATGTCATAAGTGGTTTGCAAGGAATGGACTCTCAAGCTAAACTGGGACCCATAACTGGGCTTCATTAAGCCTGTGGGCTGGAGGCTCCCCACCATAGGCCTACTCTTCCTGCCATTGGGTTCAGACCGCCTTCTGCAAGAAATTAGGCTGGAGATGCTTTGAGCCCTGACGCTCATAGCCTCAAGCTCCCTTCCCCCTCTCCTGGATCTATAGCTAGAAAGACACAGCTGACTACCACCTTCAGAGCTGGGCTGGTGTCCCCCGCTTCCCCCCCTCTTGGTTCTTCCCTCTTCATGTGTACACATTTGGGGGTGCACTTTTCCTTAATATATACAGTTTTGCATGCCTTTTTTCTTGTTCTTGCAAAGCTACACTGCAAAATTTAGAGAAGCGCATATTTAGAAGGTCAGCTGTTTTTCAATTTGCACATTTTTTAAAAGGAGGTGCAAATTTTAATGAGAACCAAACAACTCCCTCCCTCATCCTCACAAGAAGCAGTGCCACCTATTATTATTATTATTATTATTATTATTATTATTATTATTATTATTATTATACATTAACCTTTAAAAGCTACATAGCTCTCTTTTTCCCCATGGGTTTTTTGTTTTGTTTTGTTTTTTTGCTGGGGGAGATTTATTTTTAGAGGACACCTACACGGATTATGAATTGCAAGTAGAATGGCACTTATTAACACCGTTCCCTATTACCGTAAATGCTTTTGAGCCTTATCCAATATGCTTTGTCGGAAAACGGAAATCCCAATTCCTAAATGTATTTGCTTTTTCCCAGGCACCCAGCAGAGGGGGTGGGGAGTCTCTTTGTGGAGGCCCTAATAGTGGCCTCTCCCTTGGTGGAGATGGAATATTATGTTGAACATGCTTAAAACAGGATGTTTTATGGAGTAACGTCTTTTGCAGAAACAGAGAGGTGAGAAGTGGCTCCCTGATTTCCATATAAAAATAGTCTGAAGGCACATATGGGAATGTGTTAAGGAGATAACAATGCCCAGGGGGGTGTTTGAGTTGCAATGATACTTATTCCGCAGCTGAGATGCCCCCAGAATTGAACATGTCCTTTTATGGCAGCGGCATGGGAGCAAATCCATCACAGCAAAGAGAGAACAGAGATGAAAAAACGAGGGTGCAGTGATTAGAAGCTGAACCATTTGGAACGCTTTTGTATTTGGAAAGTGTTACGAAGCGAGGGGTCGTCGCATTATGGCTTCTATTTATGAAATACCCGCTTCCCAACATTCTGTTCCACTCGCCCAGCATCCTGTCACTCTCTGGTGTGACCAAGAAACAGTACGAAGCAAATGAAAGGATGGGAAATGCAGGGGTGGGCTAGCTTGTTACTCAGCTGCTCTGGCATGTGTTATCAGCGAGGCGCTAAGGTACCTGAAGATAATGGCTTCTTTAGAGACCTGCACAAACGCAGCTGGGTATTGCCTCATCTATAGAGAATGGTCCTCAGAGATGTGCACATCAATACAGCTGGTGGAACCTTCCCAATGTCTTCTCCTACTGACCCAGAGAAGGAGGCAGGGAAGGACACCAGCCAGGAGGCAGCATTCACTCCTAAAGCATCTTCGATGCATCTGGTGAAAACAAAGCACAAACACTTGCAAGCTCTCGCCGCTTGGGACTCCCAGCTGCTGTTACACAGAGACATGCTACCTCTTGCAGTGGAGACAGGGCACAGACATCATGCCTTTTAAAGCCTTCCAAGTTGGTGGCCATTCCTGCCTTCCATGGGAGCAAATTCCACATTTTAACTGTGAGCTGTGGGAAGAAGCACTTCCTTCCGTCCCACCTGAATCTTCTAGCTTTCAGCTTCATTGGATGGCTCTGAGTTCTAGGAGCTTTGGAGAAGGAGAAAGATTTCTCCCTATCCATTCCCCCCCCCCCCCATACACACACACCAGTTGTACTTTTCACACACCTCCTGCATGTCCCCTGTTACCCACCTTTCCCCTCCCCAAAAACTAAAAAGGCCCAAGTGTTTCTTCATACTGGATTTTCGCCAGCTCCTTAATAATTTTCGTTGCCATTTTCTGCAGCTTTTCCAGCTTTCCTTTTTTTAACATGCAGAAACCAGAAGTGTACATAATACTGAAAGGGCATTTGTAAAGCAGCATTAATACACGGTCAGTTTTATTTTCAATCCCTTTCCTAATGATGCCTAGCATGACATTTCCCCTTTTTCACAACTGCTGTTCTCTGGCTTGACATCTTCACTGAGCTATCTGCTACATCCCCAAAGTCTTAGTTCATTACACACCGTTGGGCACCAGGCGGAAATGTTCCTCTTCAACCAGAGGGAGGGGGGATTATTATTGTTGTGGGAGGGAGGGGGTTATTGGTTTATTTTTGTCCCTATTTTTATTATGTATTTTGTGTTTTTCATATTGTCATTTGTTGTGAAACACCCTAAGATCTACAGAGGAAGGACGGTATAGACAATATGAAAGAAAGAAGTCTGTGGGATTTTACCCAGACCTTTGGCCATTGAATAAGGTAATCAATGGCTTGTTAAAGCAGGAGTGGGACTATTGTTATGATTATTATTTTATTATTATGCTGCGTATTATGATGTTTTGTGTTATGTATAATTATTATCTGTAAAATGTGTTCTTAATGTTGTACGCCACCTTGGGATCTTTTGAATAAAGGGCAATATATAAATCGAAAGAACAACTACTTGCTTACATTGAACAGCATTTGCCATTTGACTGCCCATTCACCCAGTTTGGAGGACTCCATTTGGAGAGCTTCACAATTGTGTTTTCTTTTTACCACTCTAAACAATTTGGGGTCCTCAGCAAACCTGGCCACGTTATCACTCACTCCCAACCACAGGTCATTTATCCCAATACAATGTTAGAGATTTCAGTGACCTACTGCAGAAAGGAAATGCAGCTGTTATCTTCAAGCAATTAGTAGTTGGCAGAAAGCCCAGATTGCTCTCTCTCTGACCATTAGCAAGCACCTGTGATTGGTCAGTGGAGTACTTAAAGAACTCAGCTTTATCTGAGAGGGGGTGGTAGGTGCTGGTGTGTGGCGTTAGGTTGATGAGAGAGAGAGAGACAGAGAGAGGAAAAGATTTTATGTTTTGTTTCTTTTATTTTGTAAAGTCTGTAAATAGTAACTTATGGATGCTAGTTGCTTCAATCAATAAATACTGCATATAGTTATCCAGTGAGTTGCTGAGTTCCTGCGTTGAGCTGTCTAGTCAATTTCACAACAGCCAGAAGCTTCCAGAAAGGCTGCGTCTAACTCTGCTGTGTCCAGGAATACATTATACTCCTGACACTAAATCCCAAAGGTTATGATTGTCTTAAGATACAAATCATTGGGAGACCCTAAACCACAGAGCCTAGGGCTTGCTGATCAGAAGGTCGGCAGTTCGAATCCCTAAGATGGGGTGAGCTCCCGTTGCTTGGTCCCTGCTCCTGCCCACCTAGCAGTTTGAAAGCACGTCAAAATGCAAGTAGATAAATAGGTACCGCTCCGGCGGGAAGGTAAACAGCATTTCCGTGTGTTGCTCTGGTTCACCAGAAGCGGCTTTGTCATGCTGGCCACATGATCCGGAAGCTGTACGCCGGCTCCCTCAGCCAGTAACGTGAGATGAGCACCGCAACCCCAGAATCGTCCACGACTGGACCTAATGGTCAGGGGTCCCTATACCTTTAACTTTACTTCTTACACCCCCTCCATTTTGACAACTATCCATTTATTCCTACTCTCTGCTTCCTGTTCTTTAATCAGTTACTGATCCATAAGAGGACCTGGCTGTTTATCCCATCACTGCTAAGCAGACTTAGGAATCTTTTGTGAAATACTTTATTGAAAGCTTTTCAATAGTCAAAGGCTGTTAGGCCTACTGGATCCACATGCTTATTGACCCTATCAAAGAACTCTATTAGGTTAGTTAGACAACATTTGTCTGTGCTGAAGCCCTGCTGGTTCTTCTTCAGCAAGGCTTGTTCTTCCGTATAACTGTTAACATCTGACTGCAATCTGGCAACACAACATGTTCCTCAGTTCACATACTGGGATCGTGAAGAGCATGGGGGCAGTTAGAGCTCCCACCCCATGGGTCTCTGAGCACCTTTTTTACTGAGTGAATGTCTGCCATTTACTTTTACGGGGAAAACTAACACTGCATTTCGAGACAATGTGGCAAAGAGGGTAAAGCCTGCCTGCCATTGCTAATGCTGGTCTAAAGGAGAATGCAATGTACAAATCTCTCTCAATTGGCACACTGTTCCCCACCCCCCAACCCCAATGAGCTCTGTCTGCAGTACATAATCTCATCCTCATAATGACAGGGGTGTCAGCAGTAGATAATAAAAGCAGTCCCCGTTTCACAATAAGAAAGACTGGGGTCAGCTGCTTGGGATGTCATGTACAATATTCAGACACAAAAGGCTGCCGATACCTTTCAAGTTGCAGTTGTCTGCTAATGCAATTTTGAATATTATTGCTTCCCAGCCTCCCCCTGTTTACACCCGGAGACTGGCAAGACTCGTTCATGTGAATGAATGCCAGGAGATGACATCATTTCCATTTAATTGTCTTGTTTATCAGCAATGTCTAAACAGTTGTTTTAATAAAAGGGCAAGGAGATAAAAGGGCTGCATTTGCATTCTCAAAGAGCTTCTTACAAGGGTCTAGGAGGGAGGTTGACACTTATTGTTTGCAAACGAGATAATGAAGGAACATTTTTATTTGCTGTTCCTGCAGCTCAACCCCCCTCCCCTCCCCCATTTTTTTCATCCCATCCTATTAGTAATTATGGGTTGTTTTCAATGCTGTTTTTAAAAATCTGAAATATGAATGGCATTATTTATTTATTTATGCCCCCCCTGAACCAAGACTCAAGGCGGCTTGCAAAAAAATTAAAACAAAAACGGATAGAATAGAAAAAAGCTAAAAAAAAAAACATATAAAATGGAATAGTTTAAAAGTAATTAAACTATAACAGAATTAAAATAAGTTGCCTCGCAGAGCTACATTTCCCAGGGACTCCTGTGAAGAGGGATTGGTTGTTAAACCACTCTAGGAATCGTAGATCTCTGACAGGAGTAGGGGTCTCCTAATACCTTTCAGGACCCTTAACAAGCTACAGTTCCCAACTTTCTTTGGGGGAAGCCATGCCTGTTTTAAGTGGCATTGTTGTTGTTGTTGTTGTTCAGTCGTTCAGTTGTGTCCGACTCTTCGTGACCCCATGGACCAGAGCACGCCAGGCACGCCTATCTTTCACTGCCTCCTGCAGTTTGGCCAAACTCATGTTGGTAGCTTCGAGAACACTGTCCAACCATCTCATCCTCTGTCATCCCCTTCTCCTTGTGCCCTCCATCTTCCCCAACATCAGGGTCTTTTCCAGGGAGTCTTCTCTTCTCATGAGGTGGCCAAAGTACTGGAGCCTCAGCTTCAGGATCTGTCCTTCCAGTGAGCATTCAAGGCTGATTTCTTTAAGCATGGATAAGTTTGATCTTTTTGCAGTCCATGGGACTCTCAAGAGTCTCCTCCAGCACCTTAATTCAAAAGCATCAATTCCTCGGCGATCAGTCTTCTTTATGGTCCAGCTCTCACTTCCATACATTACTACTGGGAAAACCATAGCTTTAACTATACGGACCTTTGTCGGCAAGGTGATGTCTCTGCTTTTTAAGATGCTGTCTAGGTTTGTCATTGCTTTCCTCCCAAGAAGCAGGCGTCTTCTAATTTCGTGACTGCTGTCACCATCTGCAGTGATCATGGAGCCCAAGAAAGTAAAATCTCTCACTGCCTCCATTTCTTCCCCTTCTATTTGCCAGGAGGTGATGGGACCAGTGGCCATGATCTTTGTTGTTGTTGTTGTTGTTGTTGTTGTTGTTGTTGTTGTTGTTGTTGTTATAGCAGTGGCCTTCAGTAAAATAAATCACAGGGCAGTTCACATAGGGTGTGAATGTGGCCTGCACCTGGGGCCTCTCTCATCCAAAATATTTGCTCTCCCCATGAGCTAGGGCACCCCCTCCAACATTTCTCCAATGGAAATAGGGACATCCGATTCCATACCCTCCAACATTTCTCTGATAAAAATAGGGATTTCTGAAGGGAAAGGAGGACAATCTGGGATCAAATCAGAAACCAGGACTGCTTCTGCAACTCTGGCAATGTCCCTGGAAAACAGGGACACTTGGAGGGTCTGAAAACATGCCAGGAAGTCCAGCAACATTTTGCAGGGCTGTTTTCACGCAGCCTTCCTAATAGTCATTGGGAGATCTATCTATCAAGAGCCTGTTTAATCCTTTAAAAAATCCATTTCAGTTAAAGGCCATCCCTGTTCCTCTGCCATCCTTCACTTTCTGCCTTATACAAAAACACATCTAATCTCTATCATCCTTTCCTGTGATCACATGGCAACGCTGTAAATAACCCACTGCTGTGGCACTGATGGTATTGGTGGGCGGGGAAGAAAAATTGTGATGGAGAGTTAGCTTTCCATATGACAAGCCGTAAATGTGAGAAATTACTGCTTAGGCATTGCAAGGAGTTCTAAAAATGTCGATCTTATCTCCCAGACTCTTAATGAAATGGAGGCCTCCTGGAAAGAAACCTTTATGTTCTTCTGCCTGTTAGGTATTGACTTTCTTAAAGCTTTCCGTAAATTAAATCAAGTACATATGAATGTTCGACATACACAGAAGAGACAGCTCCTGATTCATAATTATTGGACCTGAATTATTTGCAGCTACAAGGCTCCTGCTCAAAGGACTGCATCACAAGATTTTGGGGGCCAAGGATTCATTAAAGCCACAGTTATTGCATTCATTATAAGAGTACGCCAGCCTCCCATGCATGGAGGCAGTGCTTTTTTTATACAATAGCAATACATAAAGCATATATAGGTGAAACTCGAAAAATTAGAATATCGTGGAAAAGTCCATTTATGTAAGCAATTGTTTTCTTTAGCTACTGGAGTTTAATATATGAGATAGACTCATGACATGCAAAGCGAGATATGCCAAGCCTTTGCTTGTTATAATTGTGATGATTATGGCGTACAGCTGATGAAAACCCCAAAGTTGAAATTGTTGATTTGGGGTTCTCATCAGCTGTATGCTATAATCATCACAATTATAACAAATAAAGGCTTGACATATCTCGCTTTGCATGTCATGAATCTATCTCATATATTAGTTTCACCTTTTAAGTTGAATTATTGAAAGAAATGCACCTTTCCACAATATTCTAATATTTCGAGTTTCACCTGTAATATCACCGTAGTTACATGTGTCAGACATGACATAAAGGCTAGCAACATGACATCAACCCCACCACGTGGGACTCTCTTGCAGATGGCACCTGGGGACATGCAGTCAAGTCATGTATCCATAGCAGTGACCAGAGGAGAAATGACCAATGGGAAGAGCGCAGAGAGAAGAAACGCCATGGTGCATCTGCAGCAGCACAACTGGACGACTTCTTCTACCACTGCTGCTAGGAAACATGTCTCTACAGCCCCAGCAGGCACTGCAACCTGCCAGCAGTTTGACCTCACGCACAAAGTGACACTCCTCCATCGTCTCCCAAGACAGACAGGCGACAAGTAGAACTAGAACTACGTACACTAAAATTAATAACAATTGACAGTTCATTTAAATCTGAACCATATGAACCTACCCAGACCCTGAGATCATCTTTTGAGGCCCTTCTTTGTGTGCCTCCTCCACGAGAGGTCAGGAGGGTGGCAACACGTGAACGGGCCTTCTCTGCAGTGGCTCCCCATCTGTGGAATGCTCTCCCCAGGGAAGTTCGCCTGGCACCTTCACTATACACCTTTAGGCAACAGGCAAAAATGTTCCTTTTCAACCAGGCCTTTGCCTGACTTGATCTACATCCTATACCCTGTTTAAAAATGCTGGCTCTTTTTGGGGTTGTTGTTTGTTTTTTTAATTGGGTTGCTGGTTTTGTTTTGATTTTATGTATTTTGTATGTATTTTATATTTTATGTGAAACGCCCAGAGACCTTTGAGTATAGGGCGGTATAGAAATTAAATAAACAACAACAACAACAATTTATATAAGCATGTAAGTCAGCATACAGCTAACCAACAGGTCAAGTCAATGAATCATATGAGCAATTCCCTTATGAAGGCTCCTAGGGCTGGTAGGTGGGGCAAGGCAAATGGGAACAGCCATATCATGATGGCCAACAGAGCATCATCACACACTTCTATAGAGTAGTGGCACCTTGAATCAGGGTTCCTGGATTTCCTAGCTGAGATGGAACTGCACACCTCCACTTGGGGATGAGGATGAAAGTACAGGACCAGCACAAAGATCAGGCCCATGGATTTCTCTCTTGGCTCCTGTTTAGCTAGCAGTGGAAGCATTAGAAGCAATTTGTAACAGGGCTATTTGGGGAGTTTGGAAGCCCCATTCATGCTGCATTGGTCAGCATTGTTCTCTGGATCCTACTGGGATAAAGGGAGAATGGAGAGGCTTGTGAGCCCCAGGTGAATCTGAAAATGTTACCTGCCCTACAATTAGAGCCAACGGGAGTGTGATGCTATGCTCCTCGGCTAGATGGGAAGCCTGCAATGTGCTGGAACTCAGTGATTTATTCCTCCTCAAATGCAGGCGCTAATAGAAATCTCAAAAAGGAGAGGCTTCAGCTGAACTGTGTTTAAGTGAGCCTGAGGAAATGAGACAAGGTAATACCTGCAGTCATCTTCAAAATGACATGCTCCGGAGGAGGTCAATTTAGCCATAAGCTTCCTTCCAGCAAAAGGGTCTAATGTGCCCTGAAAGTTCACATTGGATTCCAAAATGGGCTGCAATTTGTGTCCTTGAAAGGAGTGAATGACCCTCTTAGGAAATTAGGCTCCACACGTTCAGATAATTCATGGAGAAGGCTGCAAGGCTGTTCATGGTGGTCCCATCCTCAATGTCACCATCCATGCCAGATCCCAACACAGTGGGCTGAAAGCTATGTGTGTTCAGTTGAGCAGGATTATACGCTCTTTCAAGCGATTGGACAGCTCCAATCAAACAGAACTTCCAGTTTCATAGATCAGGTTATGCACATTTTGCTGAATGAGCATATGTTCTTCCTTCAGGCATTTATGAAGGTCTAGTGGTCAGGGATGGTGGTTTTGAGGAGTAGGATCAGAATGCATGTAGCCTTAGGGGTACTAATACAGTGGTACTTCGGGTTAAGAACTTAATTCATTCTGGAGGTCCATTCTTAACCTGAAACTGTTCTTAACCTGAGGTACTACTTTAGCTAATGGGGCCTCCTGCTGCCGCCACACGATTTCTGTTCTCATCCTGAAGCAAAGTTCTTAACCCGAGGTATTATTTCTGGGTTAGCAGTGTCTGTAACCTGAAGGGTCCGTAACCTGGGCCATCTGTAACCCGAGGTACCATGGAAATGAAACCAACCATGGTTACCATCACTTTCAGTCCCTTCCTAGAGAAGTCCAGAGAATTCACTTAAGTGGACCTTAGAATGTATCCTTTAAAAAAAAAACCAGTTCCGGGTTCATTCATTAATCCAGGTGTTTAGAGCTATCTGCTTGTTGTTCATTCCTCACAACCAATAGCATGTGTAGGGAAGGGTCTGGATTTAATCTTCGCATGTGATGTGTATGATGTGAGAAGAGGAATGTATTCAACAGGGGTGGATCAACATATTGACATCCTGTGCCGTCCAGTTTAGTTTGTTTGCAAAATTGGCTTGACTTCTTTCCAGGAGGTGGGGGCAGATTTTTAGGGGAATCCCTGAAAAAGCAGGTGATCTGAGGATGACCTTTTATTTCCTCTAACATTCTACAAGTTACAGGTAGGTAGCCGTGTTGGTCTTCCGTAGTCGAAACAAAATAATAATAATAAAAATCCTTCCAGTAGCACCTTAGAGACCAACTAAGTTTGTTATTGGTATGAGCTTTCGTATGCATGCACACTTGGTATCTGAAGAAATGTGCATGCACACGAAAGCTCATACCAAGAACAAACTTAGTTGGTCTCTAAGGTGCTACTGGAAGGATTTTTTTTTAAATGTTTTAACATTTTACAGTTGTTTGAGTAGCTCTGTGGCTGTGCGGTAAAAACCTATCTTGTTTTAAAATGCTTCCAGGAAGTGAATGCATGTAATAACACATGGTCCTTTCCTGGGGTATTGTACACTAAAAGATAAGACAAACAGGGGAAATCCCCCCTTTCCTAATCACATGGGACTCTGCATCCATCATCTGAGGCGCTTCTTCGTGAGAGGTCCGCAGAGTGGCAACACGGGAATGGGACTTTTCTGTCATGGCTCCCCATTTGTGTAATGCTCTCCTCAGGGATGTTCATCTGACGCCTTCATCATATATATTTTTAGGCACCAGGTGAAAATGTTCCTCTTCCACCAGGCCTTTGGCTGATTAATATCCTACAGCCTTGTGTTTGTGGGAAGAGGGGGGGTATTGTTTTGTTGTTTCAGTTTAATGATTTTCTTGTGTTTTATTTTGTATTTTGCGAACCGCCCTGACATCTTTTGATGAAGGGCGCTATATAAATTTAATAAATAACAAATAACAATAATAATAGTAATAGTAATAATAATAATAATAACAACTTGTTTAATTAAGGTTTAAAACTCTGATTAGTCATGTGGTTCTCCCATCCCAACCATATGATTAATCAGAGTTTTAAACCTTAATTAAACAAATTATTGTTGTTATTATTATTATTATTATTATTATTATTATTATTATTATAGCCCCCCAAAAAATTTCAAGGCCTCCATCTGGATCATGCCAACCCTAAATCATCCCAGATCAGTTTGAGTCAGCTTCTAAGCACCAGATAGGACCCCTGAAGATCAGGCAGGTGTGTAGAGTCTATACTCAGCTGATCTGTTTGCTCCTTATTAAAGAAACCTCTTATATATCTTTGCCGGTGTTACATTACCATAGGATTTTCAGAACATCCATTTTTTTTTGCTTTTCCGAGGAAACTATTCTTTCCCTCTGTCCTCAATAGCCTTCGGAATGCAGCACAAAGAAAGGATTACTTTATATCTGAAACTTACACGAAATGTGATTGAGGCGTGTAAAAAAGGCGCACAAAGAAGCTGGTGACAAGGAAACCTTTCGCTGTGTGACAGCATCAAGAGGTCGCATGTGCCTTTGGTGGATAAAAAAAAAAGTGGCTTATGCATTAATTCATTCAAGGCCAGGAATTAGTCATTGGGTAAATTAGATTAAACTCACTTGGAATGGAATTAGAATGATGGAAAACTGCTGAATATAGTTTTTGTAACAATTAGAGTTTGCTATATACCCATTAATGAAAAGCTCCATCTTAATCAACTTGTCCTCCTGTCAGTGCCTCTCTTTGTCACCCCCTATTGTCATTTAAATAGATAATCTTCTTTGCATCCGGTGAAGTTACTTTCCCCTCCCAAAAGGTCAGCTTGATTTGGTTCCTGTGAGGCTGGATGGAATGGTGAGAAGCCGCAATAGCTTTAAAATTTCCTGTGGCTGAGGAAAGGCAGATATGCTCCCTGAGCACATGGAACAAGATCAGAAGGAGTTTGATGCCATTTTGACTCAATTACATTAGTCTAAATGGCCATTTCCCTGCCACTGTTATTTATAATACAGTCAATTTACAATCGTGTGTTACATCTGGTGTATATGTCCTCAAGGCAACTTGTCGGGGGTTCCAAGCTGGCTCCTCAAAGGCAGGGGTGGGGGACGTGTGGCTGTCCAAATGTGGTGGAGCAACAACTCCATACCCTCCAACTATTCTCCAGTGAAAATAGGGACGTTCCGATGGGGAAGAAATGAGGTTCATTTTGCATTTAAATGTGCATCTACCTAGTCCACATTTCCCAAAACCAAATGAGAATGGAAATGCAGCCAGCCTTTTAAAATTCGAATTTGCGTGTTCAGACCTTTTAACCTCGCCCCAAATAAATTCAGACAAGACTCAAATTTTGGCAGAATTTAGGCCACAACTTTATTGATTACAGCAAGTGATTGGTTGCATAGGCTCTGGTTCGACTAGCTCCCTGCTCTGCAGGTAGCGCTGACCCAGTGTTCCAGCATAGGTCATCCAAGGGTGAACACCTGGATAGCAGAAAGCCAGAGACCTTCTCTATCCGCCACCCAAATGACCCCCCGGACTCAGGCACAGGCACAACCCCCTCTCAGGGGTTGACAAAACCATCGAGTCCCTGGATTCCTTTAACGGAATACCCTTCACATAGGGATGGTGAGAGGTTCTCCCATCCCTATCACCTGAACCAGAGCCTATCCGCAACCTTACAAGTTGTGACAATTTGCTACATGGCAGGTGAAACCCAAATGGCAACAGCCAATCAGCCAAGTGGGGGAAATTCCTGCCATGCCCCTGTCCCAACGACAGACGACACACGACGGCATAGCAAGGTCAAGTGCACAAGCCCTAAAAGTAGGGAGAGGTGGGCAGGTGTTCCGATGCATGCGCCAAAAGAGGAAGCTCTGGGTCACGTGCATGGGTATTTATAGGTCCCTCGATCCGTTTAGCCTGCGTCCCATTGGCCTGATTGAACCCTGCATCGAGGGACCTGCCAATTGAGTGTTGTGGCTATCCAGTCGTACCCACCCACAACACAGGGTTTGGTTGCCAGGTCTCATCGCACTATGTGCCCTCTTTAAGGGAGGACCCGGTTTCTCTGAATTTTGCAATGCAGCTCTTCAACTAAAAATGCATATGTTAGGGACAAATGCACATATTAGTGAGACACAAAAATGCCAGAGAAAATGTAGAGTCACTGCCAGTGGATGCTGACAATTAGATGGACAAATAGTATGACTCAGCAAAAAGCTGCTTCCTGTGTTCATGTACTGTATATAGGTGGTGTGCTTCTAAGGTCTGAGATCCTGGACTTGATGTTGCAGATAGATACCTAAATGCAGTTTGGGAGAAGGAACAATGGAGCATAGGAAGCTTGTTTTTCCACACCCAGCACATATCCCTTTCTCCATTCTGATACCAGTAAAGAACCTTTTATATATCAAATTGATTTGTTATACCTCAAAGATGTGGTTACAAAACCAACCCATGAAAACCGGCAATTTCCATCTAGGCGGTGCATCAGTCAATATGTTGACACTGAAAACCATTCTGACACACTCATAACAATGCTCCATTTTTTTTATTAGCTTCTTTCCAAATCAATATTTATAGTATTATTCAAGCATCTCAGAATGGCAAAGCCCACTGTCCCAAGGAAATGGGAGCAGACAATATTTCAATCCCACTGAGAAGTTGCTAAAAATGTTTGCAGATCTTAAGAGGTTTTCCTGTTTCCTTGATTGTAGGTTGGTTGAAGGTTGAAATGGCTGATATTTGAGGACAATGCACATATACAGAGGGATCAAACAGCTTCTGCAGACCAGCTGCCTATGAACCAACCATAAGGTAAAATGGGTGGTCAAGCAACCCAACTCCCATTGCACTGGGCAGGTGAGTCCTTCTTCCCAGCCCTGCTGACCTCTATTGGCCACTGAAAAGTCACCACCTGAAGGTTGACTCCAGAGGCTTTCCAGAGGACTGGGTGGAGCTTAGCCAGCCCAGGATCTACTGGCTTCGTAGATGGCCTTGCTGCCATCACTCAACAGCATCAGGCCTGGTCTGGCCCCAGTTGATGTACCAGCACCAGGCCGGCACAGCAATCTTTGTGCCTTCTATGATTTCCAGAGTGGTTTAGCAAACCATCTTCACAGGGAACTTGGAGTTCTGTGAGTGGAAAAAGGGTCTCCTAACAACTCTTAGCATCCTTAGCAAACTACAGCTCCCAGAGTTCTTTGGGAAAGCCGTGGCTATTTGAAGTGGCATCGTAAGATTTTAAATGGATGGCCCATATGTGGCCATAGAGAGCTCCCTTTTTGAACCTCTCAGTGATGGCACAAGTGCATGAGTTGGCCAGTTTCAGTTTCTCTCATCATCTTAAGCTCAATTTGCCCCATCTCCGCATATGAGTCTGCAAGAAAATTTGTAGACTCTGTCATACAGTTCTATGATTCTAGGTGCACTTTTCCTAGTCTACACATTTTTGTTGCAATTTGGCCTGGTGGGTGCATTTTGGTACGTTGTTTTCAGCAACATGTGCACTGATGCACGCCCCTTTCATTAATCTTTGCTTGAAGAACTGCCCCACAAAATTCAAAGGAGTGAGAATTTCAAAGGAGATCACCGTATTTTCCGGCGTATAAGACGACTGGGCGTATAAGACGACCCCCAACTTTTCCAGTTAAAATATAGAATTTGAGATATATTCAACTGCAGATTCTCCACCTGGCGTATAAGACGACCCCCGACTTTTGAGAAGATTTTCCTGGATTAAAAAGTAGTCTTATACGCCAGAATATACAGTATGTGTGTTCCATTCACTTATTTGTTCAGGAAGTGCAAATTCCGTTGGTGCCCCCACATTCTCTCTTTGATGGATTTCAATAGATGGGTTTCAAACTGGTTATTTATTAATTTAATTTAATTTAATTTAATTTAATTTAATTTAATTTAACTTTCAACAACTCAGCAACCTGCACTCTCTTATAATGGACAAACATCCATTGTTGATAGCAGAAGAATGTAAAGTGGGGCATGATTACAGTACATTAAGACTGTGTAAGGGTTGCATTTCATTTAGATGTGACTTCCAGGAGAAAACTCCTGTAACTTTTCACCCTGCTAGCTCAGAATTATTTCTATATCAGATGTGTTGCATACATTACAGCATTTATCTTTCTCCCACAGTTACTGGTAGCTATTTCATTTTTGAGTAACACACTATGCCAAAAAACAACAAAAAACCCCACCAGTTTGGCAGCTCTCAATGTTTGCTTTAGAGTTAGGCTTGCAAACAGATTATGGTGAATACACTATGCTTGCTCTTGAATGAAGATATCACTTCTAATTGAAATGCGCAGAGTATTTATATCTAAAGATCTACAAGTAGATAACCACCCACACTACCTTCAGAGTTCTGGTATGTACTAACCAATGTGAGATAATATTCTTTGATTTACTGTTATTAAGCACAGCGGGGGATTAATTCACTTAATTAAAAAAAAAAACCCTGTAACTGGAGTACAGATCAAATGGATTGTACAGTTCACATCTACGCACGATATTGATGTGCAGTATTAGTGGCAGAACATCTGCCTTGCATGTGGAAGGTTCCAGGTTTGATTCCTGGTGTCTCTAGGCACATCTGGGGAAAGCTGAGTCCTGAAACACTAGAGAGCCACTACGACATAGAATCATAGAATTGTAGAGTTGGAAGGGACCCCGAGGGTCATCTAGTCCAACCTCCTATGATGCAGGAATCTCAACTAAGGCAACCAGGTCAGATGGGCATCCAAACTCTGCTTCAAAACCTCCAATGAAGGAGATTCCACAACCTCCCGAGGGAGTCTTTTCCACTGTTGAACAGCTCTTACTGTCTTAAGAAGTGTGCATGCACATGAAAGCTTACACCCAAAACAAACTTAGTTGGTCTCTAAGGTGCTACTGAACAATTTTTTAACTTTTAATTTCTTTTGTCAGAAAGTTGATACTGTAACCACTATAACATATTGACTTTCTGGTCCACTCAAAGCTCAGTTTAGAAAGATGATTTGGCAAAGACACACTGGGGTCACTGATAAACTCTCACTGTTGCCACCACTCTTATAACACTTCCTTTATCAATGGTGCTCAGGTCAACATGTAATATCTGCTGTTGGTGTCTAAATTACAAAAGGAGCCATGGGGAAGGGAAATTTGTTTTTCTCTTAGGTTTTCACCCAGTTGAAACAATAGCTGGTCTGCGGGGTCTATGTGTAGGATCCAGCTGGTAATTAAGATCAGGAAAACCATGAGGGTGTGTGTGTGTGTGTTAAGAAGTACACACAACACAGCGTTGGAACCCTCATTCAGATTGGACCCTCGAACAACTCTATTAGTAATTTCTGTAAATAAAAAAAATGGTATGTGTGATTAAATCACAGGTCTCCTGCCTTCTTGTCTAGTGGAGCCCTGAATCTGCATCACACACTTGTTTATTTTTGAGGCTATTTTAATTCTAGCATGCAATTCTAACATAGGGTTACCATATTTCAAGAAGTGAAAATCCAGACACAAAAGCTTTTCAGCTTTTTTTTTTTTTTTTTTTTTGAAAATTCAGCAAAAATTCAACACTTCCTGTATGGGCTGCCATATGCCCGGGTGTTCCTGGACATTTGAACCGATTAAAAAAAAAAATCCACCCAGATGCCATTTCCAAAGGACAAATCTCGGCTATGTCCAGGAAATTTCAGACATATGGGAGCCCTATTCTAACATGAACTGGAAAAGGAATATATTCAAGATTCCCTTCCTTAGATTGATGTTTATCTCACATATCCCTCTGCAACCCCAGGAGTCTATATTGAGGTTTGGATCATTATGCAAATACATTTAAATTTAATTAATTAACTGGCTAAAAAGACTGGCACATGACCAGCTAAAAGCTCATGAGTCAAATGGCAGACCAAAATCACATTTTGGGCTGGCTTTCCTCTTCCTTCTCATTCATTTTGGCAGGGCTCATTCTGATTATTAGCAGAACAACTGGTTCATTGCCCATAATTTGCTCTTTTCCATCTTGTGCACATTCCATCATCAGAGATGATCTCACTAATGCATCATTATTGTTCTCAGCGTTGCATCATTTGGTGCCTGTTCTTTAGTGAGGGGTGCATTACTCAGAAGGTCACCAGACGAATGTGATTCAACATTCACGATTTATAGTCTGATGAAATTCACCTCCTGTCGGCACAACACCAAGCAAACGGTTGTGTGTTATGATGGTGTCTGGATGTGTCTGGTTACAGATTCAGGTAGAAAATACAGGGCTCTCCACATGCTTTTGTTGTTCAGTCGTTCAGTCGTGTCCGACTCTTCATGACCCCATGGACCAGAGCACGCCAGGCACGCCTATCCTTCACTGCCTCCCGCAGTTTGGCCAAACTCATGTTAGTAGCTTCGAGAACACTGTCCAACCATCTCGTCCTCTGTCGTCCCCTTCTCCTTGTGCCCTCCATCTTTCCCAACATCAGGGTCTTTTCCAGGGAGTCTTCTCTTCTCATGAGGTGGCCAAATTACTGGAGCCTCAACTTCAGGATCTGTCCTTCTAGTGAGCACTCAGGGCTGATTTTTTAAAGAATGGATAAGTTTGATCTTCTTGCAGTCCATGGGACTCTCAAGAGTCTCCTCCAGCACCATAATTCAAAAGCATCAATTCTTTGGCGATCAGCCTTCTTGATGGTCCAGCTCTCACTTCCGTACATTACTACTGGGAAAACCATAGCTTTAACTATACGGACCTTTGTCGGCAAGGTGATGTCTCTGCTTTTTAAGATGCTGTCTAGGTTTGTCATTGCTTTTCTCCCAAGAAGCAGGCGTCTTCTAATTTCGTGACTGCTGTCACCATCTGCAGTGATCATGGAACCCAAGAAAGTGAAATCTCTCACTGCCTCCACATGCTATTGGACACCAACTCCCATCAGCCCAACCAGTCAGGGATGATGAGAGTTACAGTCCAAAAGCATCTGCAGGGCCACCCTTGGATCACCTGTAGATCACCTGTAGATGTGACATGCTATATGTGATTTTTATTTTTATTATTAAATTTGTATACTGCCCTCTGAAGATCACAGGCGGTTCACAACTTAAAAAAAATAAAATGAGCACACAAAGTACATAGCAACAGCAGCAACAACAACAACCAGGGCCGTCTTTACCCAGGGGTGCAAGGGGTGCGGGGCACCAGGGCGCCAAATTCTGGGGGGTGCCAGGCACCCACTGCTGAAGCCGCCTAAGCTCTTAAGTATCTACCTGTTATGAAATAATAAATAATTTTGATCAAGCTAGAGAAACAAAATACATATATACCTAGGTGTTACCGAAATGTATACCTACTGTTTCACTAAAGGACTTTCGACTTTGTGCGCTCATTTACCAAAGATGCGCCACACTAGCGGCAGCGCTTGTGACGTCATTCACAACAGCAGCACTTGTCAGACTCAACGACAGCACTTGTCATTCACAACGGCGCCGTGCACGCGAAATTAACTCTTACATCAAAATATTATGTTACGTATTGTATTGAGCTGCTATGCGGTGGCGGGATCTGCGGCACCTTTGACACGACTGATACTTTTCCTAAGTAGTTGCCTAAACAATACTTAGAAGTTTAAGTGTGGTGGTGTTGTATACTTAAGTAGAAGTGTATTGTTAATAAATGAGCAAATAAAAAAATGTTTGTTTCTTTTTCCTCCCTTCTTTCGTAAACAAGAGATAAGGTGTAAGTGTGGTGTTTGACATAAGCATAATGAAAGTTATTTGGGGGGCTAAACTAAATTTGGGGGGTGCTGGGCGGATCTTTGCACCCCAGCGGCGCATATGCTAAAGACGGTCCTGACAACAGCAGCAGCAGCAGCAACAACAACAACAACAACAACAACGCAATAATTCTCCCTCCCACCAACACATACTGTAGAATGTTCATCAGCCAAAGCCAAAAGTCTGGGAGAAGAGGAATGTTTTTGCCCAGCCCCTAAAAATATGTAGCAGAGATGCCAGGCGAGCTTCCCTGGGAAGGTCATTCCACAAACGGGAAGCCACTGCAGAAAAGGCTTGTTCTCTGGACCTCTCGTGAAAGAGGCACATGAAGACAGGCCTCTGATGATTATTGCAGGGTCCGGGGTTGAGAGAAATGGTGTTTATCTTCACAAGAGGTTTGTGACATAGATCATGAATCTCCTGTATTTGTGCCATTATGGCTTTTGAAATAATCCCGCCAAAATTACATAGCCACTCTCATTAAAACCAACAACAGAATATGTGAAGATTATCATAGTATTGTCACTGTTAATATTTTTCCTCCACCATCCCCACTCCCTGTGATTGGTATTGTATCCACCCGCAAAGTATATTCTCGTAGGAGAACCACTGCGGATTGTTGTTGTTCAGTCATTCAGTCGTGTCCGACTCTTCGTGACCCCATGGACCAGAGCACGCCAGGCACGCCTATCCTTCACTGCCTCTCGCAGTTTGGCCAAACTCATGTTAGTAGCTTCGAGAACACTGTCCAACCATCTCATCCTCTGTCGTCCCCTTCTCCTTGTGCCCTCCATCTTTCCCAACATCAGGGTCTTTTCTAGGGATTCTTCTCTTCTCATGAGGTGGCCAAAGTACTGGAGCCTCAACTTCAGGATCTGTCCTTCTAGTGAGTACTCAGGGCTGATTTCTTTGAGAATGGATAGGTTTGATCTTCTTGCAGTACATGGGACTCTCAAGAGTCTCCTCCAGCACCATAATTCAAAAGCATCAATTCTACAGCGATCAGCCTTCTTTATGGTCCAGCTCTCACTTCCGTACATTACTATTGGGAAAACCATAGCTTTAACTATACGGACCTTTGTCGGCAAGGTGATGTCTTTGCTTTTTAAGATGCTGTCTAGGTTTGTCATTGCTTTTCTCCCAAGAAGCAGGCGTCTTCTAATTTCGTGACTGCTGTCACCATCTGCAGTGATCATGGAACCCAAGAAAGTGAAATCTCTCACTGCCTCCATTTCTTCCCCTTCTATTTGCCAGGAGGTGATGGGACCAGTGGCCATGATCTTAGTTTTTTTGATGTTGAGCTTCAGACCATATTTTGCGCTCTCTTCTTTCACCCTCATTAAAAGGTTCTTTAATTCTTCCTCACTTTCTGCCATCAAGGTAGTATCATCAGCATATCTGAGGTTGTTGATATTTTTTCCGGCAATCTTAATTCCGGTTGGGGATTCATCCAGTCCAGCCTTTCGCATGATGAATTCTGCATATAAGTTAAATAAGCAGGGAGACAATATACAGCCTTGTCGTACTCCTTTCCCAATTTTGAACCAATCAGTTGTTCCATATCCAGTTCTAACTGTAGCTTCTTGTCCCACATAGAGATTTCTCAGGAGACAAATGAGGTGATCCGGCACTCCCATTTCTTTAAGAACTTGCCATAGTTTGCTGTGGTCGACACAGTCAAATGCTTTAGCATAGTCAATGAAGCAGAAGTAGATGTTTTTCTGGAACTCTCTGGCTTTCTCCATAATCCAGCGCATGTTTGCAATTTGGTCTCTGGTTCCTCTGCCCCTTCGAAATCCAGCTTGCACTTCTGGGAGTTCTCGGTCCACATACTGCTTAAGCCTGCCTTGTAGAATTTTAAGCATAACCTTACTAGCGTGTGAAATGAGTGCGATTGTGCGGTAGTTGGAGCATTCTTTGGCACTGCCCTTCTTTGGGATTGGGATGTAGACTGATCTTCTCCAATCCTCTGGCCACTGCTGAGTTTTCCAAACTTGCTGGCATATTGAGTGTAGCACCTTAACAGCATCCTCTTTTAAAATTTTAAATAGTTCAGCTGGAATATCATCACTTCCACTGGCCTTCATGGATCACTGCCTTGTCATGGCGAAGGGGCTTGAATTACTCAGGGAAGCTATGGACAGGTCAAGATGGACAGGTCATAGTGGAGAGTTTGGACCAAACGTGATCCACCTGGAGAAGGAACTGGCAAGCCACTCCAGTATCCCTGCCAAGAAAACTCCATGGACAAAGACAACAGGCATATAAAAGATATGACGCTGGAAGATGAGCCCCTCAGGTCGGAAGGCGTCCAACATGCTACTGGGGAAGAGCGGAGGACAAGTACAAGTAGATCCAGAGCTGATGAAGTGGCTGGGCCAAAGCCGAAAGGACGCTCAGTTGCGGATATGCCTGGAAGCGAAAGGAAAGTCCAATGCTGTAAAGAAAAGTATTGCATAGGAACCTGGAATGTAAGAACCATGAACCTTGGTAAGCTGGATGTGGTAAAAAATGAGATGGCAAGAATAAACATTGACATCCTAGGCATCAGCGAACTAAAATGGACAGGAATGGGCGAATTCAGTTCGGATGACTATCATATCTACTACTGTGGACAGGAATCCCGTAAAAGAAATGGAGTGGCCCTCATAGTCAACAAAAGAGTGGCGAAAGCTGTACTGGGATGCAATTTCAAAAATGATAGAATGATTTCGATACGAATCCAAGGCAGACCTTTTAACATCACAGTAATCCAAGTTTGTGCACCAACTACCAGTGCTGAAGAAACTGAAATTGACCAATTCTATGAAGACTTACAACACCTTATAGAAATGACACCAAAGAAGGATGTTCTTCTCATTATAGGGGATTGGAATGCTAAAGTAGGGAGTCAAGAGATAAAAGGAACAACTGGCAAGTTTGGCCTTGGAGATCAAAATGAAGCAGGGCAAAGGCTAATAGAGTTCTGTCAAGAGAACAAGCTGGTCATCACAAACACTCTTTTCCAACAACACAAGAGACGACTCTACACATGGACATCACCAGATGGGCAACATCGAAATCAGATTGATTATATTCTCTGCAGCCAAAGATGGAGAAGCTCTATACACTCAGCAAAAACAAGACCTGGAGCTGACTGTGGCTCAGATCATCAGCTTCTTATAGCAAAATTCCAGCTTAAACTGAAGAAAGTAGGAAAAACCACTGGGCCAGTAAGATTCAATCTAAATCAAATTCCTTATGAATACACAGTTGAAGTGAAGAACAGGTTCAAGGATTTAGATTTGGTGGATAGAGTACCTGAAGAACTGTGGGTGGAGGCTCGTAACATTATACAGGAGACAGCAACGAAAACCATCCCAATGAAAAAGAAATGCAAGAAAGCAAAGTGGCTGTCCAATGAGGCCTTACAAATAGCGGGGGAGAGAAGACAAGCAAAATGCGAAGGAGATCGTGAAAGATACAGGAAATTGAATGCAGATTTCCAAAGAATAGAAAGGAGAGACAAGAGGGCCTTTCTAAACGAGCAATGCAAAGAAATAGAGGAAAATAACAGAATGGGAAAAACCAGAGATTTATTCAAGAAAATTGGAGATATGAAAGGAACATTTCGTACAAAGATTACCACAATTAAGGACAAAAGTGGAAAGGACCTAACAGAAGCAGAAGACATCAAGAAGAGGTGGCAAGAATACACAGAGGAATTATACCAAAAAGATATGGAGGTCTCTTACACCCCAGCTTTAACTATACGGACCTTTGTTGGCAAGGTGATGTCTTTGCTTTTTAAGATGCTGTCTAGGTTTGTCATTGCTTTTCTCCCAAGACAGGCCTGCAGATACCATTCTGAAATTTGGCAGGATTCATCCCCTCAAACAGGGCAACAGGAAACTAGTCCAGCATCCTTCTCCCTCAGTGACCAACCAGATGCCTGTGGGAAGCCAGCAACTGGGACCCGAGTGCATGCCTGAAAAATAGCATCCAGTTCTGGCGGAAAATAGGAGAGCCGTTTTTTAAATGAAATAAAATAGAACTTGAAAGGTGCCATGCATGAAAAGCCCTGGGTGAACTATCCGCCTATGATTTGGCAGACTTCATCCACTCTGAATGGGCTCCTCTGTTTACAAATTTTGTTCACTTCTGTGAAAAGGAGAAAAGGCGTTATAACCATTTTAAGATTCCCTCCACTATTGTGAATGGGGGGGGCATTAAATTTGGTCCTGAATAACGAGTCGAATGAGAAAGACACAGTGTCCCAAAAGAGTTTGGTCTGCTTCCCAAAGCTACAGATACAAATATAATGTCCAATCTGTATTGGGCTAAACACTCCCCAATATTTATGATAGTTCAATTCATGTCAAATGCATGCCTGATTTTGTTTGCAGGAAGCATGTGATGTGATCTGGGACTAATACAGTTTAGGGATGGAGAAGAATTCATTTGCTCTGCATTTTGCAGTGGACCAACCCAGTGCTCAGAGCTGGTTTGGACCAGTTTCCAGCCTTCTTCAGATTTTGCAACACATTTTTTAAAGAACGCAAAAGTGCTATTTTGTGTAAAAGATCTGTACAAAATGACTATGTTCCTGGTGAATGCATTGAAAAGCATCAAGTACGTTTCATACAGAATGCATATAAGATATATTCAGTGGGGTGGAAGAGATGAGACCAGATTCAATAGGATGCCAGCAGGAAGAACAAGATAGAGCAGACCTATGGATTACTGTAAGTGTCAGAATGAAATGGGGCAGAATTACCTGCTCTGCCTCTGCTTAATACAGCACTGCATCCTAGTTTCATTGTGGGCACAGTAAGTGCATATTTTTAATGCTTAAAAGCACACAGACTTGAGTGATGAATCAGGTTATGAGTGCACATTTGCCCAAATGCGATAGGTTAAGATGAAGCTTGCTTTCAAATGCTTATGCCCTGCAGAAGTGGTTTGCCAGATGCGGGAGAGATGCTGTACTAGTTTCCTGGCATGTGGATCATAGTTACTACCTGGGATGGAGAATGCGACTGTCTGGAGGCTGGCAAAGTGCTAACACACCAGTGGAACCTATTTGTTGCTCTTTTCAATGTGTTTGCACCATGCTAACTTCCCTGCTGCCTCGATCCTTCTGCATCCTTTTTTGAGTTTAGCAGATTGGTATGGAGGCCGATCTGGAACTGATAACAGTAAAGAGCCCTGTGGCAGATTAACCATTGCATTGGGAGCAGGATATTTTACAAGCCACCTCTTTCTATATGTACCTAGCCTCATACTTAGCTAATCATCCTGCTTCATGTCCCCCTTGTCTTTTAAAGAGTGGACACTGTATAAGCAACAGGGCCTTTTTGGTTGAGGCACTGCTTAGCTTAGCTTACCTAGCTACTTCTTTCACCTGCTTTCACCAGTTGGTGAAAATCTGACATGTTATGAAAGCATTTGGAGGACTGATCTGTCATTGTTTTTCCTAGTACATTGTTTTGGTGTTTGATTTTGGAAGGGAGGAAATAAGTACTGTTGTTGTTGTTGTTTTTAACGCTGCTCTTAATTTTTAATTTCTTGTAATGAAATAAGCATGTCAACTATGCCTGGGAATTTTTTTTTTTTTAATGCACAAATGTCTGGAAAATACCCGCCTTCTGAGGACTTTAGATTCTCTGTTAGGCTTCTTTTAATCCATTCCTTGCTGTTTCCCCTCTCTAACAAGATCCGGTGTGAGTAATGGGGAACTCGCAGAGCAATCACGCTGGGTACCAAATGCAAATTATAATGCCATGCTCTGAAATCCTGGGAAACACTTCACCTGAAGTTACAGCCTCTGCTGATAAAAACAAACAAAAAAAAATCGCTATCAAAGAATGAGTTCCAAATAACAACAGGAGCCCTTGCAAATTCATCTATCCCCTTCCCTCCTTGCGCTTTGCCAGGTTAAGTATTACAGGCCATCAAAGCATTAATTTGGGGAGCTATTCAGCATAGAGCAGAGACCTGAATTAGCTGAAATGTGAATATAAGATCAGCTTGCCCATCTCATGCCAGAGGGGGGATTAGCCTAACTGTGATCCAAGATTTGGGAGGCTGGCATGTCCATCGGATTAAGCAGAGTCCCGCTATAAATGTGACAGGCACCAATCAGGAGGCTGACAAATGGGGGAAAGGGGGGCAGGAGGGAGGAGACCCTCACATCAATGTAAAGTTATGCTGTAATCTCTCTGTGAGGCTGCTCAGAGCTATCAGGTCTTTTATTCCTCAGGAGAGAAGATTAGGGTCCCATCCAGTGACTCAGCCTGATGCGATCTGCGGCTTGTGATATTGTAAACAGGATTTCTCGAGAAAGAAAGCCCTGGATGGCTATCTGCCATGTCACATGCCAACGAGCCTGATGAATATGAATGCATCACGGAGAGGCATAGGGGAAACAGAGAGCATGAGTTCATAGTCACAATATGCACATATTCCTGGATTTGATTGTGTGCAGGTGAATGGAGCTCTCTCTCTCCAAAACATAAAGGTTTATTAGCTTATAATGGAATGGAAGTATTAATGCTGCATAGGTCTGCAGAGGCTTACATGGAAAAGATAATTTCATTTTAATAATCCATATTAATGGAATATGCTGTGTGATCTATCCAGCAAGAACCAGTGCAGGAACTGGGGTCATTCTCTACTCTTCCTCCTCATTATGATCTTTCTGTGGCACAAATGGCCACAATATGTGAATAAGAGTAAATGTGGCCCAAAATGCACAAGCATTTTCAAGTAGGCTTTTTTTTTTCAAATGCAAACTGATGCAAGAATGGAGGCAAGCTGAGAAAAATGAGAAACTTAAGGACTGAAAATGACAGATTCACCTATTACAAAGAGCTATGGGTGGAGCTAAAAGAGTGATGTATTGAAAAATAACATCTGTTGTATTATGGAACTAATATTATGCATTGAGTCCATGTGGGGCTGCAGCAGCCACTCAGTGCTATGGCTAAAAATGAACATGAGATGGGGACAAAGAGAGTGTATTTATTCATTCAAACTCTACAGTTGACCTTTTTGTGGGAATGTTTAGGAGTGTGGATGAGTATATATTAACTTATATATTTCATCCCAGCTTGTGTTAGCAAGCTCCAAACTTAGCAGAGTTACATTCCCTTTTAAAACACAGCAGAAAACGGTTGCATAGGCTTGCTAAAGCCTCTATAAGAAATATATATTCCTGGTATATTCCCCTTCTTCCCTTTTAAAAGTAAAGAACAACACAGTACTGTTTATAAGATATAAAAGAGTTTACTTACAGGCATCCTGAGTTACAGCATAGTCTCAGAAAGGCAGGCTGGCTTAGATAAAAGTATTTACATGAAGAAGCTAACTCCATAAGGGAGGAAAGCCTCTTTGTGCTCTCTTGGCTGAAGCTGAAGCCAAGAGAGCATCTTCTCCTAAAATGTTGCTTGTTCAAAAGACGATGCAAAAGGAGAAAGATGGGGTCTGCTTCCTGTGGTTTTGTGTAAACCTCCCCAGGTAAAACCACACCCATCTCCAGTTACATAGAGGAAGTTGTCTCAGTCCAGGTAAACAGGAAGTTAAGGCTGGAGGACTGAGACACCTTCATGACCACTCTAGCAATGTTGTGTTTTGACTGCTCTGTGTTTACATCACACACTTTTGGATATGAACTTAATTCGTTCCGGGGGTCCGTACGTACCCCGAAAAATCTGCAATATGAGGCGGTGCTTCTGCACATGCACACGGCGCAATAGAGTGCTTCTGCACATGTGCGTGTGGAGAAACCCGGAAATATACACTTCTGGGTTTGCCGCATTCACAACCCGAAAGTTATGTTACCCGAAGGTAACGTAACCCGAGGGTCTGCTCTACTACACTACCCATCATCCTACTAAAAGCCACAGGATGGGTGAATGCCCTTGTGTTCAGATCCTGATTGCTCAATTCTGTGTTCAGGGCAGCTATCTACAAGCTCTATCTGGTACGCAGACTGAGACCCTACCTGCCCGCAGATTGTCTCGCCAGAGTGGTGCATGCTCTGGTTATCTCCCGCTTGGACTACTGCAATGCGCTCTACATGGGGCTACCTTTGAAGGTGACCCAGAAACAACAGCTAATCCAGAATGCAGCAGCTAGACTGGTGACTGGGAGTGGCTGCTGGGACCACATAACATCAGTCTTGAAAGACCCTCATTGGCTCCCAGTACATTTCCGAGCACAATTCAAAGTGTTGGTGGTGACCTTTAAAGCCCTAAACAGCCTCGGCCCAGCATACCTGAAGAAGCGTCTCCACCCTCATCATTCAAAATATCATTGATATTTTATTGTGTTTTTAATATTCTGTTGGGAGCCACCCAGAGTGGCTGAGGAAACCCAGTCAGGCAGGCGGGGTATAAATAATAAGTTTTTGTCATTGTTGTTGTTGTTGTTGTTGTTGCTACAGTGGACCCTCTGGATACGGATTTAATTCGTTCCAGGGGTCTGTGCGCACCCTGAAAAATCCGTAACCAGAGATGCCACTTATGTGCACGCATGAAAAATACTTCCGGGTTTGCCACTTTCGCAACCCAAAGATTACATATCCAGAGAGGTACGTAACTCGAGGGTCCACTGTATTATTATTTCACACAGGCATCTGGTTGGCTGGTGTGAGAACAGGATGCTGGACTAGATGGGCCATTGGCCTGATCCAACAGGCACTTCTTATTTTCAGTAAACCATCTTGACAACTCATGAGCAACGGCTGTGTCTGAATCCCTTGGGCTGTTTATTTCTCTTTTCCTTCGCCATTAAGATATGACCTCTCTTTTGCTGAGTATTCCAGCCCTATTCACTTCATTACACCATGCACATTTTTCTTTCATAACTATTTACATATGTAATTACTATAGGCACTTCAGGAATTGTTTGCTAACGGCTCTGTGTAAATACTAATTATCAGTAATTAAAAAAAACAACACAAAAATCACCCAGCTATTAGAAAGACACTGATAGGGCTAAAATGCTGCTTAGCAAGCAAGTAATGTTTGTTGAGGCAAAATTAAACATCAAATAACCTCCCCTCCATATAATTACACTGTGTGCATCATTTGCCTGCTGTGGAAATGAAACAGCTAAAAGGAGAGACAGGTAATCTTCTTTTCTTCTTTTTCACGCACATCCCCAATGCCGCACAGTGTTACTATCTCAGAAATAAGTAAACAGCAGAGAATATTTCAAGGCCTAACGCCACACAGGCAGGAAAGTACCAGATGGCCCAAGTGTTTTTTCCTCTCGACATGTTAAAAATAATGTCCCATGCCACATGATGCTCTGGCAAGTTAACACTGTCAGTTATAGAAGACAATTGGGTTCTGCCTTATTTCAAACAAATGACAATACATTATTGAAAGTTGTTTTATATAGAAGTATTTATATACCGCCATAACATAAAATATCAGTGTGGCATACAGCATTATATGCATATAATAGAACATCAAAAACATTTTTTAAATATAAAAAATACAAAGCAATAATTTAAGTGAAGGACTTAAATACATAACATTCGTCACCTTCGTTTATTTGCATGCCTCCTTTCCATAGCTAAACCATGCTCAAGGCAGTTTACAGCATCAAGAAGTTTATGGAAATTATAACACAATTTAAGTAGTCTTAAACAATACATGAAAATAAAGAAATGTCCAGGGTGACAACTGATGCCTCACCTTACATCTGAGTCTATTGTTCCAAACAGAGGGAGAAACATGTAAGGGGGGGCGGGATGCCCACTGAAATAATGCACTTTTCAATGCCTCATTTAAAAAACAGAAAGTGAAGAAGCTCCACAAACCATAATTCCTTCAGTCAACAAGAAGGCCTCCCAGAAGCTGAGGGAAGTTCTTGAGCAGGCTCATAGGGAGCAGTTGAATTTCAGACACACAGAGTCGCCTGACCTTCATTCCAACTCACCCAAGATCTGGTTTGGAAATATCATAAAAATAGAGCCCCTTGGAGACATTTGGTATTTCCAGCTTCAGAATGAGCTGGGAAATACTGTGAGCTCATCCTTTCCTGTGAGATTAATACCTTTGGCCCTCCCTGAGCAGGAAAGGCAGGTTCGCAGAGAAGGAATTAAAGGAAGCTAATGATCGAGCTTCCTTTTAAAAAGCAGCAGTGAGACACTGTGGAAGTTCAAGTTAAGTTCAAGTTGAGATCTGAGGTCTTTTTGGCCTTGAATGTATTTGTGTGTGTGTCTCTCAACCCTCTGTGTCTCCAGCCCAAGCGAGATGAAGTGAAGCGGCTGAATTATTTTGCACAGGGGAAAGCAAGACAAGGCCTATCTAACATTTCAAAAAGTGTGTGTGTGGGGAGAGAGAGAATGAGAGAGAGAGAGAGAGGTGGTTGAAGATCATGAAACCATAATTCTTGGGTAGAGCACTATAATATTAACCACCAAAATTTCCCTTTTCTCTTTCTGGCATCTTTAGCCTGGGATGAAAGAAGCAGCAATGGAGGTCTTCATCACCATTGTGCTGGACCCACTGCCTAGTCATCATTCCCTTTAAAGCAGAATGTCTACGCCCTGACAGGTAAAAAACTTCACTACCTAGAAAAGCCAGGTGAATGTTGGTGAGAACCTTGGGGAGGTAATTCTATTCATTCATTCATTTCCCCCTCCTGCCGAATATCATTCAAGGCAGCTTATAAAATTCCATTAAAACATACCATATCACAAAACAGAACAGCAAGCAAAAGATAATTATGCATAAAAATAATGGAGAATAGTAGAAATTAACTATTGGTAGCCTGTACGCGATGTAGAGACCAAGCTGAGGAGGCAACTGTTATGGAGCAAACCAAACACTACCATAGATTAGATTACAAAATAGAAAATTCTTTCCAGTAGCACCTTAGAGACCAACTGAGTTTGTTCTTGGTATGAGCTTTCGTGTGCATGCACACTTCTTCAGATACACGAAAGCTCATACCAAGAACAAACTCAGTTGGTCTCTAAGGTGCTACTGGAAAGAATTTTCTATTTTGTTTCGACTATGGCAGACCAACACGGCTACCCACCTGTAAATAGATTAGATTAGATTAGATTAGATTACACCACCAAAGTTAACTATCAAAAATCCAATTGAACAGGAGGGGTTTTGCATGAGAATGTGCCAAATGGATATAAGAAGAAGAAGAGTTTGGATTTGATATCCCGCTTTATCACTACCCGAAGGAGTCTCAAAGTGGCTAACGTTCTCCTTTCCCTTCCTCCCCCACAACAAACACTCTGTGAGGTGAGTGGGGCTGAGAGACTTCAAAGAAGTGTGACTAGCCCAAGGTCACCCAGCAGCTGCACGTGGAGGAGCGGAGACGCGAACCCAGTTCACCAGATTACGAGTCTACCGCTCTTAACCACTACACCACACTGGCTCTCAGTATAGCATCGAAGGTGCCAGGCAGATCCCCTTTGGGAGAGAGTTTCATGGTCCTTTTTAAAGGACAGGCCCTCTCTTCAGTAGCCATCTGAACCCACCTAAGCAAGGGCATCTCAAGGGGGCTCTCCAGTGATGATCTCAACCACGGAACAGGTTCATACAGGGAAAATATGAATAATGATTTGAGTCCAGCAATGACTACTCTCTCTACAATTAACCCTGCACCATTGGGTCCCTGCTCCATAACGGTTAGATCAGTCCAGATCACTTATTTTCTTATAAGAAGGAATAAGACGCACCTTTGCCCTCCAAGAGGTCCAGCTGTCTTGTGAGAAGCTCAAGACATATTTCTGACCCCACAAACATATGCTTTAAAATCTGAGAAGAGACATGATTTGTTCTCAATTATAAATGCAAAGGCACTTCACATTTCTTATGACTGGGGAGGATGTCCCCCAACATGCTTGCTAGTTACATAAAATTGATTTTTCATGTACTGTGCTGTAGAAATGTACTTTTGCTGACGTACTTTGTCCCATAGTGCTGAATGGGAGCCCAATGAGATACAGATTAATTCATTTATGTTCTGGTTCATGGTCATTTATGTTCTGGTTCATGGTCATTTATGTTCTGGTTCATATTGTGACAAATAGAGAAACCAGAAATGGGCTTTAGCTTTATATATACATGGTATATCCATTTGGCAATGGCTCATGTGTGAAGATTTACACTTTCCCCAGCAAATGTTCATGACCTTGATTGAGCTGTGTTAACACATGGTTTCAGATTGTTATCTCTAAGAATATAAAGAAGCTGTGTATCTTGTCCTCAATTATAAAGGCAAAATGCATCCTACTTTCTTTCAAAGATGGAAAACATTCCACAACTAAAGATGGAGAAGCCGTGAGTTTCAGTTTCCATCTAAAGGCAAATGTGCTGAATTTGCGCTTTCAAAAAATAAATAAATTGGGAACCAAAACACAGCAATCCTGCAAAATTCACACTGCTCCAAATTTTGCAAAGTAGTTCTTTGGCCATGCAATGTGTACAAGTACATCTTTATTAGGGTAAAGGGTGCGTTAAAAAACACATTGAAGAATGACAAACACAATCGCATTATATTCGGGAAAATAGTTTGCAGAAATGTGTGTATTAGACAAAACTGCATTCAAAAACGTGTATATTAGGGGGTAAATGCACTGAAATGCTGTTTTTTTTTCATGAGGATATATATATCTTCTGTTGTAGAGAACTGAGGTTAAGAACAAGAAACCAAAATTGACAGATAGGTTTATCTCTAACCAAAGACATGTTTCGCAGAATACAATCCAACCAAGACCTCATTTTTGCCACTGCCTCCTCCTGCGTGCTCTGGTCCATGGGATCACGAAGAGTCGGACACGACTGAACAACTGAACAACAACAACCACCTCCTGCCTTTATGGTTTTTCAATTCTGGGCATTATTGATGTTTTAAACTTGGCGTTTTGCACAGAATGCAAACAGATGAGGTACCACTAAATCGTTAACTTAAATGGAACGGGGTTTCTTTTGTAAAATAAATGTTTATGAGCAAAGTGTAGAAATATAATCTCCTGCTGGAACATTGTTTTTTTAAACCCAACTATTTTATATATCTGGCAAGGCACTTTATACATCAATGGTCATGTCAGTTTCCAGTGCCAACCTTGTTAGAAAAGTTAACAGCTCTAGCTTCATGCTGCTCTATGTGTGCTACTAAAAAGTTTTCCCAAATAACGATGTAGCAAATGGAAATAGACAGCAGAACGGACAATTAAAAGATGTCAATGGAATCAGTGGCCATGTGATAACTTTCTAGCATACAACATGAGCACAGATGCTTCTTTTTATAGAGGCTTCCCACCCCCCACCCCCCATTGCATGGGAGGAACATGAAGTGGAACAAATGAGATTTGAGCTTTATTATACTTTTATAGCATTGCATTGCAGATAGGAACTAATTAAAAAACAAAATCCTCTCAACACCTTTGGCAACTTAAAAATACTGAGGGTATCTTGTCTTCTTGCTATGGCTATGATCTTTCTCTGTATTGATGAGTAGGCAAGAAGCACATCCGCCCACTGCGAAATTGGAAGAGACCGCTGTGAATTTAAACCAGGAATTCTAAAGCATCGTCACAGCAGGTTTAGATGTGGAAACAGAGCTGATCGGAATTTTCCTGAGGTTTTAATTTAAAGTGTTGGAAGTTGGATAAGGAAGTACCAGTGTGGTGTAGTGGTTAAGAGCGGTAGACTCGTAATCTGGGGAACCGGGTTCGTGTCTCCAATCCTCCACATGCAGCTGCTGGGTGACCTTGGGCTAGTCACACTTCTCTGAAGTCTCTCAGTCCCACTCACCTCACAGAGTGTTTGTTGTGGGGGAGGAAGGGAAAGGAGAATGTTAGCCGCTTTGAGACTCCTTCGGGTAGTGAAAAGCGGGATATCAAATCCAAACTCTTCTTCTTCTCTTCTACCTTTCACGGCCCTACCTAAAATGCAGGGTCTTTTTCGGAAGTCCTTCTCTGGGTGCCCCTGCTATATGAGATGTGGTGGGAGGGGAGGGGAGATTCGATTGGCCAGGAGGAAGTCTGCCGTGCAAGCAGACCAGCAGCGCTGGATGCAAAATGTTTAGAACACAGAACTGAAAAATCCCAGGCTTTGGCAGAACCAGGTGTGCCAACTCTAGGGGACCCACTGCGGCCTAGCAGAAGGCTGCACTGTCCTGCACGATGTCGGGAGATGTGTGTGACATCACGCAGCGTGGGGCGCATGTGTGACGTTGCACATACAAACACACAAACACACAACTTACTGGTATGTGTGACGTCACATGCTCACAACGCGTGCCAGGCCCCCCAATATTGGAGGCAACCTGGGGTCTCTGGGGCCTTAGGGCAAAAGGGGTACCATCCTACCAAACTCAGTCTGCCCTACCTGACATAATTGTTTTACAGATTAGTGCAGTGTGTGCTCTTTAGATGGCAATGGGTATTCCCATCCTCTTATTATGTATTTAAAAACTTTTGTGTTTTGTGGCATTTCTGTTGTGTTTTATCATGTTCCTCTTTTTGCTCTTAGCTGCTGTGTGAGCTCCATGTGGTGAAAAGGCAGGACACCAATTTAGGAAACCAACAAAAGATAAATTGCTTTTGCTGACAGCGGAGAGCCAGTTCTTCTGCATTTGGGGTAGAGGAGAGCAACTGTTCAGAGTGGGGCTCTGGATTCCTGCCCCCAAAGTCCTGCCTTGATGGCGCCACTGAAAGACACAGAAAGAGAGAAGGAGAGAGAGAGAGAAGGAGAGAGAGAGAGAGAGAGAGAGAGAGAGAGAGAGAGAGAGAGAGATGAGAAAACCAAACAGACCAGTCACATTTGTTTCTTCAAAGGAAAGCAGACATTGCCAAGACAATAGCTTTTTGTCATCTGTTTTCCACGTTGGTCTTATGATAGCTGGAATTAAATCCTGCACTTGCCATTGATCCAATGTGCCAGGAGTCTTCCCTGGCAATTTGCTGGCTTTCTTGATCTCAATTCTCCGCCTGAACCAATTTCCTGACTCCCGCAGGGTCCCCAGTGCTATCTCAGCCTCCGAGTCTCCCTCAGTCTAATTAAATCTTCTGTTCTCTCTTTCCAAGTCACTTTCTCCCCTGCAAAGCTATCTCTCTCTCCCCACCTCCCTATTTCCCTGCTCTTTGTTTCACCCTCCCAGAGATGGTTCGAGTAGATGAACTGCTCTTCTATCCACCTTGTAAGCCCTGCCCCTGACATCCCCCAAGCGTGGCAGCCTGGCCTGTTCGGTCTAAGACTGCTGGGGCAGTTTGCAAGGGATTTATAATTGTGCCCACTTGCTCACAAGAGGAATTCTCTACACAGCTGGGGACCCCTATCAGGAAGAGTCCCCGATCACTTGGAGGGTTCCACTCATGTTCAAACAAATGTAAGTAAAAGTCCCCTGCGGACCACTTAGGGCCGAAGATGTGCACAGGGTGAGCCGGCTCTGACTGAGGCAGGCACTTCAGGGGCAGATTTGGGAGGGGAGCAGATCAGAGTCCTGGTTCACCTCTTTCCTCCTGTCCTGACTGGCTCCATGATGTGGGAGGCACACGGTGTCACACAGAGCCCGGAAGGAACAGGGACAGAGGGAAGGGACCAGGGGGTGGGGGCAAGAGGAGACAAAGGTGGAAGAGAGAGGATGGAGAGGAGCTGTAAAACAGGGCCGAGAGTCAGTGGGAAGGATCAGGCTGCAAATCCCTTTGAACTCAATCAGACTTACTTCTGAGTCGCTGTTGAGATGTTTGGGGATAGGAGCCAAATGGCTGATCAGTGTCATGCTGTTGTACAGTATTTTTTGTTTTGTAGGCCATCTTGATATTTTATGTGAGTGGCTGATATATAAATACCTTCATAACATTTTTTTAAAACAGAAAATGCTATGCATAATAATAATTGAAATCCAATGAAATCGCAATATGATGAGAAAATGTTTGAAGATGCAATCCTCTACAATGGGGAAGCAGGCATGGCAATAACACTTTTCCTTTCTCCTCCTCCTCCTCCTCCTCCTCCTCCTCCTCCTCCTCCTCCTCCTCCGAATTCACCTACTGCTTTCATGCTCAATTTATATTTGCCGGCAGAGTTAGCATCCCACCTTGTTTCCATAACTCTAGAACTGGCACAGTTTGGTTTCTGAAAAATCTGATCTATGCATACATTGACTTTTACCTGCCCTGTTTCTCTCCCCCCCCCCCAAACCCGGTAACATCAAACTGGATTTTGCTTTGGCAGATGGAATGCTGACTTCGGAATCAGGTTCTGTTGGAGACAGGCATTTTCCAGGAGCCTCATTAACAGCTGGCGATGTGGAGGACCTTGTTTGGTGTCATGGGATGCATTAGCAGCTACAGCAGGGGTACTTCAGTTGCAGGATGAGCGACAAACCAGCTTGAGCATTATTCATCAGCCGCCGTGCCGCTGACCGGCTTTGGCAGAGTGGCAGACTAAATGAGGAGGCTGGGGACCCCAGCGAATGCCTGTTTGTCTTGCCTTCAGAATGTGTATTCCTGGACTTCCGGGCTGTATTGCCAAATTCCAGATTTGAGTTGAAGGCGAGGCTCCCTCCATGGTTCTTGAAGGCAGCCCAGGTGAATCCAGGGGCGTAGCAAGGTAAATCGGTACTCGGGGGCAAAAAAATTTTTTGCCACCCCCCTCCCCAGGGGCGTAGCAGGGTCAGGTGGTACCCGGTGCAGAAAATTTATTGTCAACCCCCCCCCCCCCCCGTGCAAAAATGGTTTTACATTATTTTATATTTTCTTACAAAGGAATAATAACAAGTAATAATAATAATAGAACTTTTATTTATATCCTGCCCGCCCTGGCCAAAGTCGGGCTCAGGGTGGCTAACATCAGATACATAACATTGGTATAAAATCAAACAGTAATTAAATTACCTCCTAAAAACATCTCAAAATCAAATTAAAGTCTAATTAGATGGCTTTCCACAGGGTTAGGGTTGGGAACAGCAAGTGCTCTACTGAACTGAAATTTCAGCCTTCACGACATAGGATAACAGCCAAGTAAACAGCTGTTTTGGTGGAGGAGGGTCAATGTATTAACTGATATGCATGAAATTTCATATATAGCTATGCAATCACTAGTATAGTAAGATAAGACCTTTGGAGCAGGCATTTTAAAATAAAAAGTTTTTTTTATGAACTGCCCAAGTAGGGCAGTAATTGTTCCTTGATAATTTGTCACCCCCTCCATTATGGAACCTGGGGCGCTCCGCCCCCTATGCCCCCCTTGCTACACCCCTGGGTGAATCTGTCATAAGAGCCAGCTGGAACAGGCCAAAAGCCCATCTAGTCCAGCATCCTGTTCTCACAGTGGTTCCTGTGAGGAAACTTGCAAGCAAGATTATTATTTATCGTTTTATTAATTACCCGCCCTTCACCAGGGCTGGTTGCAATATTAGAACACAATACTGAATAGTTTAAAACAACTTACAATCGGTATATTTTTCTAGAAAAAGAAGTGCTGGAGCTCACCACAAACTTCTACCTTGTTCTTTTAGAATGGCAATGGTGTCGGCAAATCAAGTTGATGGACTATCCCGAAATGGCAAAATTAACTGGGAAGCTTAGGAACCCAGAAGACAAGAAATCCAAAGAAGAATGGGAAGTGTTTACCGTATTATGTACATGCAAAATCATTGTAAACAGGTCAAAACATTAGCAGGATTCTAAGTACACCTTTAATGTAATAGAAAGTATAGATAATTTGGGAATATGAAAATTTGGAGAAGTAATGAATAGGACCCATGAATGGGATGGGGGGGGGGAAGTCAAGAGATTCAGAGTAACCTCGATATGTGGAATTTTTATGAAATTTTGATGTAACTTTATTTTCTCTCTCTTTTGTTCTGAGCCCGGTTTTGGCCGGGGAGGGCAGGGTATAAATTATTATTATTATTATTATTATTATTATTATTATTATTATTATTTTATTTTATTTTATTTTATTTTATTTTTTATTTTATTTTTGAAAATCAAATAAAAAACATTATTAAAAATGGAATGGCAATGGCGCCCACCTGAGAGGTGCTGGAGCTGAGATCTGGCTGGAAAAAAAGACCTGCTTACAATCATAAAAAGTAAAGTGAGTCCTAAAATTATGAACCTCAAATGTCAATTTTTAGGATAAAGAGGTGCATCTTCAGCATCCTCCTGAAGGTGTATGATGACAGTTGCAGACACACCTCTCTGGGGAGGGAGTTCCACAGCTTAGGGGCTGCCACAGAGAAGGCCCTCTTCTGGGCCACCATTCTCCAAGCTGCCTGAGGGCAGAGGAAATACCAAGAGGGCCTCCTCAGCCAATCTTAGCACCCAAGAGGGTCTAAATGGAAAGAAGGTGGTCTTTTAGATATATGGGGTCTGAGGGTTTGAGCTCCACACTGGGCAAAAGATTCCTGCATTGTATGTGTTTGGACTAGATGACCCTTGTGGTCTCTTCCGACTCTACAATCTGATGAGTCAATGATTCAAACACAAGAGCATTCTTCACTCTGGTGGTTTCCAGCAACAGGTATTCAGAAGCATTACTGCCTCTGACCATGATGGTAGAGCATAGCCGTTGTGGTTAATAGCCATTGGCTGCCATTGTTGTTTTGGGTTTCTCTCTGTTTCTCATTTTCCAGTCTTTAATTCAGTTCTGCATATTAGTCTGTTTTTAATATACAGTATAGAAAACCTGTTGTTTGTCATACTCGATGCTCAAAAATGAAAAATCTGACGCCGAACCATTCTGGGTGAGCCTTCAGAATATAGATACTGATATATATGTGGAATTTCCACCCGAAATGATCTGCACCTGTCTTGTTCTGAAAGCCAAATCTTTGACCAGGTGTGATGGCCTGGGAGTCAGACTCAGATGCTGAACCTGAGGGATCCCAGCCTGCACAGGATTCCCCGCCTCCAGAACCAGCTGAGCCAGGGCCAGGGCTTGAGCCTGAAGGATCCCCACCTGTGCTGGATCCCCAGGTGCAGGCATCAGCAGAGTCTGCTCTGGCTCCTGATGGGAGGGAGGACCCATTGCCTGCAGGTGCTCCACTCCCAGCCTCTTCAGAGGAAGCTGAGGCGGCCCCTGGGTCCAGTAACCCACCAGCCTCTCCTGAGCTGCAGAGGCTCAGGAGAGGCGAAGAGAGCTAAGTGCTTTCAGGAGGAGTGCTGGCCTCCAGGCCCGGAGGAGAGGCGAGTCTCCTGAGGATCAGGGCCGCCCTAAGCATAGGGCCAGATAAAAGCCAGCCAGCCCCAGCCCAAGTTGCGTGAGCAACATAGTTGCAAACGTATGCTTGACCTGCAACCTCGTGCCTGGACCTGCCTTGGACCTTGCCCTGCTCCCTGCCTTGCTCCCCGCCGGACTGACCTCCTTTGGACCCCTAGACCCAGGACTGGACTTGGACCTCGCTTCACGGACAAACCCCTGGGGCCAGCACACCAAGAAAGGAAGTGTCCTAGCAACACGTCTACCATGTTATGGGAGAAGCAACATTAATGCATGCCAGAGTGATTGCATGTTCCTTTGATTCTAGGGAAGACTGGAGGCAGTTATCTTCCTTAACCTTTTATTATGCAACAAAAGACGAGCAATTACGTTCTGCGCAATAACCTGTATACATGGTTTTAATTGACCTTGCATTGCCTTAAAAACTAACAAGTGAAGCAAAGGAAAGTTTGCCAGCTCCCCGTAGAAATTATCCATGCATGCTTATTCAATTTCCGAACATTAGTAAAGCCTCGATTCCTAAGCTTATGAGGGAGATCAAGGCTCATCCCTCTCCAAAGGATCTCATCAAAGTAACACATTTTGTTTTATTTCCATTTGGAAAAAAAAGACATTGTTGCAGAAGGACAAAGAAGCCACAATTGTGGAGGACTTAGATGGAGGAGAGAGAAAGAGAGAGCTAAGACAAGTATATAATTCTCGTTTCACTTCTGTTTACCGTTCTAACCTTCTATTCCTCCAAGGTTCTCCAATCTTTTCCTCCCAAGAACCCTGTGAAGTAGGTTAGATTGGGAGAAAGTAACTGTCTCAAGCTTCATAGCTGAGCGGGGATTTGAATCTCCCCAACCCTAGCTTTTGCCTTCAATATGTTTTAGAGTCCAACTCCCTTCAGTCCCTGTCAGGATGGCCAGTGCTCAAGGACGAGGGAAGAAGGTGTAGTCCAACAACATCTGGGGCGTCCAGGTTGGGGAAGACTGCTCTAACCACTACACCATATGCTGATCCTCTGGACTATTCTGGCCAGAGAATTCTCAAGCATCCTCTGTGGACAGATTCTTCCACAAAGCCCACAACAGGGGAAACTGTCTTCCTGCAACCTCAGGAACAGGTAGTCAGTGTCACTGGCTTTTGGTGCATTCTGTGTAATTTAACATAGGGGATCCAAATTGGGCACAGTAACTTGGAGATACAACAGGCTCATATAGATGCACTTTCTGGAAACTGCTGGAGACTTTTTAGTTTTGACGGGCTTTCCCACCTGAATAAACGAGTCTTCACAGGTAAGTGTCCACTTGTTAGTGTAATAGGGTTCATCCACACTTACATTTTGCCCCACCCTATCTAGGCACAGGTCCATGCTTTCAGTGGCATAGTGTTGGGGGGCCACAGGGGTGATTGCCTCGGGCGCAAAATTCCAACACCCAGTGCTGCCTCAATACATCTGTGTGCTTCCATCTCTGGGCTCTGTTGAAAACGGCTTCTCTGTGCAAACCAGGAAGTGACCTCTCCAGACAACTCTTCTTTTCTTATCTCTGCAACTGCAATCTCCCGGGTGGCATGGATGCTGTTAGGAAGTTGAACGTGCATGCGAACTCTGTTTCCCTCCCTCCCTGGGTGCTGGCAACCTATGCTACGCCACTGTGTGCTTTAAAGTGCTGTGTCCAAAAACTTTTGTTTTCTTTTTCCCTGGCACTTCCCCCATGGAAACCCACTCTTTAATGCTAAATCAGAACAGCCTGGATAGCTCAGTTGGTTAGAGCCTGGTGCTGATAATGCCAAGGCCGCAGGTTCAATCCCCATACAGGACCGCTGCATATTCCTGCTTGCAGGGTTTTGGACTAGACGATCCTCAGGTTCTCTTCCAACTCTACAATTCTATGATGAGGTTTTCCATGGATTCCCCACCCCACCCCAGTAGTAAAGAGCGAGTTATCATGGGGAAAATACTAGGGCAAAAACTCTGCTCAGACACTGTTCTCTAAAATGGACCTGTGCCTTGAAAAGTAGCACAAAAAGAAGTCTCGATGAGCCCTTAGTCATGTTATTTTTGTATCTGTTGTTTTAAAACCCATTTCAGCTACCTTATGTGTAAACCCCCTCAAGACTGTGGTTTAGAATGTGATTAATAAAGCAAAGATAATGATAGCTGTTGACTGGCTTATTCTACGTGAATTTGCCAAACCCCTTTCAGAGCTACTGGAAGCCCTCGCAACTCCACCTCAGTTCTGCTAATAGTTGCAGTTCTGCGAGATAACCAACATCTCGTTTATTTTTCAACCAGGTAACTTACCAGATAGATAAGATGCATTTTATTAATATCATCATTTCAGCTTTAGCCTGTTGTTGCTTGAAAAATGGGTCAGGCTAAAACATTAAAAAAAAAGAAATAATAATCAGATAGTGAACTGCGATCTGTTTGCGTACCTGCTTGTTAGCATAAAGCCACTCAGGTTTCTGAGCTTGGCTCATTCCAGATGCCAAGGAAACTGAATCCTCCCCTTCCTTCTTTCTCCAAAGGAGGAGTTGCTTGCCTGCAGCAACTCCTGTTCCTCCTGTGCTCCTTGTTTGAACGAGTGGCCTTTCAAGTCCTAGGGTGGGCAATTCCTTTTCAGGCTTCGTAACAAAGCCGCCTGGGGCTACACTTAACTTTTTTATGAGTTGCCAGCCCTAGCTTCGGGTCTTCAGAAGCAGGCAGGCTTGGCTCGGTTCAAACCAGCCACAAACATTCCTAGGAAGAGTTAATTGGGGCGATCCAACCATTGCTCTCCACAGTGAACTGAAACACACGCACTGGGGGAGTTTGTGGGCATCGTTTCTCCCTGCCTCCTTCACAGCTGCCAGCCTGACATGAAAGAGATCCAGTCTGCATCCCCCACCCCACCCCCCCAAAAATCTCTTTCAAGTACCCAGACGCCTTCAAGTTTCCCAGCCCCCAGCAAGACGCATTGTAGCAGCTTGCCCCAGATTTCCCAGCCCATCTGCGGCGCTCTAAAAGATTTGCAAGAGCCTATTTTGGTACAATAAAAAACACAGACGTCTCTGTACACAATGCCTCTCCCTCCTGGAGAGGAAATAAACTAAGGGTTTGTTGAAATGAGAGAGCACTGAGCTTTATTTCCAGCATTCCTGACTGTCCCCAGCCCGAGGAACAGGAAGGTGCAATGGATACTCCTGCATAATAAAGGAACATAAAGGTAAAGGTAAAGGGACCCCTGGCCATTAAGTCCAGTCGTGGACGACTCTGGGGTTGCGGTACTCATCTTGCTTTATTGTCCAAGGGACCCGGCATACAGCTTCCAGGTCATGTGGCCAGCATGACTAAGCCGCTTCTGGCAAACCAGAGCAGCGCACAAAAATGCTGTTTACCTTCCTGCCGGAGCGGTATCTATTTATCTACTTGCACTTTGATGTGCTTTCGAACTGCTAGGTTGGCAGGAGAATAAAGGAACATAGGAAGCTGCTATATACATTGATATATGTAGCTCAGTAGTGTCCTACACTGGTTCTCTGGCTTTTCAGATAGGGGTTGCTCCAAACCCTTCCTGAGGATGGTAGGGATTGAAGTAGTGGTGGACTTTGGGCTCTCAAATTTCAGTGATGTCCCATGCAACGCTAAAACCTGGCGCCCCCTGAAGTGTAAGTGGGTTCCCACAAGGAAAGACACGGTGATAACAGCAAGAACCTTTATTGAACTAATAGAACTGGACAATAGGGGCAAAGCAACTGCTTATATACATTTCTGAAGGCCTGGGCCACTCCCACTGCCAACGTGACTGGCTGTTTAAACTTCCAAGCTGCGAATCATAACTCAGAGTTTAAGGGCCAATGGCAGGGGCCTAAACCCTGAAATGTTCTGTGATTGGTTATCATGTATCGAATCAGAACACAGGGGCCCAGACTCAAGCTCAAGCAAGCACAGACCACTGAATATATAACACCCCCGCCTCTCAAGCTCCATTCTACAGCATTGTTGTGGAGCCCTCTGAAGCGTGGCACCCGGTGTGGTCGCAGCAGTCATGCTATCTAAAATCCCCACTGCTTGGACCTGGAACCTTCTGCATGCAAAGGAGATGTCCTACCACTGAGCTATGTGGTCCTTCTCCAAATTTGTCAGCCACCAAGCCAAATGTATGGAGGCTCACCAGAACCTTGGTGAACCTGATTTTTGTTTGTTTGCCTAGTAAAAAGAGAGAGGAGATCATATATGTGGCAGGTTGCAATTCAAAGCTGGTGGGGTGCGTTGTGTCAGGATGGAGGAGGAATTTGTTTGGTCTGCTTTTTTCAGCAGAGCAACGCGGTCAGATGCTCCCAGACTTGCTTGTGCATCAGAACACAACTCCCAGCCAGATGGTGCCTTTCTCCAGAGTTTGTGACACATTTTCGGTACACAAAAAGTGCATACAAAGAAACGGGTATTTTATGCAAAAGGTTTGTGCAAAATCATTTACAGGTGAATGCATGGCAAAGCAGTGAAAATGGTGGCTTTTTCGGGGGGGGGAGAACAGGGAAGTGTGTATTTAACAAATGAAGTGTGCATGAAATGTTTAAAACTGGAATGAATGGGACGCAGGGGCATGCAATGGTGAGCAATTAAGATGGAAAGTGTGTGCTGAATTAGTTACTCAGCCCATCTCCAATGCTCCGTGAACTGAAAATAGAAATGTCGCAAGCATGTGAAGAGCTACAAAAACTCCCTCTCCAGCTGGATGGCTGCAAACATGATTGACTCAAACACACTCCAACTCACCTTTGTTGGCACTGTTGTCCGAGAAATCTGAATGATGGGAGATTCGGAAATAGCAATGGGCTGTGCTTCTTTGCACGGTGCATTGAATTCGCTTCCACAAGGTGTTCTGATGGGTGACAGCTTGAAAGGCTTTGAAAGGCAGTTAGATAAATTCAAGGAGGATATCAATGGCTGCCATTTTATTTATTGCATTTATATCCCACCGTTATATCCAAGGAGCTCGAGGTGGTGTGCTTGGTTCTGCCCCTCATTTTATCCATGTAGCAAACCCTATGAGGTCGGTTATGCTGAGAGGCAGTGACTGGCGGCCCTAGGTCACCCCATGAGCTTCATGGCAGAGTGGGGATTTGAACCCTGGCCTCCCAGGTCCTAGTCTGCCTCTCTAACCACTACGCCACACTGGTTCTCCGTGACAACTATGTTCTGCCTCCATGGTCAAAGGCGGTATGTCTCTGAATACCATTTGCTGGGAATCACAAGTTCTGCTATTGCACATAAGTCCTGCTTGCAGGCTTTCCATGGGCATCTGGTTGGCCACTGTGAGAACAGGATGCTGGACTTGATGGGCCTTTGGCCCGATTCAGTAGAGCTCCTTTTATGCTCTTATGACAGTAATGTGTGGGCAGGACTGTGTTGACCTTGATGAAGCAGCTTCTGCCTTACTCTGGGAAAAGGAGAATATGGCAACAGAGACAACTGCAGCTGATCCTATGGTTTTTCCCATGGGAGGATAAGACTGGGTCTAGGAGCCCCAGAATTACTATGTTCTGCAGAAGAGAAGGCCTTCCAGTGGTCATGTAAGCAGAGTTTTGTGTGCCTTGGAGCAGGAGAGCGGGGAGGCAAGGTCAGGCACTTTTTTGAACAACCAATGAGAGATTCTGCAAATACTTGCACCGACAAAGTCTCCAGAGCTTTGCAGATGTTCAGTTGGGACAAGTGCAAGGCTAGATTCAATTATTTATGGGTGCCAAAACTCAGTGGTGGTGGTTTGGCACATGGGTCTCAGCAGCTGCCCAAGGGTGTCCTGTTTGACACCCACCCAACCTGCTACTACTGCTCAGCTTCCTTCCTTTTCCATTGCTAGATCCCTCCTTTCCAGTCTCTAGGATCTGTGCAGTTCAGCCAATGGGGCTGCTGCCCCACCATGCCCTTCCTTGACATCAGAACATCTCAGCCAATCACACCAAGTAGCTTTGGGAAATCCCTTCTGTATTGTATGATAGGAGGGGCCACAGCTATGCATGTCCCTGCCATTGTCAATCAACAATACGGAGAACAGGCATGAAAATCTGCAGCGGATTAACAAGAAGACATGGAGAAGGTACATAACAGGGGTTAGAAATGGTCAACATAGTGCTGTAGGTTCCATCACAGTTGCAGCCTTTCACAGCAACGACTTCCATCCCAAGTGATTATTTTTATTGATTGCAACAAACTGTGCGGGAGCATCGAGATGAGGACAGGTCAGCACCTTCCCATCAACGAGAGGCTAAATTTCTAGCGCACCATAAGCCAGTTTTATTAGATTCATTTGAAGAACCTATTAATTTCCAAGTAAATGAAGAACATTTTTAATCATTGCATGGGAACCACTTAGCACATTAACTCATTCCTCTGAAGTCATTTGCTTTACTGTGCCCTCAGTTTGCTTAATCCATAACTGGTCAATAGTATATTAATATTACAGTCTCATTTTAGATCTAAGCATGTCTGAACCTATTAAACTGTCACCCTGGATTTACTCGCGGAGAAAAAATTATCTGCCCTCCAAGATGGAGAGAGAGAGAGAGAGAGAGAGAGAGAGAGAGAGAGAGAGAGAGAGAGAGAGAAGTATTAAAGAGAATTGAGCACTAATGAAATTAATCACAATCATCGTAAGCACTTCCAATTGCTGTCACCCAGTGGGAGATGGTGGAGCAGGGGGAAATTCCTGCTCAGTCGTTCCTGCTGCTAAGGCCTGGACCTGCATGTGCCAGTGGGGCTGCTCTCCAGGTATTTTGGTCTATGGCTTCCAAAAAAAACCATTTCACTGGAGTCCAAAACAATGGAAGGCACTGGGATGGTAAAAGATGGTCTATTCTGTTTGTCCCCATAATTTAACTGCAATTTCACGATAACTTTTGGGAATCATTCTTCCTCAGATTGTTGTAGTTCTGTTTTGGGCTAGGCTGAAGTTAGGCATGGCGGGGGGATCAATTTTTGTTTAAATTAAATTTGAAGGGGAACATACCTCACCCACTTTCCAGAATGATACATGAACTGTAACACAGCCACTTGCCAAAATTCACACTTCTCTGGATTTTGCAGTACAAAAATGCATAAGCTGGTTGATGAAATGTTGATAAATGCCTATGTTAGTGAAAATTGCATACAGTATGGCATGCTTTATTTTAGGGAGGAAATGTGTATGCTATGAGAAATTTGCACTAAAGAAAAGAAATCAGCCCTGAGTGCTCACTGGAAGGACAGATCCTGAAGTTGAGGCTCCAGTACTTTGGCCACCTCATGAGAAGAGAAGACTCCCTAGAAAAGACCCTGATGTTGGGAAAGATGGAGGGAACAAGGAGAAGGGGACGACAGAGGATGAGATGGTTGGACAGTGTTCTCGAAGCGACTAGCATGAGTTTGGCCAAACTGTGGGAGGCAGTGAAAGATAGGCATGCCTGGCGTGCTCTGGTCCATGGGGTCACGAAGAGTCGGACACGACTGAACGACTGAACAACAACAACAACAACTAGGTTAGATTGCAGCAATGCATTGTATGTATGTCTGCCTCTGAAGATGGTTCGAAAACTTCAGCTGGTGCAGAATTCAGCGCCCAGGTTGCTCTCCGGGGCAAGACACTTTGAGCATATGACACCAATACTGGTTCGACTTTGCTGGCTGCAAATTAGTTTCCAGGCCTAATTCAAAGTGCTACTTTTGACCTATAAAGCCTTCAATGGCTCAGGACCACAGTACCTCAAAGATCACTTCCCTTTTCATGTGCCTCCTCCATGAGAGGTTTGGAGGGTGGCAACAAAAGAATGGCCCTTTTCTACACTGGTTCCCCATTTGTGGAATGCTTTCTCTTCGTTACATATCTTTACGTGCCAGGGAAAAACATTCCTCTTCTCCCAGGCCTTTGGCTGATTAATCCTTCTGTGGCCTTTTAAACTTCCATACGATCCTTGGATTATGGATAATACTGAGCTCGATGGACCAATGGTCTGATTCCTGTGTTCCACCTCTCTCTGATGCTGGGTATTTTCCACAATGCTCCCAAACAATGCATTGGTGTCAAGTTGTGAAGGAGAGAACAGAAAGTAATAGTCGGCAGAAGTAAACCAAAGCAGATGAAATGCAGAGATGATTGAAAACAAAAGTCAGTCCATCCCACAATTAAGCAGAATTTGACATTTTAGAAATATTTGATCAATGTTTTCTCCTGCACACTTTTTTATATATAAAAAACACCTTTGCAGAACTGCTAGAGGGGGCATGTGTGATGATGAGTCAATTAAATTTAAATGAAGTTTAAAAATACATCTTGGGAAGAAATGGCTCAATTGATATCATCTCATTATTTGGGCAAAAGCTGTTCTCTTATAATTAAATGTATATAGAAGCATACCTCTTTTTTATTAAGTACATATAAAGGAGAGATGTTTATCGGGGTGGAAATTACCTCCCTGGAGATCTTGGAGACAGAATAATTTCATTACTCAGAACTTTGTCGGGGGAAAAGAAAGTCCATTATCAGAGATCAGGCAAGGTGGAGGAACTTTGAGGGGTGGAGCCCAATGTGGGGGAGGCTTTCTTTGATTACCATTATCTCCAGCAGTAAACAATTTATTTCATAAAGTACTTGAGCAGAACTGCACAGGGGAGAAACTATAGCTTAGTGCAGGCACATAGCTGATGTAAAGCCCTCCAGAAGGCATTAGACTGCATCTCCCATCAGTCCCAGCCAGGTTGGCAGATGGCCAGAGATGATGGGAGATAATCCAATAGCATCTGGAGGGTGCTACATTGGCTACTGCTGGCTTGGTGGCAGAGCACATGCTTAGCATGCAGAAGGACTCAGGTTCAACCCCTAGCATCTCCACTGAGCTCACAAGTCGTTGGAAAGACCATTCCTCGTCTTAGACCCTAGAGTGCTGCTGCAAATCAAGGGAGACAACAACCTTGCAAGGAAGGTCAACGTGTCTGCTTTTCCTCCAGTGTGCTTGAGCTGACGTCTGATCCTGCCATTGACACCAGGGAGAGAGAGAAATAAAAAGGCCCACCTGCTGAATCAGTCCAACGGCCCATCTAGTCCAGCATCCTGTTCTCATAGTGGCCAACCAGATGCCTGCAGGAAGACTGCAAGCTGGGCATGGCAACAGCGCTCTGTCACAGCTGTGATATCCAGCAGCTGATATTCAGAGGCACAACACCTCTGACAGTGGAAGCAGAACACAGCCGTTGTGGTGAGTAGCCACCGATAGCTTTAGCCTACCCAAGATGATGGCCACCACTGCCACCTATGGCAGCAAGTTCCATAGTTTGATTATATGCTACATGAAGAACTACTTCCTACCTTGCCTCTTCCAACAGAAAGGATAAGGCCATCTATGCCTATTGTCAGGAATGAGCCAGCTCCAAGCAAAGGTTTGTAGCCAACTGCATAAAGCAGCCAGAAACAGAGAAGTTTTGATGTTAGTCAGACAGGGGAGAGCCGGCAGCTGCAGATCGGCTCTTCCTGACCTTGATGGACTGGCTGATAATCACAATTCTAGTATCTCATTGTTCTATTATCACCGTTACATGAAATATGCAGTGTAAACAAGAGGTTAGAAGAACCACCAAATCAATTACTTAATGCGCATTGCAATCTAGAAATGAAATATAAAAGTCTTTCAAAGTCCATTCCACATAGATATTGAATTTATATGGCCCAAAAACAATCAATGCGTGGAAAAGGGTAATTTCATAGATAATGAAAACACAGCCAAGACACAAAGGTCCATTTTACATATAAAGGTTCATAGAGTCCAGTAACAATCCAAACGTTGGATATAGCAGTTCCATGAGATGACAAATTGAAAACATATGATGTTTCATGGAGTTCAATAATAATCCAAACGTGGGAAGTAGCAATTCCATAAGGTAGTAAGAAAAGGACAAGGATATCCGGGTTGTTCTATCCCTGTTTTGCCATCTCTGGCGAAAAAAGCAAGCGCAAAAGAACTCAGAGACAGCCTGTCAGAAAAGGCAGAGGTGGGAGCTGATCCACTCAGTCCTAAGAGTTGGTGAATGGGAGGGCTGTTAGATAGGAAGCAAAACAAGAGACATAAGGTTTGTAAGTTCAATATCTTCTGTCACCGGAAGGAGTCTTCAGAAGGGTCATCTTGAGTAATGATGCCGGAGGCTTTGTCAGAGCTGTCCGGAGCTATCTGTTTGTTTTTGCAATAAATCCTCCTTTTTAATTATCTACGCTTACTGTGTTATCAAGCTGGGAACCTGGACTCCTAACAGCTACTAGCCATGGGGGCTGTGCACTGCCTCCAGTTTCTGAGGCAGTATGCCTCTCGATACCAGTGGCTGGGAATCAGAACTGGGGACCATGAGAACAGGTTGCTGTTCCAGAAGGGCCTTCATGTGTTCTTAACCCATGGGGAATGTGGTTGTATGGATGGGTGTGTGGATGTGTCTGCATCTGTATCTCCTATCTACTTACCTATCATATATCTAAGCACTTTACATAGCTTTGTTGCCATCATTACAGCAGTCCTGTAAGAAAGGCCAGTCTTATAATCCATATTTGCATGTCCAGAAGGAGCTGCTAAGAATGGTTTGCCAGTGGCCACCAAGTCAATTCATGGGAAAGATGGGATGCATCCTGGGAACTGCTGAGTCCACATCACACTAACTCTCCCAATGAATGCTCCTGTTGTGCCAACACTAGGATCTAGATACCCAGTGGCATGCAGACCCTCCAAGGGTCCCTATTTTCCAGGGGCAGCCCCAGATTTACAGAGGCTGACCAGAATGTCCCGCTTTTCCTTAGGACATCAGAGGAATGTTGGAGGGTATGCATGCCCTCTTAACCCTTATAAGGGCAAAAGAGATGAACAACTTAGTGGAGGAGCTGCAATCAGCTGACCTGCTTACATTGTATATCATTAATTAAATGATGGCTCAGGTTTCCAAAGTGCACATTTACGCACCGAACTGGGCGTCAGTTAGGCCCAGAGGCAAACAAGTAGACAAAAGAGGAATGCGTTCCACATGTGTAAGTGGCGAGCAAAGTTTCTTCAAAGCAAAGGTGGAATTGGAGATGGTTAATCGTTCAGCCTAACAAGCCACTTCTTTATTTAAATTCCACTTGCGATCATGGAATATATGATAACGGCAATAAAGTCTAACATAAATCTGCTGCGGCTGCATGTCGAAGCTTCTAGGCAAGTATAAACACAAGCAATTGTTATTATCATTGATTTTTTTTTAAATCTAGCTTCAGCAACCAGCATAGATGGCACATGCTTTAGGCCAGGGGTGGGCAAGGCTTCAGCCTTGTGGGATCTACTTTGATTTTTGCTAGCCCCCCCCCCCAAGGTCCAGCAAACAGAGCCGCGCACAAAACAGTGGCTCAGCCCTACAGACGTATGCTTAAAATCAAGGAGCCGGGTGCCACTGAGCACTTGCTTAGCCCAGGCGTTTGTAATCAGTATTGGAACCAAAAGCATGAGTCTTTTGCAGGGGGGAAAAACCACTCCTGGTTCACTCCCCCCCCCCATTGAACTGTTCCTTTTCAGCAACCTGATTTAAGGAGGGAAAAGCTTTTTAGTCGTTGCTGTTGTCAGAGAACCAGGAGTCAGAAAAACACCCATCCATTTCCTTCAAATCACTCAGAGATGAGATCGGCCAGTAGATCCTGATTAAGCCTTCTTCCCATTCTTCTCTAGGGACCCCAGAAGCCCTTCAATGTGAGAAAACCTCACACTGATATTTGATGGAGGAGGCATGGCTACACATTCCCCATGGGTTAATATATAGGAAGAACTAAAAAAGATTTTTAAAATATCATTTAAGGGGAAAAAACAGAAGCTTTCCTTCTGGGTTTGATGATGGAAGACATCCCCAAAAATATGAAAAACATATTCTTATACGCAACAGCAGCTGCTAGGATATTGATTGCAAAAAAAAATAATGGAAAGGGGAACATGTAGTGCAGTGGAATTTGCTGCCAAGGAGTGTGGTGGAGTCTCCTTCTTTGGAGGTCTTTAAGCGGAGGCTTGACAGCCATCTGTCAGGAATGCTTTCATGGTGTTTCCTGCTTGGCAGGGGATTGGACTGGATGGCCCTTGTGGTCTCTTCCAACTCTATGATTCTATGATTCTATGTAACCTACAATAAGGGAATGGTAGAGCAATTTTTTTGAATTTATAAATATGGCAAAACTGACCGCAATCATAAGAGGAAATTCAAACCAAAAAGTAATGAAAGAATGGAGTTGTGTAAAAGAATATTTGAAAAAAACATTGTTTGGGTATTGATATATTGAAATGAAGACTAGAACACAGCAAGGTGAAGGGGAAAGGGTTACAACAGGCAAAACAGAGACAGTGGCAGAAGATAGTATATGAACACAATGAGTGATCTTAAATCTAAAAAAAAATGTCACACACAGGTGGAGGGAAGCCGTGTTTATTTCTGTGTTACTTCATTTTGTGTTGTTTTGTACATTCAAGTAGATGTATGTTTCCATTTGAAACCCATCTTGTTTGATTTCTGTAAAATAAAAGGGCATAACAAAACAAAACAAAAAAATTTAATGAGGCTGGATTCTGAGTGAACAAAGACAATGTTGCACTGTATAATTAGCAATGGAAATCCAAAGGCCAGAGGGGGCCTTTGCACAGTGGAAAAATGTAAATATCACCCCTCTCAGACCACACTTGATGGGTCTATCAGTTCAGCAGTGGAAGAAGACCACACACAGAAAAGTCAGTGGATTTCTGTATATCTGGGGAGCTCCGTAGGATTGCAGCAGTTTATTAGCCTGTTGATTAGAAAGGGGGGAGTCACACCAAAACACTCCAAAGGTTCTGTCCCATTCTGAAGAAGTGTGCATGCACACGAAAGCTCATACCAAGAACAAACTTAGTTGGTCTCTAAGGTGCTACTGGAAGGAATTTCTCTAGGATTAGCATCTAAAGAAAGGGTCAGAATTTGCTCCTCCCTCCAGTTTCGGTGCCCTGTTGCTTTTCCGTAGGGTGTGGAATGGATTTCACAGCACTGAGCAAATTTAATGGAAATTGTGAAATCTGCGAATGCTGCGGTCGGGGAATGGAAATGCTGATACATTATCTCTCTCTGCTTACTGATTCACTGGGGACTTCATTTTCAAGTCTGCCAAAGCACTCCAGATTCCAACTGACACCAAAGTTTGATGAGATAATGGCAGTTTCTGCCTTGAATGTTCTCTGGATTCTTTCCACAGCCAGCCTACAGAGCTCAATTAGCAAAGCATGCTTTAAAACGATGCACCTTTGTCACTCGCTTCTTATTTCAAGACAACAACCCAATTTAGATTTCCTGCACAGAACAGAGGTGTGTGTGTGGGGGGGGGAGATAACAATTTTCCTGTTTTTCAAGCAAGCAGCAAGGAGCAGCTTACTTGAGAGATTACCTTATCCCGATAGGTCACTGTGTGGTCTGTCGATGCTTTCCTTTTTGATGTTATTTGATGGGGAGCATTGCTTCAAAAAGCTTTGCTCCATCTGTAGCAATTCTGGGGTGATGCCTCAACACCTTCCAGAGGCAGTGTGGTGTAGTGGTTAAAAGCGGTAGACTCGTAATCTGGTGAACCCAGTTCACTTCCCCGCTCCTCCACATGCAGCTGCTGGCTGACCTTGGGCTAGTCACACTTCTTTGAAGTCTTTCAGCCCCACTCACCTCACAGAGTTTTGTTGTGGGCGAGGCGAGCCAGGGAGGGGCACCCAGAGTGTCACCCTCTCCAGGGTGGTACCCAGGGCTCCCCGCCCCCTTTGCCCCCCTCCCTACGCTACTGTATAAAGTAGTTGTTAGAGATTTCAGTGACCTACTGCAGAAAGGAAATGCAGCTGTTATCTATAAGCAATTAGTAGTTGGCAGAAAGCCCAGATTGCTCTCTCTCTGACCATTAGCAAGCACCTGTGATTGGTCAGTGGAGTACTTAAAGAACTCAGCTTTCTCTGAGTGGGTGTGGTAGGTGCTGGTGTGTGGCGTTAGGTTGATGAGAGAGAGAGAGAGGAAAAGATTTTATGTTTTGTTTCTTTTATTTTGTAAAGTCTGTAAATAGTAACTTATGGATGCTAGTTGCTTCAATCAATAAATACTGCATATAGTTATCCAGTGAGTTGCTGAGTTCCTGCGTTGAGCTGTCTAGTCAATTTCACAACAGCCAGAAGCTTCCAGAAAGGCTGCGTCTAACTCTGCTGTGTCCAGGAATACATTATACTCCTGACACTAAATCCCAAAGGTTATGATTGTCTTAAGAGGTTATGGGAGTTCCAGACTGTGGCTGGTGATTGGCTGAAGCTGGTGAAGCTGTGGATGCGTGGAACTGCACAAGACAGACAACAGCTGCAGCTTGTCATTGCTGGATGCTGTGGATTCCTGTGTTCTCTCTCAGAAGCTGTGAGTAGCTGGTTCCTGGGTTGTTAGGAAACATTGCTCTCAGATGGCTTCTCAACCGTTTCAGATGGCGTTTGAGCGTCTGAATGACCACAACTACTTGCTTTGGTCTGAGCGTATGCAGGCTGTGTTACAGAGGGACCATCTCTGGCTGACAGTAAATAAGCCACCTGCAAAGCCTGATGATGAAGATCAGGACAGAGACCAAAGAGCAAGGGCCACCATAGTCTTGGGGCTGGAAGACTCTCAGTTACCGCATGTGAGAGGGATTAAGTCGGCAAAAGGCGTGTGGAAGGCGTTGAAAGACCTTCATGTGCGTGAGACAGCAGGTTCCAAACTGTTTCTTCGCAAGGCGTTGTATAAAGCAATGTTGCAGCCTGGAGTTACAATGCAAGATCATTTGCACAGTTTGCAGATGAAATTTGTAGCGCTTCAAGAAAGAGACTGTGTATTAGACCAGCAGGAGAAAGTGTCTATAATTTTGAGCTCTCTTCCTGAAAGCTGGGACAATCTAGTCATGACATTTGAAGCGATGAAAGAAGAAGATTTGACTGTTAATTACGTAACTGGGCGTTTGCTGGAAGAATGGCAGAAGCGGGAGGACAGGTCGTTAGTTTCAGAGGCTTCGGCAAGCGGTCGGCTTGTAAAGAATGCAAGCAGCGTTCCAGAAGGGAAGCAACAACAACGTCCGTGTCCGGCGTCTGGTGAAGAGTCCGCGTATGCTGTGCGTCGGTGCTATCGCTGTGGGTCAACGCGGCATTTGAGAAAATGGTGTCCAGAGGCGGCCAAGCAGCAGCAGCGACAGGAGCAGCAGCAGCGTCAGGAGCAGCAGCAAAGGCAGAAGAAATTCTTCAAACGCACCAAGTCAGCGCAACTTGTGACTGCCGTGGTTAAGTGTGCTGATGAGAAACAGACTGTCTGGGTGGTAGATTCAGGAGCTTCTCGGCACATAGTAAATTCAGAGAAAGTTTTTGTTTCTAAGGGCCAAACGCAAAGCAGTCAGGTAGCTTTAGCTGATGGGAGAACTTCTGAGGTACATTCAGGGGGTTCTGTATATGTTCCTTGTCTGCGTGAGTGCCTGGAGAATGTGCTGTATGTACCATCACTAAGAAGCAATTTAATGTCAGTTGATTGTTTGCTTAAAGCTGGGTTTAAAGTTCATTTTGAAAACAACAGCTGTATTATTAAAAAGAATGGTGAGGTTCTTGGCACTGCTAAGCCAGAAGGTGGTTTGTTTAAACTTAAAGCTGGCTCTTCAGTTGCAGCAGTGGTCAGTAATTCTCAACCTGTGTTAAACAACAAAGCTATGCATAACAACTGTTTACATTTACTGCATAGGAAGCTAGGCCATGCTGGATGGAAAAGTGTTTTGAAAATGCCTGAGTTAGCTGATGGATGTAAGCTAGAGAGTTGCAATAAGTATTTGGACTGCAATGTATGTAAGAAAGTCAAAATTTGCAGAGTTCCATTTCCCAGAAGTGATAGAGTAAGTGACTCACCACTACAGCTTGTTCATTTGGATGTAATTGGTCCTTTTGCTGTAAGCAGGGGTGGAGCACGTTTTTCTCTAACAATTGTGGACGATGCAACACGTTTTTCTTGGGCCTATCCCATGAAACACAAGGGAGATGTATTTACCAAATTCAAAAGCTGGGTAGCATCAGTGGAGAGGTTTTTTTCTGTTAAAGTGAAAAGAATTCAGAGTGATCGTGGAGGTGAATTCATGTCTAATGCTTTCAGAGATTGGTTGCAGAAACATGGTATTGGGCATCGAAAAAGTAATGTTTTTTGTCCACAGGAAAATGGTGTGGCGGAACGCAAAAATAGATCATTACAGGACATGATGCATTCAATGCTTGAGGATGCTGGGTTACCTATGTCATATTGGGCTGAAAGTATATTAACTTCGTGTTATATTCAGAATAGGCTGTTCCATCAGACTATTGGTACTACTCCTTATTTCAAATTGTTTGGTAAGAAACCTAAGATAGATCATCTACATGTTTTTGGTTCTAAAGCGTGGGTACAGATTCCAAAGCAAATGAGAAAGAAAGGGGAGCCTAAATCTAAGCAATTAATTTTTGTAGGCTACCAAGAGTTTTCAAAGGGTTACAGATTTGCTGAAGGTACTAATGGAATTGTGATATCTAGAAATGCCAAGTTTTGTGAGCACGCTGGCTGGGAGAAATTGCATGCAAACACAGAGGTTTGGTTTGATTCCCAAAGGTTTAACAGTGAAAAAGAGACTCAGAGTTCAGAAACTGTGGGGGAGAAAAGTGCTGAGTCATTATCTCCAAAGCAAGAGTCAGATCAGTCATCGCCTGTTCCTAAGCAACAGCAAGGGGGGCGAACGTCTGAGGGGGAAAATGAAACAGAGGAAACTTTTACTCCTAGGAGGTCACAGCGAGAAAACAAAGGAGTGCCTCCGAATCGTTATTGTTCTAGCACAGGCAGTGTATGTAATGTAACGATAGAGCCTCAAAGTTTCCAGGAAGTTTTGGCATTACCACAACAACAGGCAGATTTGTGGAAACAAGCCATGAATGAAGAAATGGCATCTCTTAATGAGCATGAGGTGTTTACACCTGTGGCAACACCTAAGGGAGTGAAGGTGATTGGGTGCAAGTGGGTGTACAAACTTAAACCTTTGGTTACAGGAGGATACAAATACAAGGCTCGCTTAGTAGCGCAAGGTTTTTCTCAAAAGCCTGGTTTAGACTTTGATGAAACCTTTGCACCTACAGCTAAAAGTGAGAGTGTCAGGTTACTGCTAGCCATAGCAGCGAAGCGAAAGCTTAAAGTCAACCATTTTGACGTACAAACCGCATATTTACATGCACCTTTGAATGAAGACATTTATCTTGCTGAGCCACCCGGGTATGAGACGGGTAACGGAGTGTTAAAACTCAATAAAGCTCTTTATGGTCTTCGGCAGGCCGCGAGATCTTGGAATAAATGTTTACATGCAGCTTTAATTTCATTCCAATTTCGACAAAGTGTAGCTGATAACTGTGTCTACGTGCGTGGGACTGGTGACAAACAAGAGTATTGCATTGTGTATGTTGATGACTTATTACACATGAGTAAGTCAGACAAACAAACTAAAGCATTTGCTGCACAACTATCCAAAAGGTTTAAAGTGAAAGATCTTGGTTCAATTAAGTCTTATCTAGGTCTGGAAGTGTGCTGGGCAAAGGATGGGAGTTGTTTAATCAGTCAGCAGAGCAAAATTAAACAGCTTCTGGCAACATATAACATGCAAGACTGTAAAGGATCTGCTATTCCTATGGAACTAGGATTCATTAAATCACTTCACACAGATGAAAGTCCTATGTTTGAACATCCTGAGTTATATCAGTCAGCAATTGGAAGTTTAATGTTTCTGAGTCAATGGTCAAGACCTGATATAAGTTACACAGTGGGAATACTTAGCAGGCAGGTATCAAAGCCATCGCTTAATGCCTGGAAAGCAGTGAAATTTTTGCTAAGGTATTTGAAACAAACAATTGGCCATGTGTTAAAACTTAGTTCTGCAGGAGATGAACTGTTACATTGTTATTCAGATAGTGACTGGGGAAATTTACCGGATAGGAAATCTGTTACAGGTTTGGTCATTATGTTTGGAGGGGCTTTAATTGGCTGGAAGTCAAGAAAACAGAGTATAGTGAGTGTTTCTTCGACAGAATCAGAATTCGCGTCGTTAAGTGCGTTGTGTTCTGAATTGACGTATTTCAAGCAATTGTTAACAGATCTGAATGTAAACTGTGAAAAGCCAATACAAGTTTGCATTGATAATCAAGCGTGCATTGCCTTGAGTAATACTGAAAGTTTTAAGTCACGTTCAAAACATGTGTCAGTGAAATATCAAAATGTAAGATGCAGTGTACAGAACAATTTAATTTCATGTATCTATGTACCAAGTGATCAGAATGTTGCAGATGTGTTAACAAAGCCATTGAACAAAGTGAAGAACAAACAAATGTGTAAAAGTTTGGGTTTGCTTGATGAAGTGAGTTAAAAGAACTCTGTATATGCACAGGAGTTAATTGCTACGATAAACAGCTGTGAGGGGGTGTTAGAGATTTCAGTGACCTACTGCAGAAAGGAAATGCAGCTGTTATCTATAAGCAATTAGTAGTTGGCAGAAAGCCCAGATTGCTCTCTCTCTGACCATTAGCAAGCACCTGTGATTGGTCAGTGGAGTACTTAAAGAACTCAGCTTTCTCTGAGTGGGTGTGGTAGGTGCTGGTGTGTGGCGTTAGGTTGATGAGAGAGAGAGAGAGGAAAAGATTTTATGTTTTGTTTCTTTTATTTTGTAAAGTCTGTAAATAGTAACTTATGGATGCTAGTTGCTTCAATCAATAAATACTGCATATAGTTATCCAGTGAGTTGCTGAGTTCCTGCGTTGAGCTGTCTAGTCAATTTCACAACAGCCAGAAGCTTCCAGAAAGGCTGCGTCTAACTCTGCTGTGTCCAGGAATACATTATACTCCTGACACTAAATCCCAAAGGTTATGATTGTCTTAAGAGTAGTTTACTCACAGATTCACTCAGTTACAGGTAGGTAGCTGTGTTGGTCTGCCAGTCAAAACAAAATAAAAAAATAAAAAAATTCCTTCCAGTAGCACCTTAGAGAACAACTAAGTTTGTTCTTGGTATGAGCTTTCGTGTGCATGCACACTTCTTCAGATACACTGAAACAGAAGTGACTGAGATTCACTCAGGTTCACAGACATATCCCTGAACGCTTAGGTTACATAACAACTAGAACTATTCCATAAAGAAGTTAGTCCCAAGTGACTGAGACCAAGCAATCACTTCTCCAAACACACAGCAACATACAAAATGGAGAACACACACTGATCAGAACATGGAGGCCGTGTGCTCCTCTATGCTAGTACAACAGACCACACCCTCTTAAAGTCTGTCCCAGCTCAGGAGGAAACAGGAAGTCTTCTCCTGAGTGGTACAAAGCATCCCCTAACATGTCCACTGTAGGAATGTTGTACTTGACTGCAGTTTTACATCCCACAGGTACATCAGCAACAGCACAAATGGACACCCTCGTCTGCCCCAGCTGCAACAAAACATGTCTCTACAGCCACAGCAGATGCTGCAAGCTGCCAACGGTTTGACTTCACCCCCAAAGGCGCACTCCTCTATTGTCTCCTGAGACCAGACGGATGCCAGCTTCCACTTCAGAGTGAAAAGGAACAGATTTACACACCCCACACCCAAGCTCTTCAACAATTGGCAGACATGAGGGAATCCGCACCTCGGCAAATCTACCTAAACATGTTTCGAATAAATAAAAGAAAACAATAGTCTTCGATTTTGCTTTGAGGCGGATGTGATACGATCTGATCCTGTTTTGTCCTCAAAGCCTGGTTTTGCCCCAGACATGGTTTTTTGTTGTTGAAAGAGCCACTTTCAAGACAGTCGTGTGTATTCTGAGTGGGGACCTGCTGCCCCAAATAGGTTGCTAGACATGTCTTGTGTCCCTTGACAGCATTATCATCAGACCCAGCTACTCATCAGCTTCAGTGCTGGCTGCCGCACTCTCTCGCTGATTGGCCGGACCATGTAATAGATAGAGTTAAAGGAGGGGTGGAGTATTTCTTGGTAATTTCTGAATAAAAATTAATTTGGGCAAAATAGGGCTGAAGGAAATCTATATCCACTTAAGCGGCTCTCTGTGTAGATTTCATAGATTGATTGCCTTCATGTTTACCTTTCTTCTTTCTTTGATGCCTGTGTTTAAAAACCTAAAACGACCTGTCCAAACAGATTAGGTTTAATTGGTTTGAAGCTAGTTTCTTTCTAGGCCATACTGTGCTCTGCATGTATCAGCAGAGTTCAATTAAGGAGTTTGGATTTAGGATGCCAGGAGAAAAAAAAAACTACCCCTTTATTTTATGGGATATTTCTGGCTTCATTTTTGGTCCCCTTCTCTGTAAAAACAGGTATGTATGGTTAGAGACAGACGATTATGTCATTTTCTGTTTCTCTCTCTTTCTCATTTTTTCTTCAATCGTAACTTCAGTTCTCCACATTTTCACATCAGTCTGGATTTATTTTTTTCTAAACTCCTCATGAAAACCCACCAGCATTTTAAGGCAATTTTCTCCTTAAATACACGTTTGTATTAAGTTTGCTTAATACACATATTTCCGCAAGGCAATTTCCCCTAATATAATGCATGTTGGTGTGCTATTTTCACATATGTGTGCGCTCATGCACACACACAATAATGTACACTCTACCCGTGTATGTTTACACATTCCTTGGCTAGAGAACTGCAAAACTGCAAAATTCAGAGAAGTTCAAATTTCAAAGGACAGCTGTGTTTTGGTTCACATGTTATTCTGGAAAGTTCAAATTCTGTAAATACATCGTTAAATGCAAACCAATCTGAATTTCTCCCCCATCCCTTCATGCAGTTTTGGCAATGCATTTCTGAATCACTGAATCGCCTTGTTCCACAACTAACTGTGAAGTGTACATCATGTGCCTTCTTTAGAACCAGTGCAGGTTTGAATTATCCTTGCACACTATGTCCATGCACTCAGCTTAGCGGCACATCAGCTTGTACATCCAGATGCTGCTTTCCTTTACTGGTCCATGCTCTAAAACCTGCCGTCTGTTCAGGAAACATCTCAGCAACAGGGAGATCTGCAACCAAATGCATTCAAGCCATCTGCCCACCCCACCCACCCGAACAATCAGTCTGCATTCCACGGTCACTGAACATGCCCAGTCCTCCTTGTACTATTTGGGGACATTCCCTCCCCTACAACATTTTGCAAAATTGTTTTTTTTTCTCTCTCTCTTTCCACAAGCCTCTGGCTTCCCCACAGACTGCTAATACCTCCCTCTTGTGCGTGGCAAATAGTGGGTAGCATGGTACGCAAAGCCTGAACATGAGAAATCATGTGGCTTTTTCACTGGGTCAACAAATCATGACTTAACTTGGAGCATGGCTGGTTTGAATATAGGGCACGAATCTAAAATAAATCCTTCCTTTCCTTTGGAATGGATAAAGTTGGATTTAATATCATCTCTCTTTCTCTCTGTCTGCCTCTCCTTACCCACCCCTCTCTCTGAGGGGTGGGGGGAAACTGGATGTCTGAGCTTGATTAAGGCCATTTAGTGGAGATTTTCTGGAAAGCACTGCAGCCTGTTTGCAGTATTAACCTCTTAGATCACAGCAAGAGGCCTTTGAAGTTCACTGAAGGCTTGAGGGACAGTCTCTGGCGACATAGCTGCCACACCACACTCATTCCCAAGGTGGGAGGCCCCTTGTAGCCTGCCAGATTTATTAATATAAATTACCATGGACTGTGGATAAGTAGGTTGTTCAGTGCCGTGAAAGAAGCTTTAAAGGACTGTATGTGTTTCACAATGAAAGATGAAGAAGGGGGGGGGGAAGGAAAGTTAGCAGACAGAATGCAGCGGCTTGGCTTGGTATATTACCTTTTACCCTGCTTTTCTGACTGCAGGCGTAGAAATCAGCTTGCAAGATTATATGCACTAAGGTGCAAATAGCATGGTCAGTGCAGTGCTTTCAAGTGCCTGACAGCAAGCTGGTTGTCAGGAGCTTAAGAACCACAGCACAAGAGGCTTGGCCAACCCTGAGCACCACATCTGGGAAATGCCAAGCAAAGGGCTTGCAAAGCACTGCTCAATGTGCTTCCCAAGCACTGAGCATGGGATTGGCAAAGCTGCTTTCTGGAGGGACCGGCTGCATGACTAAGTGCCCCACTGCAACCGATCCAGCAGGATTGAACTCACTACCCATCAGCTGGTGATTTCCACAGGGAAATCAACCATACCAGCTGATCCAACCGCATCTCTATCTGCCCAACACCTGATATGACACCAGGTGTGGAGCAGGTGGGTGTGGCTTGTGGGTAAGGCTTTGTTCACCAAATTGGGACCCCGTGCTGGGCCAAATTTGGCCCATGGGCCAAATGTTTGTATGATTCATTTCATAAAATTTATATCCCACTTGACTGTAAAAAGAAACCTCAAAGCAGTTTACCAAAAAAAGACAAAACAGTAAAACTATTAATAAGAAAAAGTAGAAAGTAATAATTTAAAACTTGCCCACCTATGTACCACAAGGCCACCCAGTGAGCTTCGTGGCAGTGGGGATCTGAACCTAGGTCTCCCAGGTCCGAGTCCAACACTCTAACCACTACACCACATTGGATCTCAGTCTGTGATAAAGCGTATTTCATGTGAACACCCTAGTCCAACACTCTACCCACTACTTCCCATTGGCTCTCCTTGGTCCTTGGTCTTGAGATGTGACTTCTCCTATAGCTACTGGTTCCTAAGTCCTGGTTCACCCCAATCTGCTACATGTGGCCCAGCTGCTTCTTACATATCCCAACTAACCTAGCCTCCACCCATGTCAAGGCACAGAGAAAACTAATGCATAGATCAGAATAGTTTTGCTGTGTGTTTTTGCCCATGTTTTTGGCCACTCTGGTTCGATTCACCTCAGTTTGCCTTGCACAAACCTGTCTGGGCAAACTCAGTTCAGTCATAGCTGAAAGCAGTCTGGGCTTCATTCGAATATGCTTGCATTAGACCCTTAACAGTTTACATATTTTGTTGTCTTGCTATTCATCTCTTTTCATTTAGCTTTTATTTCCTGTAATTATCTGTGCTGGCTTGAAAGCATCTCTTCATCAAAGGCAGAGAGACTTCAGACAAACTTAGTTTGGTTTTGGCAAAGGTTGGAGACACAGAGGGGAGGGGAATTCTGTCAGTCTTGAGCATTGACTCTCCGGAGGTCCCATAATTGAAGTCCATCACAGGTCATCTGGGTGTCCAACTTTGAAAGAGTTCTTCCATCTGCATTGGCTTTCCAGCATTACTGGAATTCATAGTGTCGCTTGAATGGAGAAGTGTCATAGCTCAGTTGTCAAGCTCACATTTGCTTGCAAAAGGCTCCAGGTTCAATCCTTCACACGTCTGAGTAGGACTGGGAGGGATTGCTATTGGAAAACCTGGAGAGCTGCTTCCATTCACTGTAGACAATATTGAGCCAAATGGCCCATGGAGTGACTCAGTAGAAGGCATCTCCCTGTGTTCCTTTGTTCCACTCTTGAATTTCCTCTAATGGTGGTGTTGTCTAGGTTGTTGTTGTTCAGTCGTTCAGTCGTGTCCAACTCTTCGTGACCCCATGGACCAGAGCACGCCAGGCACGCCTATCCTTCACTGCCTCCCGCAGTTTGGCCAAACTCAGGTAAGCTAGGTAAGCTTACCTGTCTAGGTAAGCTACACCAAACCAGCATTCCTGCTCCTTCTTTCAAAGCATCTAAAGTCAAGGCAGAAAGGGGAGAAGTGTCCAACAATCAGATTAGGTCCCCCACCTTTGCCATATAAAGAGGCCCTGGATCTCCAGGGTGATTACCAACTATCTCCTAACAATTGGCTCCCATTGAGGAAACATCAACCAACCATCCTGGGCTATGAGCCTGCATTCCTCATTTTAAAAGTGGCACCCAGATGTTGAAACAGCCCTTGTCAGTATAGGTCAGACCCATCAAATCAATGACATCTCAATCATCTATGTTGGGACGTGTAAAGAAAAGCATTGTGCAACAACTGCTCCGCAAATTGCACGCCATCCCATTTATTCTTGAATATATTCAAGAATATGTTTAAGAATAGGTCTGGAATGTCAGACTGGGCAGTTGGTTAAAGCATGGTGCTGATAATATCAAGGTTGCAAATTTGATCCCCATATGAGACATCTGCATATTCCTGCATTGCAGGGGTGGTCTATATCAGTGTTTCCCAAACTTGGGTCTCCAGCTGTTTTGGACTACAGCACACATCATCCCTAACTAGCAGGGATGATGGGAATTGTAGTAAATAAATAAAAAAGCTGGAGACCCATGTTTAGGAAACACTGGTCTAGATGATCTGCGGGGTCCCTTCCAACTCTACAATTTTATGATTCTATGAAATACACACACATCCTTGGCTGAAACCTTCATCATCCCCCCCCCCAAAAAAAAACTTGAATTGTTGTCCATGCTTTCATTTTCTCTCCCTTGTCCCCAAACACTATCCTGCCTCTCCCCCCCCCCCCGCCCTCCATTTTTATTGTCTGCGACATGGTAGGAAATATGAAAACACCCATGTTTTTCTTTCGCCCTGATTTGGAGCTAGTATTTGTTTTCGCATTTTGCAATCAATCACAACAGGTTGCTCTGGCTGTGTCACATTACGTTACACGCCCCTGATGAGATGGAGGTAGAGAGGCCTGCATCCGAGTGTTTTCGCAGGTGGGAGGATGGGAGGCAGCCGTACATGAAAGTAGCTGCCCCCTCCTCCAGCCTCCTCCCCACAGGCAAGCAAGCACCACTTCCAACAGCAGCCTCTCCCCGGAGATAATCAAGATTCTCCTTTCTTTCCTCTCTTTGAAACATTTGACACATCTCTTCGGCAAATGCAATGCCACGTGTAAGGGGGGGGGGGAAATGGGAGATGCATTTACAGGGTTTATTGGGCATCTGGGGGAGAAAGTATTACGCTGATGGAGTAAAGGGACAGTTTGGCACAAATCATGGCTTTTACACTTGTCTTTCTGCTCATGAAATTCGCTCATCTCTCCAGTCACTCCCCCCTTCCAAAACAAAAACAAAAAACAAAACAAAACCCTCCATCCTTCTGCAGTTTTGTAGACCAATGAATGTGTTCTCTATGGCAAATCTTTGATTTTTTTTCCAGCAGCCATTGTGGGAAACAGACATGCGTCACGTCATCAAATAACTTAAAACAATGATAGGTCTTGCTAAGGTGCATGGCTCCACTCTACCCTCTATACAAAGAAGAGGAATGAGGCTAGTATTATTCTCTCAGCAGGCTTTGTATATTGTGAGGGGGGGGCCCCTTTGGTCCATAAGTTTTTTTAAAAAAAAATTGTTAAAGGAAAGAAAGGGAATTTGAGGTGAGAGGCTGAACCAGGAACGCACCTCGTGGTTGCTTGACACATGGTCACATTTTAATTACTGCCACCTGAAGCGCTCTCCGCAGGTATGTTTCCTTCCTGCATAAAACATGGCGCTGGGGGCGATTTCTGGCCCCCCTCCTGCTCTCTCAAAGGGGACGCAAATTGTGTTAGACTTCAATCTGAGAGCATATTTATTGTTCAGGGGTTTGTCTCGTGCGCTGCGCCGGGGAGGTGAGATTGTGGGGAGAGGTGGGGAGTGGAAGAAAGACTTTTCCGTTTGCAAACCGATAACACTCAGATACATGCGCTGTATTATATGTAGGGACAATCTTTCATTTCCTTAAAAAAATGCCCAGCCCCAGCTAGCCTTCAGTGCCAATATCCTTTCAATAAGAGCTTGCCGTATATGGTCAACTGCACGGATACATGATTTATTAGGTGCCATGCTGAGGTAAAGTCAAACCCACCGGAAACGCTCAAGATGTGGTTGTCTGGTTCCACGTGGCCTTTTTCTAAAAGGCCTGAAACGAAAGTGTCCCCACAGGTTTTTGGAACTCTCACTTGAGATGCATTTTCCACATTCTACCCCCCCCCCCCCAAAAAAAAGAGAAATTGCCAGTCCATTGTAAGGTAATAAATTTGGGGAGATATATATATATACTGTTGAGAGGAGCTAACCAACCAAACCTGCAACTTCTTCCATCAGTGGTAACTCCTCCATATATATATATATATATATATATATATATATATATATATATGGAGGAGTTACCACTGATGGAAGAAGTTGCAGGTTTGGTTGGTTAGCTCCTCTCAACAGTTGGCAGCTGCCATTTGTTTTCCAAGAACGTATTGTTCTGGAGCATTCTGGGAACAAAATGGTACAGCCACCGGTTGGTAAAAGATTAGTAAATGGGGGAGGTGACTAACAACCACAGCTTCCCCCAAGCCTCTAAAAAAAATGCTGCCCCCTAGTTTTTCCCCCCAAAATGCTGCCCCCTAGTTTTGCCTCTCCACCTGGAGCAACAAAGCGCTTTAATCCACTTAAATTTCATAAACCTAAATTTCCAGGGTGCTTTTGAATCCCTCCCGCAAAATACTGACGGTCTGGAGGGCAACCTAGTGTCAGGCTTCAGGGAAATCAGCTCCCTCCCACAAGGCAGACCAGAAAAGAGAAGTGATAAGAGTTCTTACCAAGCCATTTATTCAATAATTCACAGAGAACGACGAAGGAATTGCAGCCTTCTTAAAAATGGAGTTGCTCCAACTCCTCTGTTCACCTGTTTGTGACCTTCCTCAAACCACTGCTGTAATTCAATACCGCCTTCCTCTTCTCTGGGAAGTTCAGAAGGAGGCTTCTGGCTTTTTAAAGAATGTTAGCCCCAGATTTTTTTTCAGCTCTTCTTTTCTGTCAAGTATTCTAGGCAATGATATACCAATTTTTTTAGAGAGAGCTCTTCCTTTATGCCATGGCCGCAGCTTGAACGCTGGTAGCAATGAACTGGAAAGGGCAAAATGTCCCAACTATACCGGATTGGCAAAGTAAATTACAGGAATATGTAGAAATGGCGCGAATGACCAATAATAGCTTGAGAGGCAATTCTAGGCAAGTATTTGTTCAAAAATGGGATATGTTTAAGAAATACTTACAAAAAAAATAACAGTAGCATAATATCTATGGCAGCATTTGAATGACCTCTGTTTAAAGATAAATATTAGGGGGGGGGGGACACAAAAGGTACAAATTGCTGTAGGGATGTATTAGAAAAAAACATAAAGAATAAGATAATAAATAAGGATATGTACATTCATTATTAGAATGAGAATATACACTGGGAAATGATGGGAAGTCTAATTTCATTTCAGTTTTTTAAATTTAATCTATGTTATTAATCAGGCAAGACACTTAATCTATGTTAGAAATTAGATGAGAATACAAGAGATACTATAAATATAATTTAAGTTTAAGTTTGGTAAATATGTGAAATATTATTTGTATATGGATTTTGTTTATACAGTTGCTTTTTTGTATACTCAAGAAGATGTATATTATATATGCCATATACAGTGGTACCTCGACTTACGAATTACTCGACATACGAATTTTTCGACTTACGAATGAAAAAAGTGCCCGCATGCCTACGAATTTTTCGACATCCGAAGGACATCTGTTGGTGGTTTTAGATGGGGTTTACTCGACTTACAAATTTTAGATGCGGTTTACTCGACTTACGAAATTTTCTGAATTTTTCATTTCCAATGCATTCCTATGGGGAAATTGCTTTTTGGACTTACGAATTTTTCAACCTACAAATGTGCATTCGGAACGGATAAAATTCGTAAGCCGAGGTACCACTGTATGTTATATGACGTCTTCAATAAAGCAAAAAAGGGGGGAGTTCAGAAGGGGGGGTCTCCACCATTCCTGCTCAGTCTCGTCCCCCTCAGTCCAGTTCCTGACATCTAGCATGGCTGCCACACTTGGTAAAGATAGAGGACTGCCACAAAGGGGCATGCTTACCTAGGCTTGCTCCCCACCCCCCAAACTCTCTGGGAAGCAGATTGCAAACTGCAGATTCCACTGTTCAACAGAGGAACAGTCTCCCTCAGGAGATTGTGGACTCTCCTTCTTTGGAGGTGTTTAATCAGAGGCTGGATGGCCACCTGTCATGGATGCTTCAGCTGAGATTCCTGCATTGCAGGGGGGTTGGGCTACTGTCAGGTCACGGGGGGGCGATCCTCCAGGCATAACTGAGGAACATTTCCAGCCTGTCTCCCCATCAGCTATGAGCGGCAGCTCTCCAGCTTTCCTGACGATTTATTATGACCCATGCTGTTCAGACACAGGGCACATATTCAGAGATCTTGCAGAGTAGATAACGCAGACGGACTGAAACAGAGATGTGCGCTACAAACTACTTTTATTGCTAAGTATAAGGGTAAAGGGACCCCTGGCCATTAGGTCCAGTCGCAAACGACTCTGTGGTTGCGGCGCTCATCTCACTTTATTGGCCGAGGGAGCCGGCGTACAGCTTCCAGGTCATGTGGCCAGCATGACTAAGCCGCTTCTGGCAAACCAGAGCAGTGCACAGAAATGCCATTTACCTTCCCGCCGGAGCGGTATCTATTTATCTACTTGCATGTGCTTTCGAACTGCTAGGTTGGCAGGAGCTGGGACCAAGCAACAGGAGCTCACCCTGTCGCGGGGATTCAAACTGCCGACCTTCTGATCGGCAAGCCCTAGGCTCTGTGGTTTAAGCCACAGTGCCACCCATGTCCCCATTTCTAAGTATAAGCCAGAGTAAAAGAAAACATGTCTTCTCTGGCTGAGTGAAGTCCAAAGAAGAAAGAAACAACAACAAACATCTGTTGCCCATCATTCCAACAATCTGTGAGAGGAATAGAAACTGACATCTACATGGCTCTGAGGTCCCTTCCAGCTCCAAGATTCTATGAAACTCAGAAAAGCAGGATGCAGTGTGAGCCGAGCTGCAGGAGGCTGTGTTCACCCTTCACTTTATTTCAGTCAGATCTACAACACACATTTAAAGCACATGACTTCCCACAAAGAATCTGGGAAGTGTAGTTTGTTAAAAGTGCTGGTAGTTGTAGTTGTGGGAGAAGTCTATAGATGTGTGTATTGAATAAGATGAATGTATAGGGTGCATCTGCACACTTGGCAGTCTATGAGCCCCAATGACACCTCTCTTTTTAGAAATTCACTGGGCATAATCCATGAGTCACACTTCTATAAATCTGCCTTCCATGCAATAAAGATGCTGATTGCCTCGTTAGCCCAGTACTGGGAAGTATGGGAATTTTGTACAACCGCATTTGTATGGGAATTTTGTACAACCGCATTTGCTTGCTGCATACAGTTGGGTTGGTTTTCTGTGGCTGTTGCAAACAGCTCAAAGACAAAAAAAAAAAAAAAAATTGCAAGTACCTATAAATATGTAAAATTTTGCTTTATTCGTTATATATAAGCAAAACAAAAATCCTGGGCATAGGAATCATTCCTCTTTGAAATATTTGATGCTGCTGTCTTCTCTACAGACCACACTATTGAAGAATGCTGTTAACCAGGGTGGAGTGCTTTGGGACTCCTACAGACATCTCCACCCGCAAATCAGCGGCAGAGGTTGTAAACTGTTCACGAAGGTGGCTGAATTGTATTTTTCTTTCCCTTTAGGGGGCAACCATTCACCATTTGACTGAAAGCAGGGTCACCGCGTGTCTCAGTTCAAACCAAGAAACAAACAGCATGGCGGAATCTAAAGCCAGAGAGGGTTTCGATTTGCGCAACATCAGGCCAACATATTTTTCCTTTCTCCAGACTTTGCTTTACAGCACAAAAGCACCAAGGTGAAATTTTCACCTGAAAATCTCTGTTATACAAAATACGCATTCTAGAAAAAAAAATAGCAAACCTCTAGCAAGTGCAACAATACACCAAGCACTTAATTTGAGCAAGGGCTGGGCATCAAAAGCTTTGCCAGGGTTTGATGCACAGAAGGGTCACGCTCACAAACTCCAAGCACTGCTCAGACAGCAAAGATGGACGGGACCTTTTACATACATCAAGTAGAGAACCCATGTACTATGCCTTCATCTTCTGCCAACCTTGAATCACTCTGGAATCCATCTCATTCAGGAACAAAAATCTGGAAGTAGGAGCTGACTTGCTTTGATCAAATTACCTGCTACTACCCAAGCAACACTATGTTGCACTTCCAGCTTTTGTAAAAGCTGAGCATGGCTGGAGTTTCATGGAGGAAAAGGCTATCCATGGCCCTTAGGTATAATGTCCAGGTTCTTGCATTTAGCCAGAAAGAAGATGTCGGTCTGTACATGTGCAAGTTTCTTGGTGAGGTTGATGGACTTCCATTTCATGCGGCTCAATGTGGTGCCTTCCATAGTTCCAGTTACAGGTAGGTAGCTGTGTTGGTCTGCCATAGTCAAAAAAAAAAAAAATCCTTCCAGTAGCACCTTAGAGACCAACTAAGTTTGTTCTTAGTACAGACCGACATCTTCTTTCTGACTAAATGCAAGAACCTGGACATTATACCTAAGGTCTTAGAATTAAGAACCCTCTACAATCCACTTATCCTACTGACCAATTGCAGTCGTTAACAGTCGTCAACAGGTTTTCCACACCTATCAGCCAATCACCCATTACCACCCACCCCACTCTCTCACTGTATATAAGGGTCTGGTGACTTTTGTTTCAGTGTATCTGAAGAAGTGTGCATGCACACGAAAGCTCATACCAAGAACAAACTTAGCTGGTCTCTAAGGTGCTACTGGAAGGATTTTGTTTTGTTTTGTTTTGTTTTGGTCCTGCTTAAGGTTTCCCATAGGCATCTGGTTGGCCATTGTGAGGATGTGTGGACTAGATGGGACATTGGCTAGATCCAGCAGGTTCTTCCTATGTTCTTGTATTCAGCGGTTTTTTTCTAGGAAAAACATAGTTGCCAGTACTCACCTTGAAGTTGTTTCTTTGGTCAAAGTTACACTAACCCAATGCTAACCCTAACCCTAACCCTAAACCCAACCCTAAACCAAACCCTACCTAGAACCCTAACCCTAGCTCCAACATTTCTAACATTTATTTATCGGTGTGTCTTTCTTTTTTTGAAAATCTACCTAAGAATAAAATAAAATTGGGATTGTGGGGTTTTTCTTAGGATGGTGGAGGATGTGTGTGCTGTGTCCTGTTAGTGGTAGCACTCATCCTTCCTCTGACAGGAAATGCTCTGCCGAGGGGCCAATAAGGGGGTATTGAGGAGGGTAAGTTGGGAGTTTGTGAGGACATGTCCCTATTTTCAACCGAGGAATGTTGGAGGGTATGCATCCAACACTGGCTGCCAGCAGCTCTCTAGAGTTCTCGGACAGGGTTGTTCTGAAACCTGTCTAGGTATGCTGGGGAACTTGCTCATGCCTCCCCACCCCTGGACTCCTATTAGAAGCTGACACTGGAGCGGCTTTCTGTTAAGAGACTCCTTCCAGTATGGAAGACTCTACAAGGAGTCGCTTGTAGAGTCGTTAAGTCAGTTAAAGACTCTTTGTTGTGAGCAACTAATGTCAGATTAATGAGGGTGATGATAATAACAGTACAGTCGTACCTTGGTTATTGAACGGAATCCATTCGACTTCCAAAAACGTTTGAAAACCAAGACACAGTTTCCGATTGGCTGCGGGAGCTTCCTGCACTCAATCAGAAGCCGCAAAAGCCGCGTCGGATGTTTGGGTTCCAAAGAACGTTCGCAAACCAGAACACTCACTTCCGGGTTTGCGGCTTCCGGGAGCCAAAACGTTTGAGTCGCAAAGCGTTCGCGAACCAAGGTACAATTGTAGTTGCAATATTTTGATTGTAAAAAACAACAACAACCCATGGCTATGCATCTGGCAGTCTCTCTCTCTGGGTGAAAGATGTTATGCACATTAATAAACATTTTCAGTGGATTCATAACAAATAAGCATATTTTAAAGTAGATTCAGACCTTTAAAACTTATTCCACATATCCCCTGGCAACCAAACTTTAACAACTGGTATTCAGACATATTTTCTATCTCTGCTACAAATCAGGATCACTTCCCCCCACCCTCCCCATCTTTACACCCTAAACCTGATATATATTTAGCATTCTGCGCATAGACAAATTCCATACGTTCCTCTTCATCTGAGCTCAGCATGCCGGCAGTTTCATGGCTCTTTATAGCCTATAGCTGGGTGAGCTGGAATATTTGGTGATAAATGGAAATTTGATACTAATGGTAGTAAAATTGCCAGTAATTCTATATACTTTCCCAAGCAAATGAGACAATGTGGGCCAGTCAGTATAACAGCTGGTATATTACATTACTCCTTGGAGGTAAATGCAGCTTGGTGATTTATGGGAGGACAGAGACTAATCTTCTTTTGACAACTTTTCAGCTTGAAACTGAGTATTGGATAGAGGGCGAAACAAAAAAGACCCCTCTTTTCTATCCTAAAGCCACCACCTGTTTGGGTGGTCCCAGTGGTGACAGCATTCATGCTTCCTCCTTCTGTCTGGCATAATTTTCTCACTGTTTCCAACCCAGAAGATGCCAGAGGTCTACAAACAGTGGATGACTGGAGGTGTACATACCAGGGCCAGCCCTACCATTAGGTGGGGGTAATGTAGCCATCTCAAGAGGCAGATACTGAGAGGTGGGATTTGAACAGAGCCGTTTGGGTCACACAAGAACTTGTGGGAGACCCACAAGCAGGATTTGATCACAAGAGCACCCTCCCTAACCTGTGGTTTCCAGCAAATGTTGTTCAGAAGCATTGGTGCCTCCCATTGTGGAGGCACAGTATAGCCATCGTGGTTCCTAGCTATCAGAAGCCCTCCATGAATTGGTCTTATCCTTTTAAAAAGCCATCTGCTCTGGTCGACCTCTGGGTTAATAATAATAATAATAATAATAATAATAATAATTTATTTGTACCCCGCCCATCTGGCTTCCAACAAATATTAAAATACATTAAAATGTCGTGTGTGTGTGGCTAAAAATTCAAGGGAAACCCAGGTTTTCTTGGGCAGCCTATATTGGAATGGAATATTTTATTTTATTTTATGCAATTTCCCTAGAAAATAGGGGGGTGGCAACTTGGAGATTTTGCAAAAAGGGCTCAATAACTTTGTGCCCCCACCGACCCCCCCCCCAAATGCTCAGCAACTTCTTTTGTGCCCAGATTTTCACTTTTTGAAATATGGCAATCCTACAATACAATAAACAGTAAGGCATGTAAAGTATAACTTGTAAGAAACAGAAAGCGGTGGATTACTCATGCACAGATTCATTTGTCCCAAATGTCTTGTGAAACTGGGGAGAGGGAAAGATGTAACTGTTCCTCATTGATATATTCAATAAAGCCCCGCTCGATCGCAGTAAATTAGTCTGGCTTCACTTTCTCATTCAAAAATCTGATTTACAGGGAAGGTTTTTCTCGAAGGGCTAATTTCTACACACTGTTCCACCAGTTCGCTGTCAGATAAAGTTTTCCATTTCTGACCTATTATGCAATGAGCAGCTATTAATTAAAAAGTATTCTGAAATATTAGCAAATCCTTTGTCTCCATTTCTTCGTTCACCCTCCTCGAACAAAGAAAGTAAAACCAATTGTGGCGAGAACTGAATCTGCTCCCTGATAACTTTTATTTCTCCAAACATCTTTAACCAAAATTGCTGCACCAGTGAGCAACCCCACCACATATGGAGATTGGTACCCTTCTTCCTGCATCCCCTCCAACATCTGGAAGAGATGCAGGGAAGCTTTATAGGAGTATCATACCACTGGTGGTGCGTAATAAGAGGCCATGTTCAGTAGACAATGTGAGTGGGCTTTGAACCGGGATGGGCAGAGACAGCAAAAGGCAAGACATCTGAGTCACCAGGGTCAGGGGGAAGGTTTGAGTACTGTCCTCCATGTTCTCCAAGCTTCCAGGGCATTTCAGAATTTCTTTATAGTTTCCATGAGTGTAAGAGGCTTACCTAGTTGCTGGTAAGGTTAGGCTGTTCTTTTCCATCCCAGTAAACATTCCTCCAGTTCTCTACAGCCCCTTTGGCTGCCTGCATTTCCTGATGGGGGGGACCATGGGAGGAGTTGCTCCATGACAGGCTTCCTCAACCTCAGCCCTCCAGATGTTTTTGGCCTACAACTCCCATGATCCCTAGCTAGCAGGACCAGTGGTCAGGGATGCTGGGAACCGTAGTCTCAAAACATCTGGAGGGCCGAAGTTGAGGAAGCCTGCTCCATGACAACTTCCCCTGAATTTTAATTCAAGTGTTGCTACCCAGGAAGGCTGCAGGGTATATCTTATGGAGAGAGGACTTGCATGCCAAGCCACCCGAGCCCCAAAGTTCCCAGGAGAACAACAAAATCACACTGACATGGAATATTTGGTTTATGGGTTCAAATAGGCCACAACTTTATTGGTTACAGGTGTGAGTGGTTTGGTTTGGCTTAGGCATTGGGGTGAAGCCAGGCTATATCTTGACTCCTGCCCATCTGCAGGGAGTCCACGGAAGGGTAAACCACCCTATAACTTACATCAAATAGTGGCACCAGGATGGTCCTATGGCTTTCTGCGCCCTAGGCGAACCACCTTCTGGTGCCCCCCGCCCCGCCGCCAAAGCCTGCTTTAGCGGGAGATGGGGGGTGGTGGAGAGGCAAGCAGCAGTTTCTCCGCTGTAGCGAGAAGCTGCTGCTCGCCCGTCCCTCCGCCCACCCCCTGCCAAAGCCTGCTTTAGCGGGAGGTGGGGGTGGTGGATAGGCAAGCAGCAGTTTCTCTGCTGTAGTGGAGAAGCTACTGCTAGCCCGTCCCGCCCAAGCCTGGCCAGCGCCCCCTCCATTTTGGCACCCTAGGCAATTGCCTAGTTTGCCTAAATGGACGCGCTGGCCCTGAGTGGCACCAACCCGTGGCGTCCCCATAGGGGCCGTGACATGACCCTAGCCCATCCCCAGGCTTCGGACAGTATTCACACCCCGGATCCCTTTAACAGAATCCCCTTACTGAGGAGGGGCAGGCGAAGGCAACAACCTTCCAATTTGCCAAGTGGAAAAAATTCCTACCTGGCCCCAACAACATGGCGACCGACAACTGCCATAGCAAGGTCATATCAGAGCAAAGCATGAAAAGAGGGTGGGTGGGTGGGTAGGGTGATCTGATGAAAAGGCAAGGAAGAGTGAGCCGGTCAGCCGCAGTAAATTAAATGGCCCCTGGCCACACCCGCCCTGGCCACAGATTGGCTGGGGCTGTCCCCAGCACAGATGACACAGCTGGCTGTGATGCAGGGGGAAGGCGGCGTACCTCCTCCTATGGCTGCAATGCCGTACACCAGATAAAAGGTGAACGGACTTGCAGAATGAAAGAAAGGACATCTCCAGCCACTCCCCAGAAACCTTGAATGTAAAGTAAGGGTGGCCCAAAACCCTGCAACTGACTCCTAAGAAGTGTGCATGCACACGAAAGCTCATACCAAGAACAAACTTAGTTGGTCTCTAAGGTGCTACTGGAATTTAAAAAATAAAAAAATTATTTTTTATTTTGTTTTGACTCCTAAGGATTTCATCCAAATTTTCAATCCCTGTTGATAATTTAAAAAACAAACAAACCCCTATTTATTTTATCATTAATTCTTGGGGAATGGTTGAAGAAACCTAGAAAGGGCTTTTGGAACGGCACTAATTCTGAGGCATCTCCCACCCCCAGTTCATTTTTTCTTAAATGCCTTTAAGACCATTCCAATCCTGAATCCGGAATAAATAGAAAATAAGGTTTCATGTAAAGGCATCACTCATCATTAGCTTACCAAGAGTTAATAGGTGTGTTAATAAATGCTTAGTCAATTGTTACCAATGGTTATGAAGTCCAATAGGTCAATGTGCTGTTTGTAACATGGCTTATGACCACCAATAACATTTCCCAACAGATGTGCTTCATAACTAGATTAGGAACAAATGGAGCTTTTCAAATTGGAGCAGTCATGGCTTTTGAATAATACAAAAAATCGCTTGCACACCCTCCAAGAGTTGCCTTTATTCATCTGTGTCTTTTCTGTTCATGCATCATAAATTTTGATGTTTAAGAATTTAGGATCAACAGTAATTCACCCATTTTAGATTTATTTATTTATTTAAGTTATGCGGCATACGAAGAGCTCAATGGCAAGCACTTATATTTATATAATATGTTGGTATTTGTGTTGCATATGACTGTCTCTCGCTCTCATAACCCTGGAAGTCAGGAACAGTCAATGAAGCTGAATGTTGGATGATTCGGGGCAGACAAAAGAGAACACTTCTTTACACAGTGCATAGTTGAACTACGTCAATGAGATGTGGTGATGGTCACCAACTCGGAAAAGGAATAGACGAAAATGAATTTTGCAAACTTTGGGCTTCCCCTAAGCATGCCTATACTCCCCACCATATTCTCAGCATCCCCATTTGGCCTCCCATCCTGTTGGCATGGAGGCACTGGTCTTGATATTAGAGGGTGTGGGGTTATGGCATGGGATCTGCCATTTTCCGTGGCAGGCATGCATTTACCATCATACCTAGTTTGGCCCTGAATCACTTTAGCGATAAAGAGATGGGGAGCCTCTTAGCAGGGATAGGAGGGGGAGGTAGCATTTTGCTCAGGGACTGGAGAGAATATTAAAGAGTATTGTACCTTAGCTTATTAACTTGCCGTTTACTATGCAGGAACTGAGATTAAAAATGCCTTAATGCTTACTGAAGCAGCGTATAAGCTACCTAACAGCATGTTATTTTGTGCACGCTATTTAACATTCTTTATTGCTCCAGCTCATAAGGTTTATTTGAAATCAGTGGAGGAATGCAACCCATCTCAGGTTTACTGAGCTATTATCAGCCACAGAAAAAGTGCCAAGCGTAGGGGCATAAACACAGGTAATTTATGGATCTTCATAAACATGCAAACGACTGCGAGAAAATTAAAATCTTTAGGTACATTGTTATTTATGGAACAGACAAAGTAGAAGTACACGTTTTGCAGCCTGGGTGCCCATAAGGGGAAAGAAGAAAGGATGGATGGATCATTGGGGCAATTCCAGACTGCTGCTGATTTGGGGTGGGATTCAGTCACACACCAGCAAAGTTGTGCAATGGTAGTTAATTTGGAAGTGCTGCACAACTAACCCATGTGTCCTCCCTCCCCCCTCTCCAAATTAAGACTTTTTGCAAAGTGAAAAGTGATGTGGAAATGCACTAGAATGCTATGGGATAATACTTGCTTTGAGGAAACCTCATCTAACCTCCCTGCAAACAATTCAGAATGAATGCTTATGAAATAGCGAAGATAGTTTGATCTCGCTGCAATTAAATGGTTGCCTGGAAGTGCCTTCATTTGAAGTTACCAACCCCAATGGGCAAGTTAACAAGTGGTAATTTACAAATAAGCGTATATAAGCTCTAGGTAAGCGGACTGTGGGACGCGGGTGGCACTGTGGGTTAAACCACAGAGCCTAGGGCTTGCTGATCAGAAGGTCGGTGGTTTGAATCCCCGTGACGGGGTGAGCTTCCGTTGCTCGGTCCCAGCTCCTGCCCACCTAGCAGTTTGAAAGCATGTCAAAGTGCAAGTAGATAAATAGGTACTGCTCCGGCAGAAAGGTAAACGGCGTTTCCGTGAGCTGCTCTGGTTTGCCAGAAGCGGCTTTGTCATGCTGGCCACATGACCCGGAAGCTGTACGCTGGCTCCCTCGGCCAGTAACACGAGATGAGCGCCGCAACCCCGGACACGACTGGACCTAATGGTCAGGGGTCCCTTTACCTTTACCTTTAAGCAGACTGTGGGTGCATTCCCATGTCGGAAATATTGTGCTAGTTTTCCTGATTATACAGGTAGTATGCCTGTTCCATTTTCCAATGTTCCTTTCACACAGCAGTACCTGTTGTGCTATGGAACGATGGCTTGATCTGCAGACCACCATGTAGTGATAAATTTCATTCTCTAGGCGGCATGGTGTGATCCAACCATGAACGTCATTGGACAATGTTGCTGCTCCCTACCTTTTCTGCATGTGATTCGCCCATGCAAATAGCAGGAAAGAACTGAATGCTGGTATGCTATCCCAAACTTTGTCACTATACTTCCGCAATTTTCTGAGTTAATGGGCTTGCAAGCAGATTTTCTTTCTGGGAGCCATTAACATGGAAATGAGCACTATATTTCCACTAGATTCCACTAGATTTTCAGAAGTGGCTTTTATGGAATGTGAAAGCTCAGATTTGGAAGTCAACAGTTAGGGAAACATCAGGGAAATGGAATAAACTGCTGTGTGAACTGCTGTGTTCTGTACTGGACCATTGTTCCAAATAGGAGCTCCCCAGTGTGTATGTCTTTTGAATGTAAACATGCAGTGTGTGTCTAGTTTTAATCCAGGGGGCAGAGTCACTCTGGATATTGAATTGTATAAATTTGAGGCAACACTTTTGTGTGTTACATCCTCCTGTCATTATTTCATAGTCATGATACTTCCTCCATATCCTGACCCTTAAGGTGCTGCCTTTTCCCTCTGCGCACATTGTAATATTCCAGACAGTAGTTAGTAACACAGCAACTCTATAAATACAAAGAGCTCTGATGAGCTGAGTCTTCTGAAAACAAATTTCCAAGGACTGGTTGTGTACTTTTTTTCAAAGCCATGCTCTTGTGCCAGTTTTACATAATCAGGCTGCACTTTCCCTCTTCCAAATGCTATATTTACAATCTCTCTTAGACAAAGCTCAGCTTGATGAGACGGGCTTTGGCAGCAGGGAACATATATGCTACATTGGGCATTGGAGTAATGGTTCAGATCTATCTCCCCAGCATGTAACGCACATATGCTTTGAAGCATAAAAATCATAAATGATTAACCCACTTGATTTTTCCCCTCCAAATGACAGAAGTATGCCCTTCCGGGTGTATTCATTGAATAACAAAAGGCATGAGGTCACCATTTTACTCAAAACCAGAAAGAGTCTTGGTAGAACTCAGCGGTCATCGCTCAGCCTGGTTATTGATAGAGGGTTTTGCTCTGCATTGATTGCCAATAATTTCCCATTTACTAGTTGCCCCCAAAACATCGGGAAGAATGTGTACCTGAAAGCTCACACCATGCATTGTCTTTCCGTAATCTCTGTAGGTATCTTGAGAGTCCTGCAGCATTAACAGAATCTGGCTTGGGCCCCAGGATCTGACCCATGAGCAGGAAGGAGGAGGAGGAGGAGGAGGAGGAGGAGGAGGAGGAGGAGGAGGAGGAGGAGGAGGAGAAGAAGAAGAAGAAGAAGAAGAAGAAGAAGAAGAAGAAGAAGAAGAAGAAGAAGAAGAAGAAGAAGAAGAAGAAGAACAACAACAACAACAACAACAACAACAACAACAACAACAACAACAACAACAACATTATTTATACCTCGCTTATCTGGCTGGGTTTCCCCAGCCACTCTGGGCGGCTTCCAACAAAATATTAAAATACAATAATCTGTCAAACATTAAAAGCTTCCCTAGACAGGGCTGCCTTCAGATGTCTTCTAAAAGTCTGGTAGTTGTTTTTCTCTTTGAAATCTGGTGGGAGGGTGTTCCACAGGGCGGGTGCCACTACCAAGAAGGCCCTCTGCCTGGTTCCCTGTAACTTGGCTTCCCATGGCAAGGCAACTGCCAGAATGCCCTCGGCGCTGGACTTCAGTGTCCGGGCAGAACGATGGGGGGGGGGTAGAGACGCTCCTTCAGGTATACTGGACCAAGGCCGTTTAGGGCTTTAAAGGTCAGCACCAACACTTTGAATTGTGCCCGGAAACGTACTGGGAGCCAAAAGGGGCAGTGGCATTGAGTGACTGATGCTTGCAGACATCAGAAGGGTATGCACTTGCTGTGGCACCCCCTCCCCTTCCTGTCTCTTAGGACTAAAAGATAAGGGCAGTCACTTCCCCTCCACTCTTGTGCCTTGCACCAGAGTGGAACCATTTTCTGGTTTTACACAGAAAGCCAAGTCATTGGCAACTGCTTGGTAGTTAACAGCATATTTGTGTACACGGTTGTCTTCCAGCCCTGAGAGACAAAAATGATAACATAGTGTGGTTTCTCTACCCAGCATACATTGTTGGTTGTTAGTGTTTTGTAAAGCTTCTACTATCCTTGTCTCCTACCTCCTGCCCCTGTAATGTCTGCCAGGATACAGGCATTTGTTTGCATCAGTGGCCAGAGAGACTCACCCAATGTGTAAACAGACACAAGTTCTCACTTTCTTCTGACTGGGTGCGCATTTAGTGCACAGATCAGGAAGCCGTGGCCCTCCAGATGTTATTGGACTCCATCTCCTATCAGCCCCAGCCATCATGGATGGTGATGGGAGTTGGAGTCCAATGAGATCTGGTATCCCAAGGTGGAAGAGCACTGATTTACTGCAACACCTGGGGAGAGTTTCATTGTCCTCGCCTTGTGCTGTGTGAATTGGATACACTAACTGGTAGGATACCAAGAAGTCAGGCAGATTTGTGTGTTAGCACCACCATGGTCTTTCTGAAGACCACTTAGGAGCAGAATTGTGTGAAGGTGAATTTAGTTATGGAAGGGACCCGCAAGAGACTTCTTCAAAGGTGGAGGGGGATGAGGCAAAGATAACTGGTTCATAAGGATACCACTTGAGGACTGCGGAAGGCATTACTCTTGAAATTTCAGGCCAAATGGGGATACGTATCACTCAGGAACATCAATATTTGTAGCCTCACTTCCCAATAGGACCAGTTACAGGTAGGTAACCGTGTTGGTGTGCCATAGTTGAAACAAAATAAAAATAATAAAAATTCCTTCCAGTAGCACCTTAGAGACCAACTAAGTTAGTTCTTGGTATGAGCTGTTTTCATGTGCATGCACACTTCTTCAGATCCCCGAAGAAGTGTGCATGCACACAAAAGCTCATACCAAGAACAAACTTAGTTGGTCTCTAAGGTGCTACTGCAGGGACGCGGGTGGCACTGTGGTCTAAGCCACAGAGCCTAGGGCTTGCCGATCAGAAGGTCAGCGGTTCGAATCCCCGCAATGAGGTGAGCTCCCGTTGTTTGGCCCCAGCTCCTGCCCACCTAGCAGTTTGAAAGCACGCCAAAGTGCAAGTAGATAAATAGGTACCGCTCCGGCGGGAAGTTAAACGGCGTTTCCGTGCGCTGCTCTGGTTCGCCAGAAGCGGCTTAGTCATGCTGGCTACATGACCCGGAAGCTGTCTGTGGACAAACGCTGGCTCCCTCAGCCTATAGAGCAAGATGAGCGCGCAACCCCAGAGTCGTCCGCGACTGGACCTAATGGTCAGGGTTACCATTACCTTTACCTCTAAGGTGCTACTGGAAGGAGTTATTTTATTTTGTTTTGTTTTGCCAATAGGTGTGTTCCTGTTCTGGATGATGGTGATGATCAAGTCATAGCCCCCCTCCAGGAAATTATAAATCAGGGGCGAGGAACCTTTCGGGGCACAATATACTAATACACTAATAGTAACACCTTGAGTATGGCCTGGTAGCAAATCAGCTAACAGGGCAGATCTCTGAACAGAATTGTAGTATGCTAGCTGCAGCTTCTGGATCGAGCTCAAAGGAAGCCCCACATACAGTGCATTGCAATAATCCAACTTTGAATCCACCATTTCTGTTGACACTCACCACCAGCTCTCACTGTTAGAAGGAATGATAAAATATTGCCATAATAAGTGCTCCTAAGTTGCACTGTTTCGTTGTTGTTGTTGTTGTTGTTGTTGTTGTTGTTGTTGTTGTTGTTGTTGTAAAAACAGTTGTAAATAAATTCAGATCTTTGAGCTACGGTGTGAATCTTGCTCCTGTCCTCCTAAAATCCCTTTGACTTCACCCTCATTCCCACCGAACCTTGAAAACGGTGCCTTTGCAGAGAGGGTGCATCAGTTCTGGTACGCGACTTCTGAGATGTGTCTGAGCCGGGAGGCAACTGCTCAGGCAATTGGTAATTAGGTAATTAGGCAAAGGGTAATTGGAATGTGTAAAAGTATCTCACATTTGTGGTTTGTAAATACAAGTAAACAGCAGACGAAATCCACCCGGGATTTAAACAGTTGTTCAGTACTATCAAAATACAACATGGAATGCGTTTGGCCATTAATTTGGGCTCCATTCCGAGCCCATCACGGCGATCTGAAATGCGTGCTCCTTATCCACTCGCAAGCGCAGATAAATTCCTTCCACTTTGTTTGAAATGTTGTGGTTCTTGACCTCTGGGGCTGCAACAAGATTTATATAAATAGAATTTCAATTTCTGCCGGCTTCCTCGTCCTGGAGAAATATGTGTAAATAAGAGATCAGAGATCTGTACAAACATTCAACATAAAACTGACAGCCTGCAAAGGCACATCGGCTTCTGTGGGAGTTTTGTAGCAGTGACTTACGAAACCCAGGGGACATCACACAGACTTTTCTTTTTCTTTACCCTTTACAAAACTTTGCCCTGGGAGAGCTTCTCTCTCTCTCTCTCTCTCTCTCTCTCTCTCTCTCTCTCTCTCTCTCTCTCTTTTCCTCACATATCAGTGCTGGTTTGAAAACGCTTTTATATAGCCACACTATTCACTTGCGCAAAATGGCCCTAATACTAGTTTCTGTTCTGCCAGGACTTGATGCTGAATGACGGTGACGTCTGAACTCGCAGCTGTGGTCTGATCCCAGGGTGGATGGGGCCCATTGGGACCGATAGGTGGCGGAAGTCAAGCATTTTGGAGGCCACAGTATGTGTGGCCTTTGGGCTGTGCTTTCCACGGCTCAGGAGCTAAATTTGGGGGGATCGGAAGTTGTGGAAGCTTGCAAACTGCTTGCGCGGTAGCAGATGATGCCCCCCCCATTTTGCAGATAGGAAATGTAGAGCCAGTGGCAGCATACAGTACCTAGCAAGTGCCCCGGATAAAAAGGGACATCCCATTTTCCCACATGTGATTGTGGTGGCCATTCTGGATGTCGCGGTTTTGCGCCAAAAATGAGGTGTTTTTTTCTTGGGTGAGAGCACAGTGCATTTCATTTGACTTGCCTGGGAGCATGTCTCAGTATTTTATCTGAAAACATCGGACTGTATGTGGCAGTGGCTTGCTAAAAAAACAACTAGAAGGATGTTCACATGCAACATTCCATGAGGGTACAGTCTATGCTCACAAATAGGACACAAACTATTCATGCAGCCATTCACATGTAATGTTGAAATGATAGCATATAGTCTGTGTACCCTGGGGCACAATAGTTGAGCTATACCAGAGTGGGGAACCTCTTAAGCTCTACAGACCAGATCATTACCAGATCCTAGCCTTGCGGGCCATATATGAGAGGTGAGGCAGCCCACCTGCCAATCATCTGGTATTTATTTATTTCTGGAATTGATATCCCAACTCTTTCTCCAAGGAATTAAACGTGGCACACATGGTTCTCCTCCTCCTCATTTAATGCCCCATAGGTCAAGAAAAAGAAAAGACCCTGATGTTGGGAAAGATGGAGGGCACAAGGAGAAGGGGACGACAGAGGATGAGATGGTTGGACAGTGTTCTCGAAGCGACTAGCATGAGTTTGGCCAAACTGCGGGAGGCAGTAAAGGGTAGGCGTGCCTGGCGTGCTCTGGTGCATGGGGTCACGAAGAGTCGGACACGACTGAACGACTGAACAACAAAAGGTCATGGTAAAAGGCAGTGACTGGACCAAGGTCACCCAGTGAGTTTCATGGCTGAGTGGGGATTTGAACCCTGGTCTCTCAGGTCCTAGCCCAACACTTTAGCCACTGTACCACATTGGATCTCAGTCTACGCAAAAGCGTATTTCATGTGTACACCCTACAAGAGAAGAACTGGAAACAATGAGGATGACCATGTTTAAGACCTTATAGAAGCCAGTCCTCTGTTTGAAAGCATTTTCCATTTGAAGGGTTGTCAGGCCCAAGTTGAGTTTAAATATATAGAAACATAAGAAAGGAGAGTGAGAGGGGCCTTGACGTTGCCCATCAAAACTAATCAATTGTACTCAGGTCACCTGGTGAGTCTTCCTCATTATGGTGAAATGTATTTTGACTTAAGTTACAGCCACGCTTTCTAAATGTGCATCAACACATCTATTTTTTTATGCAAATCTCTTTTGCCCTACCCCCTTTTTGGCAACAAATAAGTGGCCACCTTTTTCTGAATGACATTTTAGTGGGAGTTCTATTCAGAATACATCACAGACATCTTCTTTTTTGGCAATTCTTTTGTTCCAGCCTGTCATTTGTTTATTCCCAATATCTTCTCAGCCAGCTTTGCTGATTCAACTGAGATGGAGTGATGGGATGGGGGGGGGGGGAGGAGTCCGGCAGGAAGTTATTGACGGCTTTATCAGTATGAAATACTCACAATGCATCACCTACATGCTTGGAGTGTAATACTGACAATAAATATGATAATACTTGTCACACATCAGTGAGAGAAATGTTGAGCTCCCAAAGCACAAAATAAATTGCATTTCCCTTTACATATCCAGTGCTATGGATGGTACAAAGATGGTAGAACAAACCAACCATTTTGACATGTTTACAAGGGTTTTAAATCACAAAAGGGGTTGTTGCAAGGCTGGAATGATGGGGCAGAGGCATTTTTGCCATGCAGGGCACATTCTAGGCAGACTTTTTAATTCACACTTGCTGTAAGTGCCTATCAACCTAAAGGTCTGTGGTGTGTATGTGTGTATGTGTGTGTTAAAAAAAAAACAATATATTGAGAGGCTCCATGCTTATGCTCTGACCTACAGGCCACAAAGTCTATGATGCACTCAACTCTGCTTTGTGGACAACCTCAGGCAACCTGTGGCTATTAGAGGAATGGAACAATATAAGGTTAAAAGGTAAAAGTAAAAGGACCCCTGACCATTAGGTCCAGTTGCAGATGACTCTGAGGTTGTGGCACTCATCTCGCTTTATTGGCCGAGGGAGCCAACGTACAGCTTCCGGGTCATGTGGCCAGCATGACAAAGCCGCTTCTGGCGAACCAGAGCAGCACATGGAAATGTCGTTTACCTTCCTGCCGGAGCGGTACCTATTTATCCACTTGCACTTTGATGTGCTTTCAAACTGCTAGGTGGGCAGGAGCAGGGACCGAGCAACGGGAGCTCACCCCATCGTGGCGATTCGAACCACTGACCTTCTGATCAGCAAGCCCTAGGCTCTGTGGTTTAACCCCCAGCGCCACCCGTGTCCCTAATATAAGGTTAACCAGTGCTATTTTTTCTAGAAAAAGAGGTGCCAGAATTCACCACGGACGCCTCCCTTGCTCTCTTATAATAGAAATAGAAATACTTTATTGTCATTGTACCACATGTTTACAGTGAGTGGAGTCTCCTTCTTTGGAGGTCTTTAAGCGGAGGCTTGATAGCCATCTGTCAGGAATGCTTTGATGGTGTTTCCTGCTTGGCAGGGGGTGGGACTGGCTGGCCCTTGTGGTCTCTTCCAACTCTGTGATTCTATGATACTAAATAATGTGAATGGCACCCACCTAAGAGGCGCCAGAACTGAGTTCTGGTGAGTTCCAGATGGGGGGGGGAGCCCTGGGGTTAATTCATTTTTTTAACTTACTTCGTAAAATTATTCATCGTTACATGGTTAAAAAAAAAAAAAAAACCTGCTCCCAAGTTAATACAACTATACACCTACATGTGAGTAAGGTGTGAACAGGGCTAAAGCAGGAATGTGGAGTCCTTTTCAACCTGAGGCACACATTGTGTCCGGGAAAAGATTCCAACAGCTGTATGACAGAATTGGGCAGAGCCAGAGATGGATTCAAGGCAGCGCAACTGGTTCCCCCCCAATAGGGAGCAGGGGCCAAGGGGGCTTCTTCCCAATTCCTCCTCAAAGCTTAATAAGTGCTGGGCTTTGGAAAGGAGGCGTGAGGCTCTGACAGGATCCCTAATATCTTTTTGGCTCCTTCCCAAAGTCAGCTAAGCACTTCCTCAGCTTTGGGAAGGAGAAGGGAGGGTTCCAGAGCCTCATGCCTTCTTTCCAAAGCCCGGTGCCTCCCTTATCTGACCTTTGGAAGGCAGTGTGAGGGCTGGGGAGGGGCATCAAATTTTGGGCCAACCTAGGATGGTATATTACCAAGGTCCACCCCTGGCAGGGCCGGAGGCTGAAACCTTGTGTGGGGTCTGAGGCCAAAGCAGTCTGAGCAACGGAGGTGATTTTTTTACCTTTTGGACAGGAACTGAGGCTGTGCAAGCTACACGAGCTGGGTGCAAAGATCCATCCAGCCCCCCCCCTTTTAGGGGGCCAAGTTGTTGAGCTTTGTTTAGGGGGCAGCTCAAAGTTGTTGAGCTTTTAAGGAGGGGAGCAGCGAAAACCGCTAACATGAAAAAATAAACAGCGCCAGCGATAACTCTGTCTTTCCGTTTTTGCAATCATGCGAGACTGAAAGACACCACTTAGGGGGCACCGCCAGATACGTTGATTCCGCAGCTCTTGCGCAAAAGAGAACAGAAATGACCCATTGACTGCAATCACCTGGGGATCGCGGTTAAGAGCTTAGGTTGAGAGCCAGTGTGATGTAGTGGTTAAGAGCGGTAGACTCGTTATCTGGGGAACCGGGTTCGTGTCTCCACTCCTCCACATGCAGCTGCTGGGTGACCTTGGGCTAGTCACACTTCTCTGAAGTCTCTCAGCCCCACTCACCTCACAGAGTGTTTGTTGTGGGGGAGGAAGGGAAAGGAGAATGTGAGCCGCTTTGAGACTCCTTCGGGTAGTGATAAAGCGGGATATGAAATCCAAACTCTTCTCTTCTTCTAGGCGGCTTCAGCGGCGGGTGCTCCCTGAATTCGACACCTGGGCGCACCGCACCCCTTGCACCCCCTTGGTAAAGATGGCCCTGCTCACATCTTCTTCTTAGTGCTCTCTCTGCCCTTTCCCCACTATAAAGGCTGTGGGGTGTGTGCTGGATTTAGCAGCCTGACACATCCCTCACCATGTCTCAGACGCTCAAGTCAGTGGATTATGAAGCATTCGCAACCCAGACATTGAGATCAAGCTCCAAGGGCCTTCTGGCGGTTCCCTCATTGTAAGATGTGAGGTTACAGGGAACTAGGCAGAGGACCTTCTCTGTAGTGGCACCCACCCTGTGGAACGCCCTCCCATCAGATGTCAAGGAGATAAAGAGCTACACAACTTTTAGAAGACATCAGGTCTGTATAGGGAAGATGTTAATGTTTGGTGTTTGATGTTTTAATTTGCTGGAAACCGCCCAGAGTGGCTAGGGCAACCCAGTCAGATGGGTGGCATATAATTAGTAAAGTTTTGTTATATTAATATTAATATTATTTGCTGCATCGTATCTCTAAGAATAAAAATAAGGCGTGTGGCCTGTATAGAGACCCCAAAAATGTGTAATACCTTTAGGAACATGGGCTACATTCCAGCCAGATTATTTCAGGTGACACAAATAAAAAATGCATTGTATTCACATTGCAAAAATACGTCTATTACACAAGATTTCATACAAATGTGTCTATTAGGAGAAATTCACACCAGAATGCTGTTGGATTTTCATGAGGATTCTTTTTTTAAAAAAATATTACAAACTAGTTTGGAAATGTAGAGAAATGAACTTCAGACAATCGGAAACTGAAATGGACAGATTCAGAGTTTCCTAGTTGTTGTGAACATTGAAAAGCATCATAGAAGTTCTACCTCCCCGCTGCTTTTATTACCTGGCTGACCTTCATTGAGTAAATTAAAAATGAAACAAAGGCTTTGGGTGTATTTTTATTTTTTTTAAGGGAGAATATATGAGATGAATATTCAGGGAAAGGATGCAAATTAATAGATATGGCTATTGCTTTTTCAATCAGGCCTGTGTCTTTGCTGATGAATAGAGATGCCAGATCAGAGCACTGAGGAGCCCCTTGGGGAACCGCGTGGCAGGAGGTCGAAGGGAGGAGCGGCGGCGGCAGCAGCAGCAGCAGCTGCGCATTAGTCTTCAGCGACATGCGGAGCGTCCAGCAGAACGCCGTGATTGACAGCATCGAAGGCAATCCATTGATCAGGAAGTCTTGGCGTGAGGCTTTGAACACGTCTCATTATCACTGTGCAAAATAAGATGCCCCGGCGGGAATTCTGAAGCTCAGGGCAGGAAGTTGAGTAATGGGACGGCGCCTGGGAAACATCTGCCTCTCCCAAAACACAGCACATTTGGAGTGCAGATTCCGTATCCGAGACGAGAACTTTCGCAGTGATAATAGCGATCACCAGACAGCCTTTTAACGTTTGCCCAGCTTCCTCCTTTCCACACGGGCCCACTTTCTCCTCTGCTCTTAGCCAGTGTGCCCATAATACTAGAGCTTGGGGGGAGGGGATGAAGCTGAATGCTGGAAGATTCGGGACAAACACAGGCAAGTTCTTTGCCCACATTAAACTATGGAACTGGCTGCCACAAGGTGGAGTGGTGGTCACCAACTTGGATTCCTGGTGACTTCCATTTAAGGGTCTGGTGACTTCCATTTCAGTGTATCTGAAGAAGTGTGCTCACTAGGTATGAAAGCTCATACCAAGAACAAACTTAGTTGGTCTCTAAGGTGCTACTGGAAAGAATTTTTTATTTTATTTTGTTTTGGATTCCTTTGAAAGGGGGAGACATGTGACCTGCAGAGAGTCCTGAGAGCCAATCAGACAGGCCCAAGGTTCACTATCCCTCCTCTACCAGAAATAGTAATGAATAAGGGACGTGGACGTCCTTTCTTGAAATTAGGAGAGCCGTTGTATAAACGCGTTTTAAAAAATCTTTTCTGACTCCCCCTCCCTGCCTCCTCTTCCCACCACCCGCATATTCAGAGTTAATAAAGTTACCTGGAATATTGAATACTGCCTGCAGGGCGTTCATTTGAGTCACTACCTCTCGTTCTTAGTAATTTTCTTCACCCTGAGGGTAGCAGTTTAACATTGCGACCTGCTTCCCTCCTCCCCCCAAATGAAGCCTTTACATTTCTGTAAGCCTTTCAGAATAAGCCCAGGACTGTGATTATGCCAGGGTAAAAATAGACTCGTAACCTCAGCATTGAAAGAAAATAATAATAATCACATTTGTTGTAATCTGGGTAGTTGGCAGAACAGGCAGGTGGATGGCTCAAACTTCCAGGAAGGTTGGAGGTAAACAAAGCAAAAGGTCAAGTATGTATATAATTAGATGGTACTTAATACTTATTAATGTTTGAGCTGGTTGTTGTGTTTTGGCGTCTCCTGCCTGACAGTAACGGTTAGGTGACATTTGAAGCGAAGGTTCCTTGCCGATCTCCTATGCCTCAGGCGAATTCCTTTGTGAGTTAATGAGACTCCATTAAAAAAAAAAACACCTTAACAACTGGGTGTGCAAGTGTCAGCTTAGAATGGGATGCTGGGAATGAGAGGCACAAGGCACATCCCCCAACCACCTATTAACATTTCCGTGCAAAGTTCTTTATGAATTACTCCAACCTGAATGATAAGCTGTTGAAATATACTCGGAGTCAAGTGTCGATTTCATGCTCTTTATTCAGCTCATAGTAGTGAGGAATGCAGTTCCCCCAAAACGTCTGCTTTATATACACTATTTACACAATGGGCCACACATGATAGGCTAATTCCGGGTTACTCCTGTATGCCAATCGGGTTGCGGATTCACTTCCACCTGGAGCTGGATTGGGTGGCTCCTGCAGACCAATCATACTGCTGCATTCTGGATCTTATTGTTCTAGGACCAATCAGACTGCTGCATTTTGGATCCTATTCAACTCAGTACATAACAGCTGGATTTGAAGCTTCCACTGTGGCATGTAGAACACAGTGGAAGCAAGGCGTATCAGAGCAAGGGGATATTTAGTCGCTGGCCAGAGCTGTGGGCAACTTTTGCTGCACACTTTAAATCGTGACTGTCACTCATTGCCTGCAGCCTTGAGAAACAGCAGAACAGACTGCTGAGGCGCAGGTCAGTTTTGTGTCCAGGGCAGCTGTCTACCAGCTCCATCTAGTACACAGGCTGAGACCCTACCTGCCCGCAGACTGTCTCGCCAGAGTGGTGCATGCTCTAGTTATCTCCCGCTTGGACTACTGCAATGCGCTCTATGTGGGGCTATCTTTGAAGGTGACCTGGAAACTACAACTAATCCAGAATGCGGCAGCTAAACTGGTGACTGGGAAGTGGCGGCCATGAGCATATAACACTGGTCCTGAAAGACCTACATTGGCTCCCAGTACGTTTCGAAGCACAATTCAAAGTGTTGGTGCTGACCTTTAAAGCCCTAAACAGCCTCGGCCCAGTATACCTGAAGGAGTGTCTCCACCCCCCCCCCATCGTTCTGCCTGGACACTGAGGTCCAGCTCCGCAGGCCTTCTGGCAGTTCCCTCACTGCAAGAAGTGAGGTTACAGGGAACCAGGCTGAGAGCCTTCTTGTTATTGACACCCTCTCTTTAAATGTCAAGGAAATGTCTCTAAATCAGGGATGTCCCTGGAAAATAGGGACACTTGGAAGGTCTGATAACACCGAAGGCCTATCTAGTCCAACTGGGAATCACAGGTGTGACTGTGTGACAGAGTGCCGTTGCATGTTTAGCTTGCAGGCTTCTAAAAAACAAAGATCGACAGAGCCTGAGATCCACCCACCCCAGGCATAGGCAAACTTGGCCCTCCAGATGTTTTGGGACTACAACTCCCATCAACCCTGACCACTGGTCCTGTTAGCTAGGGATGATGGGATTTGTAGTCCCAAAACATCTGAAGGGCTGAGTTTGCCTATGCCAGACCCACCCCAATATAGATAACAAATGGTGTCCAACTCTTAACAATAATGGTGTTTTAATCATAATAATAGCAAATGGCAACTGGTTGTTGCTTCCAGACACTTCGGTCTCCGTTCCTCCTTCTCCCATCCACTCAACTCAGGAATCCCAAACAAGCCGCAAAAATGATACAGGCAGTGGAAAGCAATCAGCCCACACTCTGGAAGAAGAGGCACAATTGAGAAAATAAGAGCAATACATGGAGAAGTAGCTCATTAAAGTCTGTATCATTTCTAATGTGTTTCTCCATTCCCCCCCATAAAATTATTCTTACAGAAAAGCAATTAGGTTCGGGAGCTTCTCTGTTGTGCTCCACCTGCATTAAGTCTTTCATTTCCTTCTCCGAGTTAAAGGAGCCTTCTTCTATTCTTCCTACTTCAAATGAAATGCCCGCATAATGTGTTAATGGAGGTGGCTCCTTGCAAAGACCTTTCAAGTGCCCTTTGGCTCAGAGTAAGCACTTACTGTGCCATAGAAAACACAGGGGAGCTTTGTCAGCCCAAGGGCCACATTCCCTTCTGGGAAACATTTCAGGGGCCACATGCTGGGAGCGGGGCAGAGGCAAAAGTGAGCAGAACAAGGCATGTGAATTTAACCTTTCCCCACAGTCACAGAAGAAGCGTTATCAGAGTGTTGTTGCTGTTGGCATCCTTCTGCCTCAGGAGACGATGGAGGAGTATGCATTTGTGGGTGAGACCAAGTTGCTGGATAGTTGCAGCACCTGCTGTGGCTTTAGAGATAGTGATGTAGTATTCGTGGCAGGTGTCTAGGGTGGTGCAGGTGTGTGGCGCACCCCGGGGTGCATGTGCCCGGGGGCAGGGCATGAAGCATGGAGGATTGAGTGGAGCCCAGGCCCAGCTCAGGCCACCACTGTCCCCCTGCTGCCAAGTAGGCCCATGCATTGCTGTGCCCCTGCCCACCCACAGCCCTAGGTGAGCACAACAGGCATGAGCCCAAAGAGGGCACTCACATTGCCTTCCAGCCCTGTGCTGCTTTGTGATGTTGCAGGGCTGCGTGAGGAGGATGCAACAGGCATGAGCCCTGAATAGGAAGGATGCATGTCTGTTGCGTCCTCCTCACGCAGCTAAACAGCAACACAAAGCAGCATGAGGTTGGCAGAAACGTGTGACGAGGCACACACATCCCCTCTCGGCTTCACTGATGTGGTCCAAATGGAAGAAGAAGAAGAGGAGGAGGAGGAGGAGTTTGGATTTGATATCCCACTTTATCACTACCCAAAGGAGCCTCAAAGCGGCTAACATTCTCCTTTCCCTTCCTCCCCCACAACAAACACTCTGTGAGGTGAGTGGGGCTGAGAGACTTCAAAGAAGTGTGACTAGCCCAAGGTCACCCAGCAGCTGCATGTGGAGGAGCGGAGACGCGAACCCGGTGCACCAGATTACGAGTCTATTGAAAGCAGAGCAATACTGGTTTGGCACCAGCTTGGCTGCAGGAGTTGCCAAAAAGAGGCGTACAAGACGCCAACCGTCTTAGGGACTCTAAATCAGTTTGTGTGAGGATTGCTCGTTCGCCTTTTCCTCTGCTGAAGATGTCCTGTATGGCCAAAAGTACCAATTAGTCCCCAGGGTTTACCCCTGAAGCCTTTCTCACAAATAAGTAAAGCTGCAAAGCAGTGCAGGTTTAGGGTCAGAGTTTTCCTTCTCCTAGATGGGCTACCTTCCCAGTTTGCTGAGCCCCATCTGCCCCTCACTTCCCCCTAGAGCACGTGCAGAAAGCACCTCTTGACTCTTGGACCCACTATTGGTCTCCTCCACTCAATCCCCCTGAAGCCTGTCTTCGCATGCAGGGGAATTCCCTAACTCACCAAGGATTAGAGACCTTCACCTAGTTTAGCCAGCCATTTGAAGCCATTTCCAGGGTGTGGCCGTTGTCACATGCTGAGAGCTTCTAGGAGCTGAGTGCTGGGAGGGGACTGAAGATGGACAAACCACCCCAGAAGGAGCATGACATGTCCCCCCCCCAACAGAAATACTACCCCTCCCCTAACACTGAATTTTGGATTACATAAATCCATCTTGAAATCCCCACTCAACCATGAAGCTGACTGGGTGGTAGGGTTAGAATGGGCTCACTCCCATTTAACATACCAACATGTTACAATGAAACAATAATAATGATTTGTTTTACTTATAGTTCAAGAAGTCCAGGTCTGAAGTCAACCCACGCTGTATGCACTGATTTCTAACCTTATACCGAGACAATTTATATAAGTCTATGCTTAATCAACAAAGAAATTTAATGAACAGGAGTAAAAAAAGTTAATTAATTGCAGGCATAGTTAAACGCAGCCAGTTCTTTACTTCTTTGTCATAAAATCTATCTACTGTAAAACAAAAAGATGACTTTTTAACCCCTTTCTTTTCTTCTTCAGTTCAGTGCTCGTTTTTCTTTTTACGAAAAGCAGAAAACCAGAATTTTTGGGAGGAGGAATGGTACAATTATGTGTGCTGAGCACAAAGGAATCCTTCCATATATTTTTTTAAAACCCTCTTTTCAGGAATCTTAGGATAATAGAATTTTAGAGTATCCATGACAAATGGTTATTGAACCTCTGCTTTAAAAACTCCAAGGAAGGAGAGTCCACCACCTCTCATGGGAGCCCATTCCACTGTTGAACAGCTCACACTGTCAGAAAGTTCTTCCTTTCTTGTAACTTGAAGCCATGGGTTCAAGTCCCACCCTCCAGAGCAAAAGAAAACAAGCTTGTTCCCTCTTCTATGTGGCAGCCCTTGAGATATTTGAAGATGGCTATCTCCTCTCAGTCTCCCCATTTCCAGGCTAAACACCTCCAACTCCTTCAACCGTTCCTCCTAAAGCTTAGTTTCCAGACCCTTGATCATCTTGGTAACCCTCCTCTGGACACATTCCAGCTTGTCAATATCCTTCTTAAATTGTGATTCCCAGGACCAGACACAGTACTCCAAGTGTGGTCTGACTAAGGCAAAATAGAGCAGAACTATTACGTCCCTTTATCATGACATTATACTTCGGTTGATGCAACCTAGAGAGAATTAGCTCCTTTTTTTGCTGCTGCATCGCACTACTGACTCATGTTAAGCTTAAAGGTAAAGGTAAAGGGACCCCTGACCATTAGGTCCTGTCATGGACGACTCTGGGGTTGCAGCGCTCATCTCGCTTTACTGGCCGAGGGAGCCGGCGTACAGCTTCTGGGTCATGTGGCCAGCATGACTAAGCCGCTTCTGGCGGACCAGGGCAGCGCATGGAAACGCCATTTACCTTCCCGCCAGAGCGGTACCTATTTATCTACTTGCATTTTGATGTGCTTTCGAACTGCTAGGTTGTCAGGAGGCAGGGACTGAGCAATGGGAGCTCACCCCGTTGCCGGGATTCAAACAGCTGACATTCTGATCCGCAAGCCCTAGGCTCTGTGGTTTAGACCAGTGTTCTCCAACCTTGGGCCTCCAGCTGTTTTTGGACTACAGCTCCCATCATCCCTAGCTAGCAAGGCCAGTGGTCAGGGATGATGGGAGTTGTAGGCCAAAAACAGCTGGAGGCCCAAGGTTGGGGAACACTGGTCTAAACCACAGCGCCACCCACGTCCCATGTTAAGCTTGGGGTCTACTAAGATGGTTTTCTGAGGAAATTCCTGAGTGTTTCCCTATCCATCTACTCCACCCTCTCATGACTAGAAAATGGCCACTGTGGACATTCCTCCCCCTTCCTCTGAATATTCACAAAAAATTATTATTATTATTATTATTATTATTATTATTATTATTATTATTATTATTAAATTTGTATACCATCCTTCATCTGAAAACCACAGGGCAGTTTACATCATAAAAATACAAAATGAGAACACAGTATATATAAGAAAAACATGGACAAACAAATAATGGTCTCTCCCACAAACACATTTAAAAGGAGGTTGAAGAGAAACATTTTTGCCTGGCTCCTGAAGGTATGTAACAAAGGTGAGCTGTGTTTCTCCATCCAGGTTTATTGGGCATGCCGTAAACGCTATGATTTGCTATAAACAAACATAATATTTGCCTGCTCTGTGTGAACGGAAAGGAGCACATAATTAAGCCAACACCAAAAACATCAAAGGAAAAAGTACTATGTACATGAGTTACCGGTACTTTGATGTTCATTGATAGTTTTTCATGGATAGATAGATATGAAATCCTACATTGCTTTCTTCTTCGGGTAGAGCAGGGAGGGGAAATCGGGCAATGATTTTGTCAGAGAGAGAGAAAATGGAACCTGGTCGGTCTGTTAAGAAACCCTGGAGTTCCACATTGCTTTGGACCTTTCCAGAATGCTTTGCCCAGCTCTGATACACTGGTTGACTCTTGCCGTCTTGCTGTACATGGAAGCAGGACTCATCAAGTAGAAACAACAGCTATTTCCTTAATTATATCTTAGGTGGGCACTCCCCCTGCTTTTTTCTTTCTTTTACAGTCCAACATTTTTGCGTGCACATGTATAACATTCTACTGTTGTCAGGGAATTAAACCAGTAGGAAGGGTAAACTGGATTAATATGTAGGTTGGTTGACAAATAGTAAGAGGTTTTGATACCTGCCAGTTTGCTAATATGTAATCATCTCCATTTGGAGTTTGGTCAATAGACGAAAAAAAAAATAGTGAACCAAAGATTAAATTACACTTTGCTTTTGAGCTGTGTTTAAAAGAAGAGGCACAACAGTCTGATAGCTTTTAAATATCCAGATAAGTGTCATGTAACTTCTGTGAGAGTCCTTCCCCCTCCATTTTTTTTTAATACAAAATGTGCAATTTCTAGGAATTATGTTTCATCTGCAAGACAGAATTATAAGAAAGAGCACTACGATAGCATTTATTGATTCACAAATGTATATCAGACTTTCCCTCTCTGAAAAGGAGGGGCTCAGATCTGCTCAAGCAGCTTGCTGTAATAAGATTGGGGTTGGACTAAATTGGGTTTCTAATTTTCCTCCAAACCTATTATTTTATAGCTATAAAATGAGGTTGTTGTTTTTTCTAAATTCTTTGTTGAGTTAATAGCTCTAGTCAATATGTTAAGTATCTTCTTACACTACTGGAACCTTCTGGAAGGTCAGCTGAAGGGGGCACCTTCTCACCACTTTCCTTCTTAATCTACTCCTTCGACTGGGGTATGTGCTGGGACCCCCTGAAACCGGTGACCTCATGGAGATTGGGGTATGCATTGCACTTTTAAGGCAAGGAAAGAAATAACGGGAACCTGCTGCGAGACTAAAAAGCGGCATCAAAGGACTAGAACAGAAAGGCTAACATTCAATAAACTGAATTATGCAGTGCCAGAATCGAAAGCTTGTTTGAAAGAGGAATATCTTCAATTGCCGGCAGAGCACAAAAAGAGAGGAAGATAACCTATCCTCTTGAGGCAGGGAGTTCCACAAAACCCTCTTATGTGTTGCCACCAATCATTGCAAGCGGTTGGACTAGATAACCCTCAGGGTCTCTTCCAGCTCAATGCTTTCTGAGATGTAGAATCATAGAATTGCAATAGCCCAGGCAAGTAGAGCGCAAGATCTGATCTCGGAGGATGGGCAGACTTCACATATAGGGACGAACTAGAGCGGGTGGCGCTGTGGGTTAAACCACAGAGCCTAGGGCTTGCTGATCGGAAGGTCGGCGGTTCGAATCCCCGTGATGGGGTGAGCTCCCGTTGCTCGGTCCCAGCTCCTGCCCACCTAGCAGTTCGAAAGCATGTCAAGGTGCAAGGAAGGTAAATGGCGTTTCCATGCACTGCTCTGGTTCGCCAGAAGTGGCTTAGTCATGCTGGCCACATGACCTGGAAGCTGTACTCCGGTTCCCTTGGCCAGTAACTTGAGGATGAGTGCCACAACCCCAGAGTCGGACACGACTGGACCTAATGGTCAGGGGTCCCTTTACCTTTACCTAGAGGTGGTACAAGTTTTTGTGTAGGGAGAACATAAAACAATGGGCAACTTGAACAGTCATGGTTCATGAGTGCAATCAAAGTTTTTCCACTGAAGCAGCAATTCACTGGGAGCCTTGCAAAGGCACAACACTTTTTAAATGAAAGCGACCTCAAAGGTCACAACCCCCTGCCAATGTAGGACAGCCTCCCTGATAGGTTGCCATCTAGCATGTACCTTCTGAGCTGTCCTACTGCCGCACCGCTCATGCCATCCTTCCTAATGCTTAGCCGAAATTCCTTTTATTGTAATTTGAACCTCTTGGCATGCATCTTACACTCTGGAGGAACAGAGAACAAAATTGCCCCATCTGATTGGTGCCATTGTTCCCCCCTGATAATGATGGTTTGGCAACCTTGTCTTCCATCCTGGGGCATCTTCTCATTTCTCATTCATTCCTGGAGATACAGCTGTTGTTGTTCAGTCATTCAGTCGTGTCTGACTCTTTGTGACCCCATGGACCAGAGCACGCCAGGCACGCCTATCCTTCACTGCCTCTCGCAGTTTGGCCAACAGCTAAGCCCACCCAAATCAGAGATTCCACAAGGAACTGAATGATATGGCATTGCACAGCCAATTAGATATTGCTGCTTGATGAGGTCTAGGAGGACCGGCGAAGTCCATTGGCAAGTCAGGGCATTGTAAATGAATAGGTCAACATTTTTGTTGTTGTTGTTGTTCAGTCGTTCAGTCGTGTCCGACTCTTCGTGACCCCATGGACCAGAGTACGCCAGGCACGCCTATCCTTCACTGCCTCTCGCAGTTTGGCCAAACTCATGTTAGTAGCTTCAAGAACACTGTCCAACCATCTCATCCTCTGTCGTCCCCTTCTCCTTGTGCCCTCCATCTTTCCCAACATCAGGGTCTTTTCTAGGGATTCTTCTCTTCTCATGAGGTGGCCAAAGTACTGGAGCCTCAACTTCAGGATCTGTCCTTCTAGTGAGTACTCAGGGCTGATTTCTTTGAGAATGGATAGGTTTGATCTTCTTGCAGTCCACGGGACTCTCAAGAGTCTCCTCCAGCACCATAATTCAAAAGCATCAATTCTACGGCGATCAGCCTTCTTCAACATTTTTAGGCGACCCCAAAGGCAAGTGTTTTTCTACGTTGCCCAAAATGTTAGCAAAACAAAAACGAAAACGAAAAAAAACAGTTTCGCTTTGACTCAACCCTGCTCTAAGGCACTGCCACGTGCAATACTTTGAATCACATAATTGTTGATAAGAATGGAGCACATGGCCAAATTTGGGCTTTTGCCATATTTAAAGAGCTGGGCAACTCTAATAAGCTGGAGTCCATCTTTGTCTATAGTCGGAAAAGAATGCTTACATGATTACAAATTTGCTTGTGCGAGAAACCCAGTTCCACATTGTGATCTGAGGCTAAGAGTTTGCCGTTAGATGTGTGTCTCTTGCGATTGAGTGCCATTGTTACTGACTGAACACTCCTGGAAAGCCTAAAACAAAGAGCATTGTACATTTCTCTTAATCCCCCTCTGATTGCAAAGACAAGATACGCTTAAAATTCTTGTTGAATGTGAGACTCAGAATGGTACTGAGTGCAGGATAAACAGATTGCATCAGAGGCTGCCTTTTTAAAAAACAAAACAAAAAGGCACTATTTTTCTGAAGTATTTAAGAGGGGATCTGTAGGATTCTAAGGCATCTTCCATTGTGTGGTGTCTTTTCTGCAAAGAATTCCAAAAGGCTTCTTGCACCTGATTTAAAAAATAAATTTAAAAAATGCATGTGTGCTCTGATAAACAGCAGGCAGCATCTCTATAGATATGTAAGGTGTGAGGCAAGAATCCTCAAGGATATCAGGGTGAAGGAAGACTCAACGCAGAGGAAATTGAAACTCAGACAATCAGACTGCGTTGTTAGAGATGGCAGCTTGAAGGACAAAGTGGCTTTCAGCATTCTGGAGAAATTATCTGGAGAACACCATCTTTTTTTTCTATGATTACGGTAAGAGCTATTCAACAGGCGACCAGACTACCTCGGAAGTTGGTGGGCTCTCCTTCATCAGAGGGTTTTAAGCAGAGGTTGGATGCCATCTCTCAGAGACGCTTTATCTGAGATTCATGCATTGCAGGGAGATGGACTAGGCGACCCTCAGGGTCCCTTCCAACTCTGCAGTTCTTTTATTCCATACTTTTTTTAAAAAAAAATTATACTCTGTGCCTTCTCCACTACCAACCATTTTGGACCCTGCAATGGTCAGGTGAGGGTTTGTTGGTGGTGTCCACCACCCAGGGCGGCTTGGCTGGTGTTGATCCACAACAGGGTCTTTTTAGTGGTGGCTCCCCAGTTGTAGAATGTGTGATGTACACCTGTCTCCATCGTTATTAACTTTCAGGAGAATTTTGATAAAATACCTACACACACACACACACACACACACACACACACACACACACTTAAAAAAAGAAGAAAAACAAGTTAATACAACATTTTCCAATTAACAATCAATTAACATTGGACTTCTCTTCCCCTCCCCCTCCCAATTTCCCTAAATTTTCATATTATAGTTCTTCTGCACCTGATGTCCACCACAATTTTCTCAGATATGATTTTACTGTTCTTATTTAAAGCCTACTTGCATTCTAACAAGTTCACAATAGTTTTTTTAAATAATTGATGAACATTTCCCCCTCCTCCTTAAAGTCTGCCTCATCCTGATATCCCAATCTCTAATTATACTTGTTAAACTTGCCAGTTCGGCATATTCCATCAATTTCCACTGCCAATCCTCTTCAGTAGGTACCCCCGCATCTCACCATTTTTGTGCATATATTATTCTTGCTGTGGCTGTTGCATGTAAAAAAATAAATTCATCTGCTTTATTGGTACCATTCCTGTTTCCCCGGGCATTTGGTAGCCAGTGGTTACTAGAAACCTCGAGATCAGCAGATGGAATAACGTTTTTAACTGCAACTGGTTTAAGAATGTTTTTAATTGCAATTGCTTTCAGGGTGTTTAAACTTTTGGAAGGTTTTTGCTTTGTTTTGTACAACCCTTGGGGCACCTTGAGGAAGAAGGGCGGGATATAGATTCAAATAATAATAATAACTATAAATAATAATAATAATCCAGCAGCCTTAGTCCTCTGGTTGATGGAGGAGGCCCATGCATACAGGTGAAACTCGAAAAATTAGAATATCGTGGAAAGGTTCATTTCTTTCAGTAATGCAACTTAAAAGGTGTAACTAATATATGAGATAGACTCATGACATGCAAAGCGAGATATGCCAAGCCTTTATTTGTTATAATTGTGATGATTATGGTGTACAGCTGATGAGAACCCCAAATTAACAATCTCAACTTTGGGGTTTTCATCAGCTGGACGCCATAATCATCACAATTATAACAAATAAAGGCTTGACACAATTATAACAAATAAAGGCTTGCATGTCATGAGTGTATCTCATATATTAAACTCCAGTAGCTAATGAAGACAATTGCTTACCTAAATGAACTTTTCCACGATATTCTAATTTTTCGAGTTTCACCTGTAGTTCCCATCTGCAGTCCCTGAGCAGCCATTTATAACTAACCATTTAAAGGGGGGACTTTCAAAGCTAGCATGTAGCAGCCTCTCATTTTCTGATGTTGGCACATCTTGAAAGCAATGGGCGGGGTCTGCAACAGACCAGCCGAAGACTCCTCCTGGTTTGTTTCAACTCTAAAGTGTCCCCCAAAGGAGCATGAATCACAGAGGGTCTGCTAGGCTTGTTTACAGGAAATCCCAACTTCCAGAAGTAGGTCATCAATGCAAAAAATGTTTGCTGACAGCCGCACTTGGTCTGCACCCAGCTCTCGTACAGAGCTGTTCAGGATCCAGCCTAAGAGCCTGTGATACACAAGGTGTAACGGTTTGCGATCACATACTGCTAAGAGAACTGCTTCCAAACTCAGACATTCTTTTCCTCTGCTTTTGTCGCAAGTGTGGCTCTGGACAGGAAATGACTGTAGACACAAATCTTTTTGTTTCAAATATGTTTTTTATTTTCATCATTTTACAGAACACAAATATGCATGTCAAATAAAGTTGTACAATATTACCAAACTCCGCCGAGTTTTTATTGACTTCCTCCCCTCTCTTCTCTGGCTTTCTAATTTTTACTCTTTCCTACGCTTTCTCTTCTTTTCTCTTTTCTTCTTTCACATATTTTATTACCCTCATATTTTCTTTTCTCATTTGTCCTGTTACAAGAATTCCATTATACCCCGTAAGTGCTTACACCTCCTTATAGTCCTTTACATATTCCAGAAATTTACCCCATTCCAATTGAAACCTTTGATCCTTTTTTCTCTTATTTTCCCAGTTAATTTCGCCAATTCTGAATATTCCAATACCTTCCTCCTCCAATCATTTATTGTTGGTACCTCTTTTAATTTCCACTTTTGCGCCAATAATACTCTTGCTGCTGTGGTGGCATATAAGAAAAAATTTTGATCTTTTCTTTCAATCTCTTCCCCTACCAACCCGATCAGGAAAGCCTCTTGTTTTTTTGGGAATGTATACTTAAAAATTTTCTTTAATTCATTGTAAATAGCCTCCCAAAAGGGTTTAACTTTTTCACATGTCCACCACATATGGTAAAACTCACCATCCTTCTTCTCACATTTCCAGCATCTCTTATCATATTTTTTGTACATTTTTGCCAATCTTACGGGTGTGAGGTACCATCGATACATCATCTTCATGATGTTTTCCTTTAACAATATACATGCCGTAAATTTCATATGTTTTTTCCATAAATTTTCCCACATTTCTAATTGTATATTGTGACCAACATCTATCGCCCATTTTGTCATTACCTCTTTAACTTCTTCATCCTTAGTATGCCAATCTAATAGATAATCGTACATTTTAGATAATAATTTCTCGTTACCCTCTAAAATATCCACTTGAAATTTTGATTTATTACTATCGAAATTGCATTTTCTTTTATCTTCATTAAATAGATTGTATATCTGGTGATATTGAATCCACCCTGTCAGTTTTTCTGCTATCTGGTCATATGCCTTGATTTTCCAACCTTTATCTGATTCGATTAACATTTCTTCATATGTTACCCAATCTTCTTCTTCCATATTTATTTTCTTTATTGTTAATATCTCTTTGGGGGAAAGCCATCTAGGCGTTTTTCTCTCCACCAAGTCCTTGTGTCTTACCCACACTTCATATAAAGGTTTCCTAAATACGTGTGCCAGGAATTCCCTGTGCACTTTCACTTTACCTTGCCAAAGGTAGGAGTGCCAGCCGTACCTATTATTAAAGCCCTCCAAATCTAGCAACTCCTTATCCTTCAGCACCATCCACTCTTTAAGCCAGATCATGCACGAAGCCTCATAATAAATTTTCAAATCCGGCAATCCAAAGCCCCCCCTCTCTTTTTTATCTATTAATAATTTATGTTTGATTCTCGGGCGCTTGCCTTGCCAGATGTATTTTGACAAATTTTTCTGCCACTCTTTTAACTGGCTTGTTCCCTTAATTACCGGTAACATTTGGAAAAGAAACAAGATCCTTGGTAGGACATTCATTTTTACACTTGCTATTCTTCCCCACAATGACAAACTTAATTTACTCCAGATTTCTAAATCTCTCTTAATTTCTTTCCAGATAGGCTCATAATTATCGCTAAATAAATTTATATTTTTGGGTGACAGCCAAATTCCTAAATATTTAACCTTTTTTACCACCATGATGCCATATTTATTTTGTAATTCTTCCATTTCCTTCCCGCTTAGATTTTTAACCAACATTTTCGTTTTTTCTTTATTTAGCTTGAAACCTGCTAGTTTTCCGAATTCTTCTATTGTTGTTAACATCTCTCCCATACTTTGTATTGGATCTTCTAAAGTCATTACAATGTCATCCGCAAACGCCTTCAGTTTGAGCTCCCTCTTGCCGATCTTAATTCCTCTGATATCTTTTGTGGCTCTTAATTTATCTGCCAAAACCTCCAATACGACAATAAAAAGCAATGGTGATATCGGGCAGCCCTGTCTTGTGCCCTTTGTAATTTCAAATTTATCTGTTAGAGCACCGTTAATCACTAATTTTGCCGACTGTTCTTTATAGATAGCTTTGATTCCATTTAAAAAGTGTTCCCCCACCTCCATCTTTTTTAAGGTCTTCATCATAAATTGCCACGACACATTATCGAAGGCTTTTTCGGCGTCGATAAAAATTAAAGCCGCTTTCTTATCTATTTTCAGATCCAAATATTCAATTAAGTCCACAATTGTTCTGATGTTATTTTTCATCTGACGGCCCGGAAGGAACCCTGCCTGGTCCCTATGAATTATTTTGTTTAGGACCTTTTTCAGTCTCTCTGCTAAAATGTCCGTAAATAATTTGTAATCTAGGTTCAATAATGAAATCGGCCGGTAATTTTTTTCATTTAACAAATCTGTGCCCTGTTTTGGAATTAAGGTGATGAAAGCAAAATATTATAAGGAATTGGCACCGCAACTGATACCAAAATTGCTGGAGGTGATGAATAGAATTTTAATTAATGGAAAGGTCCCGGACTCTTGGAAGGTAGACACAAATCTTTTTAATGTGCCAGTGCTCAGAAGTGAGTCAGGGGACAGTTTTGCGGGCGGCTCAAAAATTGCTTTTGGACCAATCACCTCTGCATGATTTCACATTGCATATCTATGGGACATCACCTTGCCGACAAAGGTCCGTATAGTTAAAGCTATGGTTTTCCCAGTAGTAATGTACGGAAGTGAGAGCTGGACCATCAAGAAGGCTGATCGCCGAAGAATTGATGCTTTTGAATTATGGTGCTGGAGGAGACTCTTGAGAGTCCCATGGACTGCAAAAAGATCAAACCTATCCATTCTCAAAGAAATCAGCCCTGAGTGCTCACTAGAAGGACAGATCCTGAAGTTGAGGCTCCAGTACTTTGGCCACCTCATGAGAAGAGAAGACTCCCTAGAAAAGACCCTGATGTTGGGAAAGATGGAGGGCACAAGGAGAAGGGGACGACAGAGGATGAGATGGTTGGACAGTGTTCTCGAAGCTACTAACATGAGTTTGGCCAAACTGCGAGAGGCAGTGAAGGATAGGCATGCCTGGCGTGCTCTGGTCCATGGGGTCATGAAGAGTCGGACACGACTGAACAACTGAACAACAACAAATCTATGGGAGGGGTAGCTAATGTGGCAGAGGCCAGGATCAGAATTCAAAATGACCTTAAGAGATTGGAGAACTGGGCCCAAGCTAACAAAATGAATTTCAATAGGGACAAATGTACGGTTCTGCACTTAGGCAGGAAGAGACAGATGCACAAATATAAGATGAGGGGCTTACTGCAGTACATGTGAAAAGGATCTCAGGGGTCTTGGTGGACCACAAGTTTAACATGAGTCAACAGTGTGATGCAGCAGCCAAAAAAGCTATTGCTATTCTAAGCTGCATCAACAGAAGTATAGTGTCCAGATCAAGGGAAGTAATAGTACAACTCTATTCTGCCTTGGTCAGACCACACCTGGAATACTGTGTTTTCCTGAAATACTGGAATTCTGGGCACCACAATTTAAGGAGGATGTTGACAAGCTGGAACGTGTGCAGAAGAGGGCTGCCAATATGAGGGTCTGGAAACCAAGCCTTATGAGGAGCGGTTGAGGGAGCTGGGTATGTTTAGCCTGGAAAAGAGGAGACTGAGAGGAGATAAGATATCTGTCTTCAAATATCTGAAGGGAGCAAGCTGGTTTTCTCCTGCTCAGGAGGGTAGGACCGAATCATATGACATCAGACATGGAGATCTATTCTAATCTAAGCACTAAGTTCCAAGATGAGGAATCTCATTATATCTAATATGTTTAGTGCTCAGCAGTACACCACAAAGACTGGAGATTAGTTGATATCTGAACTTAGTGCTGTGGTACTTTGCACTAAGATGGGAGATGATCCCCTGCCTGCTCTTTGACAGTAAACTGGGTGGCTGTACGCACAAAAGTGGTTTTTTTAGCAGAAATACTTTATGCTTGCAATACGGTTTTTCTCCGTGTTCTTGCAAATCACCAGGAGGCGGGAACCCCCCATTTCCGAACAACATGCAAGTGATCTGCGATCAGACGATTTCCCTGTTGCTGTTGTCATTCTGCAGAAAGCAACAACCCTTCTTCTTTTCAATGTGCTAATGCAAAGTGGTGCTTGTTTTGTTTCCCTTTCATGTTGGCAACACTCCAGAAAGTCATCTCAGGATTGATGGAATACATAAATTCACATTTAATTTCATTAGGCAATGAGCCAGAATCTGATAATTGAAAGTGGCTAATCAGAGAAGATAAACTTCACCCCACAAAAGACCTCGGAAGGATCTGTTTAATGTCTAAACGACCAATGGCTCTGGTTTCAGCCTACTTCGGAAGGACATGCCCTCCTTTCACAGTGTATCACTGCAGGGTGTGTGGGGGATACATATTATAGGCTGGAATGGCAGAAGGGGGTATGGGGTGGGATTTAAGGAATGAGTCTCATCAATGAAAGCCTGGTGCAAGAACCTGCAGTGGAGTCCCACCCACCCGCTTTCTCATCCCCCTGAGAACTGACCAAAATTAGCTCGAGGGAAATCAGGAGAACCCCTGAAATATCAGTCCACCTCGCAAGCCAGAATGCTTGCACTGAAGTTATAACCAGAACAGCGTGGCATTGAATTCCTTTGCTGAGGGGTCCCCAATGAGCGAAAATATCCTGCCACATTTATTGATTTAAGATGCTTATCGGCCACTTTATATTTTAAAAATATCAACGTGTGGGGTAGAAAGTAATCAAAACTATGCAAAGATCATAAGATTGCACACATGTACCATAAAAGACGATTCTAAGAATTACACATTGATAAGAATGCAACAGCCAGTATATCAACACTCTGGAGATACACTCGGGTAAATAAGAATCGTAGAATTGTAGAGTTGGAAGGGATCCCAAGGGTCATCTAGTCCAACACCCTGCAACCCAATTTCAAGTATGTGCAGAAAATGTAAACTAGTTGGTGCAGGTCTTATTTCTAGAGGAACACTGTTCCACATTGCAAGTGCCGTAACATGGCCACAAAATACATTTTTTTTAAAAAAATGCAACTGTCAGGATCTTCCCAAGTGTTGCTCATGAGTAACGACAGAGCCTTCGGTAGCTAAGACTATTTATTGTGCATTACTATTTACAGTGTAGAGCTAGTTCAAAACATGACCGCTCAGTCACTTGCAGAATCCGGAAGTGCCCCTCTCTGGTTTCCCGCCCACCGCCGGCAAACCGCATGCCTTGTCACCCCCGGAGACATGGCACTGGGAGCCCCCCATTGCTACACCACTGCTGCCAGGCTCTATTAAGCCCACGGGCAAAAGGTGCCCCATGCCTGTGTTACAAGCATCAGGGAACAGGAGAGAAAGAAGACATGGGCTGCCTTTCCCAGCAGCCACCTCTTCCACTCATGCCAGCTTTCATCTGTGGGGACGAGACCTTCTTAAAAGAAGGCGCAACCACACTGGGAGGGAGGGGAGGTATATCGAGCGTTGCCAGGAAGATAGCATTTATGTAACCTTTTCTACTTAATGGTAGATTTGGATTAGTGGATTTGTGTAACAGGCAGAAAACTCCCCCTTTCCCCCAGGCCCCCACTGCATTTTTTTGCTTTTATTGAACCATTGGGTTACCCTAGAAGTCGGGGAATTTCAGTACCTACACAGCCTCATTGAATATTAATGCCAGCGCCATAACAATGGCGGCTAATAATGCAGTTTTTTCTCTGCCATGTGAATTACGCATCAATATTAATGATGCCTTTGTTAACATTCAGCCGTCCCTCCACTCTGTCTCTCCGCCAAGATTTTGGGGGATCTGCCTGTGCCAGCGGTCCACATTTAGAGACGTCAAGCCAGACCAGGTAATCTCTTTTTGGAGAGATGCCTATTTCAATTAAAACATTGCCCATTGTGTTGATCATCTCCCTATTTTTTCCCTTTCCCTTCTCTGACCAGATGTTGCTTTAATCTGCTAACACGCCTCCTAAATTGTAATATACCAGAGGTCTGGCAATTTATTTCAAACCTATTACTGAAAAGAAAAAGGAAAGAAAGAAAGATGCAGACAGGCAGCTCCAGACACAACTGTTGAAAGTCTTCATTCTTTTGAAAATCAGCCACAACGAGAAAGGAAATCATGCATTGGGCGAGAAAGAAAGACCGGTTTTACGCCCATCTATGCAAACAACCCATGTCAGAGATATCTATGAGCAGGTTGGCTTTTGAATGCCATTCTTCTAGATAACAGGAAATTGGTTGAGGGCTTTGAACCTTCATCTGAAATGGAAATGCAATTGCCAGCAGCACAGCCTTATTAATAAAAGCAGAAAAGCATCATCGCTAATTATCGCAGGCATCATTTGCATTTTCTAAACATTTACATTATTTTAATCATACTGTGGAGCAGATGCTAGGGAGAGTTCCAACACAGTGTTTTGCAAAATTAGTATCCACCTTGAGTAAATAATAATAATTACAATTCGGGGCAAAGGGGGAAGAGAAGGAAGAACATCTCAGATTAAAATAATGCGGCAACAGCAGCAAAATCATAGAATGGTAGACTCTGCAAAGTATCAAAAGCTGGACCAATGCTGATAAACCTTGTTGCATATGCTTTCTGAACCAATTCTTGTTGTGACTGGGAATCCATGCAAGATATCTGCAACAAATTGCCTCTGTCAAAAAGAGACAGAGAAGAAGGGAAAAAAATGGAATTGATTTGCACTAATCTAATTTAGAGGAGGCCAGTATAAAATCGTAGTGGGGGCTTAATCACATCTGAATACAAACAGCACAAAACGACGGCTGCTAAGTAGCTGAGGCAATGTCCAGGCACATGAGGGGGGCTGGTGCATCGGTGTTCTTGCCACCAAAGAGAAGGCAGTTCAATTCCCAACAGCGTTTGCTGGATTAAGACTTGAAATTGCCTGTTTAGGCATGAACAGCTGGATCCTGGTTAGTAGCCTAGCAAGAGGCTTCATTCTTTGCAACCGTGGCCGCTTAAAGGGGAAATGGCCAATTTCTTGCTCAGTTGGCCACACACCATCCTGGGTCTGATGCCCATCAACAAACTGTTGTAGGAACCCAGTGGTGGCTTAATGGTTTGCATGCTGAAAGTTGGCCTGTATCATTCAACCAGGGGACCAATGGATGGCCTTGCCTGAAGCAAGTTATATGGTCTCAGTCTCAGGACCACAGAGATATGTTGGAGTGATATGTTCTGAAGAAGTGGGATCTGCAACAAAATGTTTCATTGCATTCCTATGTACTGACAGGTGTGCTTCTGTCCATGGTTCCAGCCAGACAGCCAGCCTTTAAGGAGGCAGTCCATTCCTCCTCATGAATCATGGCCAACACATTGTGAGCAATGGTCTCAGTTGTTCCCATTTTACAGATGATTGCATGAAGCATGGGTCAGATGTTTATCCAGACTTAGAATCATAGACTCATATAATTGTATAGTTGGAAGGGACATCAAGGTTCATCTAGTCCAACCCCTTGCAATGCAGGAATCTCAGCTAAAGCATCCACAACAGATGGTCATCCAACCTCTGCTTAGAAACCTCCAAGGAAGGATAGTCCACAACTTCCCGAGGGAGACCATTCCACTGTCGAACAGCTCTTGCTGTCAGAAAGTTTTTCCTGATATTTCGTTGGAATCTGCTTTCTTGTAATTTGAAGCCACTGGTTTGAGTCCTACCCTCCAGGGCAGGAGAAAACAGGCTTGTTCCCTCTTCCATGTGACAACCTTCAATATGTATGAACAAGGCTACCATATCTCCTCCCTTGGAAGTCCTGGCTTTCAGCATCCTGCCAGAATTTTGCTTCCAGGACCTCATAACTCCATTTCCCTGTGTCACTGGTGCCAACATTCACCATGGTCACTGACTCTGCCAGGCTATCTAGGCAATGGGCAACACCTGCAACCTTCATGCCAGGCAGGCAATTCAACCTGTTTGTTTGTTGTTTAAATTTGCCAGTGCCGTTGGGCCAGGATTGTCATTATACGCTCCACCCATCTTGCCCCGGTGAGCAATCTGGCCACTGAATTCTGCACGGTTTATCCCCCTGGGAATGGGGCGTGAAGAATGGGTGTTGATTAAGCAACTGGTGAGTCAACTGTAGATCAGCTCCTTCAGGAAGTTGTCTTCCTTCTTCAGCTTTCAATTGTTTTTTATTGTTGTGTTTACTTTACACAACACACTTTTAAAAGTGCAAGTCAGCTTGTTGCTTTCAGTTGTGCCTTGCACTCTAGCTTTGATAAACTAGACTAGTTTTTGCTGGTTTTAAATTGATCTGAAAGTTAAAGCTGCATAACTGCATTGCAAAATTCAAAAAAGTGCAAATTTTGAAGGATAGTTGTGTTTCAGTTTGTGTATTGCTTTTGAAAGTTTAAATGAGGTAGGTTGGCCTTTAAGTGCAAACAGAATTGAATTTCTTATCTATCCCCAATGACAGCTTTGGTAACTGACTATGGCTAGAAGCTTTCTTGTGTCAGAGAAAGCAATGGCTGGAAACATTAGAGTATTTTAATGCCTGTTTGGCTTTCTCACCTTTTCTCATTCTCACCCTTCTAATTGCCGGCCAAATTTCACAATCAACATTACCCCCAAAGCAGCACCCACCAGCCACAATTATTATTCACAGCAGTCGTGCTGCCCAGATTTCAAAGGCTGAGAGATGCCCTCAATTTGCATCTTGCTTCATTTGTCATGAAATCTGTTTGCTGTCGGAAAGGCGTTTTGCCATCCTGTTCCATTAGTCATTCGGTTAAACAGCAAGATTTGCAATTAACACTTGTGGTAATTAGGCTTCGGGTTTGGTTTGGTTTGGAACCAACCTCTGTCTTTTAATTAAAATCCCAGAAATTGACAAAAATTGATATGTTCTGCCGAGCCAAACGGGAAAGATGGTTTGGCTTTATCTCTCTTTTGTGGGACTTAACGCTTGCTGTTTATTGCTTGTGGCAAGGAAGGATTGTGACTCCGCGGTCCAAAAGGAGCAGTTTACAAGTGCAGATAATCCTTACAACTTATTATTGCTGGGAATTTGTTACAAAAGCAAAACACTAGATGCAGCGGGAGGGTCCCAGCTGGAAACACGTGTCATCTGCAGAATGGCTCGGTGGGACTTCGTATTGCACCTTGTTTCATTACTTGGAGGGGGGGGCAGTCTTCCTTCTTACACACCATCCCCGTGTTAATGAATCTGGTACATAAATATTCTGTCCACTGGCAAATGCACCATGACAGGTTTCCAATTACAAGGAAAAATATATATCTTGAAAGAATGAAACCCTTGTGTACTTAATGGCACAATACAATGATTACCAAGGCGGCTGGCGCATCTGTGCACCCTTGTTTATGCCCTTATCAAGTACACCCCAAAGCAGAGCATGTTAAAGATGGATAACTTCTTTTATCAGTGGGATAAATATACAGCTACATGCTTAAGAGGTCTCCGGTGTAGCATTTGGCTTTATCAGCGCAAGCGGAGCTTCCAAAAGGTGAGACTGCCAAGGCATAAATAACTGGAAACCATTTCTCCCCGCTTTGACTTCCAGGGTAAATGCTGCTTGTGTGTTATTAGTTTGGGAGATGAGCCCGTCTTAATAGCATGTAGGATGCGGTGAAGATGCCCCCCAAATGATCCCAGCGAGTTTCTCCGGCAAAATCCAAAACTGCGTGCGTAATTGGCTTTAAGCGCTTCTCCATATGCAGCCAGGCAATTTCCCAAGAGGCCAGTCATTCCAGACTGGGGGAAGCTTATGGAAACAAGTAGAGGGGAGGGAATAGGGGAAACAGGCCTTTGATTGAGATTCCCCCGCTCCTCCGCCCTCGTGAGTTACCTTTTAGCTGGCCTTGGGATATCTCTAGTGCTCTGAATATTCTATGGCTCCCATTAAGTCCAAAAATGAAATGAGCAGAAAAGGGGGGGGGGAGTTAAGTGGCTGGCAAAGACCTTGTCCTCTATTCCTCATGCAGCCCCAAATCCCAAGTGATCCATGGATTAGCAAGGAAGACGGGATCAAATTATCTCTACCTGGCTATGCACAGACCCCAGGGCCCCACCCGGTCCCAGGTGAACCTGGCCCAGGCCAACCCAAGGTCCGCCTGCTCCACATCTGGCCCCAAATCTACTAGGGGTGGAGCTAATGTTTAATAATCCTAATCAAACATTCATCCAGGAGTTCCCATAGGGGCACCTTTGAAGTTTGATATTAAAAAAACAACAACCAAAGTGTGCAACTTTGTTTACTTTCTGCAAGAAATATTTGCAATTCGCAGGCACAGTTGCCCGCCCCTTCTGAGGGGATGAAGCCTGTCAAATTTCAGGGCAATAGCTGCAGGGGTTCACTTGCAAGGGCAGGCTTTCCAGTTTTGGGGTGGCTACAACAGGAATCATAGGGGCAGGGGGTATTGTGGAGGGGTGAATATGGATGCAATAGGTTGTGGTGTGTGTATGTAGCGGACCCAGCAGTCAGTAGCAGATGAAATAGTGGGGCTGCACTGCTCAGCTGACCTCCGTTTGAAAGTGAAATACCGGGGGGGACAACAAAAGAGGTTTAAAGAAGCTCTCAAGGCAAATCTTTAAAAATGCAGAACAGCCTTGTGTTGTGGACTTTGAAGAAGCACAAACTCAGGGTGAAAGGAGAGACGACCAAAGAGGAAGGCACGTTTGGCAAACCCTCTCCGTGACCAACTCCCACCCGGAAACCTATGTCCCCACTGTGGAAGGATGTGTGGATCCAGAATTGGCCTCCACAGTTGCTTACAAACACACCATTAAGACCGTGTTCATAGAAGACAATCTTACTTGGCTACAAGTTATCACCAAACGATGGAGGGGCAAATCAGTGGTGAGGCTGTCACGGTGCAAACACACCGGCGGGATCACTAAATTGGTACCGCCAGTGTACTTGCATGGCACTGAATTCCCCTCTGCCTGTGTCTCCCTCTCTCAGTATGCAGAAGGGAGGGAAGGAGGTCAAGTGAGTGGTACAGACCCCCACTAGGACTTCACTTACGTTCTCCCGATGCTATGGAAGAGAACTAGGGGCAGAAATGCAGCAGTCAGAAAGGAAAAGGCCATTTCCAAATCAGCTTTCCTGAAAGTAAATTAAAACCGTCCTTGTTTTCGCTTTGCATTGTCACAGAAATGTAACTCAGAGGCTTTGCCAAGGGATTAAAGAATCTGCACGACATAAAGGAATAACAACACAGGCTAATCTGTGCACAGAGCAATGATTAAAGACCTTTCATACTCAATGGAGATGCATAAAAGGAGTCAAAGGATTTTTCCAGTTCTTGATGCCAACAGTTTTGCAGATGCACAAAGAGCGGGAGGGCTAGTGAGGATCGGAAGCCTTGCAGAAATTGAGTTCGCTGACTCATTTTCAAGTTGAGCCGAAATTCCTTTTCTCTTTCCCTTACCCCCTCCCTTCCCCCCCCCCCTCTTTCTCATTACAGTTTTGGATGAAACAGAGACCCAGATGGGAACAGAGAGAGAGAAATGTACGAAAATGGAAAAGTTGAATCCAGAAAGTAAAGTAACACATAAGAATTTGGAACAACTGAGGAACACATACATGCCCCCCCCCAAAAAAAAATCAGGACCAGCTGAAAATTGGAACAGCAGTAAAAGAGGGAGAAATGTCTTGAGCTGAAATGCAAGGAAGACTCCACCAGTTCAGGGATAAAAGTAATCAGGGGAGGGAAGGAAGAGTGTGTGCTTTGAATGAGACAGACAAAGACACAGCCTTCAAAGCACGAGTGTAAGGAAATCCCCCCCCCCCAATCAGTCATTAGAGCTATGAAAAGGATGAAAATGCAGAATGATAGATAAGGTGTCTGAAATGAGAATATAATAGAAAAGAAGGGGAGCTCATGTATAGGTAGGAATGTGCAGAAATGTCATATTTTTCCTCAGATGATTTCCTTATAGGGGAAATAAATGAGTTCGGGAATTATGAATCATAGGCCTTCAAGTATTCTAAGCCTAGAAACTGAAGGGGACTTATTATTCATCATGATACAGACATTATTTATAAAATGCCAGCTGCGAGTTCAGCACTATGTTAGGAAAAGAAAAGTGAAATCAGGTGCCAGTTGGGTGGTCAACTGGAGATTTATTTATTTTTTTACAAATAATGGCAGTGGGTGGAGTCTGTGGTGGGACAATGAACGATGCTAATGCAAGTTTTGCTGGTCAGGATGTGAAATCCACTGAGTTGTTCAGCCTTCGTGGATTTGGGTGGATCAGATGGGAAAGTCTGGAAGGCCCGTTGATAAAATGTGTAGTTTATCCAACTGAGACTGAATAGGGATATGAAAATAATTTTTATTTGATTTTACAAATTCATTCACACTCAAAATAACCTCTAGTAATAAAAATTACATAAGATTCTTCCGGATCTCTAGAATTCCCTCCACCCCTCCGTGGGTTCTTTGGTTAATCTTATCAACTGCATATTATAAGTCCTCCTAATTTTTCAGTAACTCCATTATACCCAAAGTCTATGTAACATTACAAGAGTTATTTAAGACCTGCCAAAGAGTTCAAATGTTTACAGTGGTCTGTCAGATATAATATGAATTTCTCCCATTCCTTGTTGAAGTTTTGAAAGAAAGAAAAGCCTATGGACCTTTGGGCCTGCTCCACCTGCTACAGTATGTTGTGAACATAGCATCATAGAATTGTAGAGCTGGAAGGTACACCAAGGGTCTTCTAGTCCAACCCCTTGAGAAGCAGGGATCTCAACAAAAGCATCCATGACAGATGGCCATCCAACCTCTGCTTAATAACCTCCAAGGAAGGCAAGCTGACCACTTTCCAGGGGAGTTCACTCCACTGTTGAACATCTCATACTGTCAGAAAGTTCTTCCTGATGTTTAGTCGGAATCTCCTTTCTTGTAACTTGAATCAATTGGTTCAAGTCCTACATTCCAGAGCAGAGGGAAACCAAGTTCAAGGTCCCTCATCTCCTGCTCTGTGATTCACCAGCCTCCCTGTTGCATCTCCCCTCCCTCTCTCCACCCTGGGAAGCATCAGCTGCCAGGAATCTGTGGTAACAGCTTTGCCCTGCCTTTTTGTTCCTATGATATATATGCACGTATACTTTTCTTTAATGTAAGTCACTTGGTGACCTTTGGGTGACAAGCAACTAATAAGTTTAAGAAATAATGAATGTAAATAAATACCGGTAAATACATAAATACATAAAGCATCCACAGCGATTCCATAGCTGTGGAGAGATTAGCACCAGGGGCTTCCCAGCTCCCAGCTCTTTCTGTAGATGAGAACAAATTATATTTCCCTGTGTTAGTGCCACAATTTTGACCCACTAATAGTCTCCCAGCTGGGCAAATGCCCAGTTAATGGTAAAGGTAATGGGACCCCTGACCATTAAGTCCAGTCGTGTTCGACTCTGGTGTTGTGGCGCTCATCTTGCATTACTGGACGAGTGAGCCGGCGTACAGCTTCCGGGTTGTGGCCAGCATGACTAAGCCGCTTCTGGCGAACCAGAGCAGCGCACGGAAACGCCGTTTACCTTCCCACCGGAGCGGTACCTATTTATCTACTTGCACTTTGACGTGCTTTCGAACTGCTAGGTGGGCAGGAGCAGGGACCGAGCAACAGGAGCTCACCCCGTCGTGGGGATTCAAGCCGCCGACCTTCTGATCAGCAAACCCTAGGCTCTGTGGTTTAACCCACAGCGCCACCCGCGTGGGTTAAGCCCAGTTAGACAGGTGCTTAACAAGTTTCTGCTTGAGGAGCCTCATTGACTTGAGTGGATCTCTGATGGTAGGCAAGTTTGTGCATAAACGCTCGTAGGCTCAAACATCTTTGTTTGTGCTGGGAGAGTAGCTTTGCGGCTCGGGCACCCCCTTCATCCTCTTTCTGACAGATCACCAGGCAAGATGGAGCTGTAGTGTAACATGTCACCACAGCTCACAGTCCTGCCAGATGAGTTGTGGTGAGAATTAGAACCTTCTGATCATCCTGACAACGGTTCTGTCGTTCTCCTTTTGTTCCTGCTGTTGTTCTCGATGGCAGGTGGAAAACGAGCAATTAAAAGGATCTTATGTCTCGCTGTCATCGTGTCAAACCCTTTCTTCGTCGCTCCTTTAAAGGCGAAACCCTCCCCATCCCGCCCCAACACTTTGCCATCCCTCCCATTTAAGGGAGAGAAAATAATTTCCATTTTGGTTAGATGGGCTGGAGATATTTAGACAGCAGGCATGAATGAGAGTCTTCTTTCGAGTCGAGAAGTTCCTTTAACAACGAGAAGTTAGCATAAATTAAGCCTCATCTGATGGCCAGATCAGCTCATTTCAATTCCACAACAGTTCCACACGTCACACATTAAACTGTGATTTTATTATTATTATTATAAAAAAGAACATTAAATAGGTACACTTATTTTGTACACATTTTGCTATGTACCTTCCTCTAAAATATGCACCTGGTATTCACTTTGCTTTTTTATGATACCCCTTCCATAAAATATGTAGCTTTGCCACAAGATTCACTGGGCAATCCGTAACCTGTGTTCTGATCTTCTTGTAAACCCGAGTTCTGCAAATGAAGTGTGTTTGCTTTGAAACATGGACTGAAGAAAATTATTCAGCCCTGTGCATGGATAATCCCCCCCCCCAGCTTTTTGCCTACAGGACTTCCCTTTAGGGGAAAAATGAAATTATTTTGATTAATGTCTCCTTCTTTCTTTCTTTCTTGCTTACTCACTCACTCACTCACTCACTCACACTCCTCCTCTACTTTTGAATATACTAATTTGTCAATAGTTTGCAACATCAAAGAAAGAAATAAATAAATGTGCAAGTCTACCCACATTCTCAAATCAAACCTGCCAATCTTCTGTGTGTGCTTGGATTGTCCATGGATGCTTGGTTCCTGCCTGCAATTTCCAGTTTAAAAAGGGAACGAGGAATCGAAATCTTTCCCTTTGCTTGAGGAATGACATTTTCCGAGCGTGCTATCAGGCGACACCTCATTTTCTCGACATTAGTCAGGATCAGACAAGGCTCTGTCTTGTTTAGCAACACTGATCAGCCGGCCTGAGCTGCTCATTTAGACAATATCTGAATTACATGGCAGGGACAGCTCCAAAGAGTAGAATTCCTGCTTTGCACACAGAGCTCCAGGAAGGCAGAGGCAACAGGAGAGGACATGCAGTCATGGTGGTTGGCTTCCTATAGCATCTGGCTAGCTGCTGCGAAAACAGAATTGGAGAGGGCCATAGCTCAGTCACATAGCTCAGCCAGTTACAGGTAGGTAGCCATGTTGCTCTGCCATAGTCAAAACAAAATAAAAAATAAAATAAATCCTTCCATTAGCACCTTGGAGACCAACTACCCGGTAAGTTTGTTCTTGGTATGAGCTTTCGTGTGCATGCACACTTCTTCAGATACACACCAAAGAAAACTCACCTGGTCCAGCTCCTTGTGACTCCAGTCAGTGGGGAGGTTGCTGGCATGTTGCTAAAGCTGGATTCAATAGGCCTTTACTCCTTCTTAGGGTCTTATAATTCTTGGTTTGCATGCCCCATCTCTTACGGTGGCCAGCCAAAGCAACCTTGCTCAAGTCCCCTACACCACCAAAGAAAAAAAATAAATCCAAAATATGTTAAGCGGGTTGAGGTTATGGATTACACCATTATTTTTTTATTTAAAAAATCCGAACTTTAGGAAAGTTTTCTGATCTTGACTAGTTACAGGTAGGTAGCCGCGTTGGTCTGCCATAGTCAAAACAAAATAAAAAATAAAAAAAATCCTTCCAGTAGCACCTTAGAGACCAACTAAGTTTGTTCTTGGTATGTGCTTTCGTGTGCATGCACAGTTCTCCAGATATTGACTAGTCAGCCAATGTTCTCCTGAATATCTGCAGTGCAAACGTGCATGTTGCAGATGATCAATGCATCTCTAAATGCTATTGTATAATTATAAGATTATTGTACAATCTTAGTGATGGGTGTGGCTGAAGAGACCTTGGGATTCAGAATTTGTCACTTCACTACTAACCAGGGGCTTTCTAACCCCTATTGGAAATGTCCTGGACCTTTTTGAAGCTGGGACTTTCTGTGTGCAAAGCAGATGCTCTGTCACCGAACTATTCAAGGGGAAGAAGTGTACCATTATTAATCCTCTATTAATGTCTAAAGAATTCCAAGACCACCTGAAATTCAGTTGCCAGGACTACATCGTTGCAAACAAGGAGCACAATACACTTTTTTATGTTAGAATTTAACACGCTGCAAATAAATCTACTCCAATGAAAACATCCCTGCTCAGGATATATTCCCCTCCTTGTATCACCGTTATTTATGGGTTACGTGTTGTTTTTTTCAAAGTCACGATTTTTACTTGATCCATTTGGATGCACCATGTGGTCAATCGACATGTTCAAGAGCAATTGCGCAAAAGTACGTCCTTTGCACCTGCCCACTATCATCAAACAGCCCTGCCTGTTAATTCTCCGCAATCTAAGCACATCACATCTCTGCACTCCTTCTCTGCACAGCTGCTTCGGAGAATCAGTTTGGTCCTGTGGTGGAAGCCCTACTCCTCTCTGCCTACATTCCCATTCTAAAAGAAGACTAGCAAAGGAGTTATCCTAGCACAGGCCCGGCCAGTAGAGGGGAATAAAAAACCCCTCTTGTAATGATGTAAAATCAGTTTGTGCAGTGATGGAATCAGTGCTATTTTTCTAGAAAAAAAGAGGTGCCGGAACTCACCATGAATGCCTCCCAATGGCGTCCACCCAAGAGGTGCCAGAACAGAGTTCCGGTTGGGAAAAAAAGCCGTGGATGGGATCTAGTTCCTTTCAGCAACATCCTTCACAGATATTGCAAAAACAATTGCTGGAAGCCACAGGAAGGGAGAGTGCTCCTGTGCTGAGGTCCTGCTTGTGGGTTTCCAGCGATGAAAAGGAAATTCCGGATGTTGGCAACCCTAGTCTGTCTGTCTGTCTGTCTGTCTGTCTATCTATCTATCTATCTGCGCTTCCTTGACAACCACAGAACAGCATCTGGCCACATGAATCTGGCTAGGCCCCCCAATTTTCCTGGAAAGAGAGCATCCAGTCAAGCACATTTGAATTCTCCCTTAAGGTCACTCCCCAGCCGACATCTCGACACTTCTTTATTTTCCTCTTTGTGCTCAAATTATCCAAAGCTGGAAATGAATTTATCCATCCCCTCAGCCATGGTCTCCTAAAAAGCTAAAACGATGAATCCACATAAAAATGACATTTTGACGATCTCTGTTACAACCCTCAGTCGCTTGAATTTTGTTTTGTATTTGACATGGGACTTACTACTTCTTGACAGAGGCTCTTTCTCAACCATTGATCATCATCCTTTTTCTCTTACATCTTTGCTCTGCTCTTTTACTTCAGGCATGTCACTTTGCTGACCCTGCTGGAACAGCTTTCTGACATTCCCTTCTTGCCTTTCTTCCCCCCTCCCCACCACCTCAAGTGGAGCAGTAAATCTGATCATAATTTTATACTTGCATTGATTTTGTTGCTGTCGTCATCATCACAGTCGCTTGTGGAAGTTGCAGACCCTGTGGCTGAAGTTTGAGAGTTTAAGGTGTTCGTCCGGACTAGGCCATGTCCAGAAAGTGGTGTTGGGGGATGAGTGTTCAGACCCCTGGGCTCTCACTTCAGATATCTTCCAAAAGTCAGATAGTTGTTTATTCCTTTGACATCTGATGGGAGGGCGTTCCACAGGGCAGGCGCCACTACCGATAAGGCCCTCTGTCTGGTTCCCTGTCACCTCACTTCTCACAGTGAGGGAACAGCCAGAAGGTCCTCGGAGCTGGACCTCAGTGTCCAAGTTGAACTATAGGGGTGGAGACGCTCCTTCAGGTGTTCTGGGCCGAGGCCATTTAGGGCTTTAAAGGTCAGCACCAACACTTTGAATTGTGCTTGGAAACGTTCTAGGAGCCAACTTAGGTCTTTCAGGACCGATGTTATATGGTCTCGGTGGCCACTCCCAGTCACCAATCTAGCTGCCACATTCTGGATTAGGTCATCCGCATACTGATGAACACCCAGCCCAAACCCCCTGGTGATCTCTCCCACATTGCCCTTGAATGATGCAACATATGGTTGGTGGTGGAAGCAGCCTCTAAGCCAGAGCTTTCCAAACTGTGTGCCGTGACATTTTAGTGTGCCGTCTGCAGTGTGTGGGTGTGTCAGGCTAACACTCCTCGTATTCCTCCCAGGGCTGGAAAGGGCTGAGTTTAACCTCCAGTTTGCTAATAAAATGGAATTACTGTGTCGTGAAATGATGCATGTCTAAAAGGTGTGCCACCAACATGACGAGTTTGGAAAGCTCTGCTGTAAGGACACCTCTACTGTCACAGCCTGCTCACCTTCAAAAGGCATGACTGATTGACAATGGGGTACTAATGTTCTCTGCTGCATCCCTTTTGGAACAAATGAAAATCGACACAAATAGGCCCCCATTCAGTCCCAGTTTTCATTTACTCCCAAATGAGTGCACATGCAGAGTAGCAGTTTTCTCTGCTAATAACACAAGCCTCAATCCTTTTCACCACTGCCAACTTGGCACAAAAAATAAAGCAAACTGTTAACTTTGCCAAAGGTAGATATTGCAAGGTAAAATATAACTGTGCAAATTGTGGGGAGCATCCCTCCACTTGGGGATATAAACATGGATTGGTTAGGGTTTTGCTCCCAACCCAGTATCCCCTTTGCCCTGCTCTTTGAAATATTTGCCCTTGACTTAATTCTTACAAACTCATCTTTCAGCACTTTAACAAATTACGGGTATTGTTATTGCTATTGAAAAATAAAAGGGGAATGAATATTTTAATGCTCCTCTTTCCTTTTGTTTTCTTTCCGCCCTCTCATTTGTACAGGCCTTGTGACTAATCCCATTTTAAACACGAATATATAATGGACCTAGCAGATGTTATGTCTGGTGTAAAGCATTTGGTTAGCAAAACATCGCGGTTTAAAAACATACTTACAGAAAAGCCGAGCTTTGGGTATCGCTGTTACTACAAAATAGCCACCCTTCGGGAATGATTGCAGCCTTTCTTACTGTTAGCCATTGTAAATTGGTGCATGAATTTTATTTCTGTGAAAAGGGGTGATTAATGGCGCTGGCTTCAGTCGCGAATGACATCGATTGGAACAAAGCAAACTTGCCTGCCACAAACGCACCTTAATCCTGACCTCCGGCACCTGTGCAATTACTACACACTGTCTCCTTGGTGCCGGATCTGCCAAAAGTGTGGAATTGTGCCCAAAAGGGGATGATTGACAAACACATTTACGAGTACATTTGCGTTTCGACATTTCAGCTCCCCTTTCCCTCGCTCTGAAAGGCTACGCATTCTCCTTCCATAGCAGAAAATGACACATTTCTTGCTATATAATATTTTTGCAAGAAAAAAAGTTGTTGTGCTGCAGTGTGACAGCAGCAGGCAGGCTTGTAGCACATCTGAGCAGGCCAGCAGAGCAAGAAAATGAATGGGCAGGTGGGCGGCCTTCCCATGTTCCCACTGTCACCACTGCTGCCACCATCTGCCTGCGAGCCTGCTTGCTTGCTTGCTCGCTTGCAGGCACGCACAACCAGGGGCAAGCGTGGGATCTGAGCAAGCAGGCAGCCTGGCAGGCCTTCAGGCACTACCATTGTTGCTGGAACCACCATGAGCTGAAGTCTTTCCACACTTAATTTGCTGCCACCAGGAGGAAGCATGCACTTCCAAATGCCCACTTCTATCAGCTGGCATGGGACCAAGGGGAGAAAGGTTCTCTCCTCTTCATATTCCTCTTCCTCGATGCCTTATGAGGAACGGCTTAGGGAGCTGGGTATGTTTAGCCTGGAGAAGAGAAGGTTAAGGGGTGATATGATAGCCATGTTTAAATATATAAAAGGATGTCATATAGAGGAGGGAGAAAGGTTGTTTTCTGCTGCTCCAGAGAAGCGGACATGGGGCAATGGACTCAAACTACAAGAAAGAAGATTCCACCTAAACATTAGGAAGAACTTCCTGACAGTGAGAGCTGTTTGGCAGTGGAATTTGCCACCAAGGAGTGTGGTGGAGTCTCCTTCTTTGGATGTCTTTAAGCGGAGGCTTGACAGCCATCTGTCAGGAATGCTTTGGTGGTGTTTCCTGCTTGGCAGGGGGTTGGACTGGATGGCCCTTGTGGTCTCTTCCAACGCTATGATTCTATGATTCTACTCCTCATCTCTGTGAGTGGCAGAGACAGTGACATGGGGATCTTGGGACTGGGGCAAATTGTTGAGGGAGGAAAGAGTTTTGGGTGAACTGTGGGAAAGTAGGCAAGGGTTGGGGCTTAAAGGAGCTTTACGGGAATGTGGGGGTTAATAATAATAATAATAATAATAATAATAATAATAATAATAATGTATTATTATTTATACCCCGCCCATCTGGCTGGGTTTCCCCAGCCACTCTGGGCGCCTTCCAACAGAACATTAAAATGCAATAATCTATTAAACATTAAAAGCCTCCCTAAACAGGGCTGCTGTCAGATGTCTTCTATAGGTCTGGTAGTTGTTTTTTTCTTTGACATCTGGTGGGAGGGCGTTCCACAGGGCGGGTGCCACTACTGAGAAGGCCCTCTGCTTGGTTCCCTGTAACTTGGCTTCTCATAGTGAGGGAACCTCCAGAAGGCCCTTGGCATTGGACCTCAGTGTGATGGGGCAGAATGATGGGGGTGGAGACGCTCCTTCAGGTATACTGGACCGAAGCCATTTAGGGCTTTAAAGGTCAGTACCAACACTTTGAATTTTGCTCGGAAATGTACTGGGAGGCAATGTAGGTCTTTCAAGACCGGTGTTATGTGGTCTCCAGTCACCAGTCTAGCTGCCGCATTCTGGATTAGTTGTAGTTTCCGGGTCACCTTCAAAGGTAGCCCCACGTAAAGCGCATTGCAGTAATCCAAGCGAGAGATAACTAGAGCATGCACCACTCTGGTGAGACAGTGCGCGGGCAGGTAGGGTCTCAGCCTGCGTACCAGATGGAGCTGGTGGACTGCTGCCCTGGATACAGAATTAACCTGTTCCTTCATGGACAGCTGTGAGTCCAGAATGACTCCCAGGCTACGCACCTGGTCCTTCAGGGGCACAGTTATCCCATTCAGGACCAGGGAGTCCTCCACACTTGCCCGCCTCCTGTCCCCCCAAAACAGTACTTCTGTCTTGTCGGGATTCAACCTCAATCTGTTAGACGCCATCCATCCTCCAACCGCCTCCAGACACTCACACAGGACCTTCACCGCCTTCACTGGTTCTGATTTGAAAGAGAGGTAGAGCTGGGTGTCATCCGAATACTGATGAACACCCAGTCCAAACCCCTTGATGATCTCTCCCCTTGATGTATATGTTGAAAAGAGTGGGCGAGAGGACAGAACCCTGAGGTACCCCACAAGTGAGAGGGGTCTGAACACTTATCCCTCACCACCACTTTCTGAATACGGCCCAGGAATGCTACTGTAAGGAATTTTTGTTTGTTTAAACTAACGCCAGTATACTGGAAGAAGCAAATGATTCTTCAACATCAACTTCGTTGGACTGGTTATGTTGTGCAGATGCCTGATTATCATCTTCCAAAGCAACTACACTATTCCGAACTTAAAAATGGTGGTCAACAAAAGAGGTTCAAAGACTCTCTCAAGGCAAATCTTTAAAAATGTGGTATAAACACCAACAATTGGGAAACACTTGTCTGCGAGCGCTCCAATTGGAGAACAGCCTTTACCAAAGGTGTCATGGGCTTTGAAGACACTCAAACTCAGTACGCAAAGGAGAAACGTGCTAAGAGGAAGGCACGCTTGGCAAATCCACACTGTGATCAACTCCCGCCCGGAAACCAATGTCTGCACTGTGGATGGGTATGTGGATCCAGAATTGGCCTCCACATTCACTTATGGTCTCATTGTTAAAACCGTGTTTATGGGAGACAATCTTACTCGGCTACGAGTGATCGCCAAAGAAGAAGTCAGTGAACTGGTCCCAAGCTATCAAGAGCTTTTTGTGCTAGAGTTCCGGGGGAAGAGGGACTGACTATTACAACATTCTGGAAATTGTAGCTCTAGGGCGGGAATAGGGGCCTCCTCCTATCTATTCTTAGCACCAAAGAACAAGCTACATCTCCCAGTGATACTTTCGGGGAAGCCATGACTATTTAAAATGGCACGCTGTTTCTTTAAATGTGTAGTTGTTGTTTTTAACTTCTGCAAACTCTGAGGATTCCCAAAACCTGCTGGTTCCTTCCTCTTGTGGGCAGCTGTTGCAGTTTTGGCTTCATAAGCATCATCAGCGGACAATTAGTGGACATGGGGCAATGGATTCAAACTACAAGAAAGAAGATTCCACCTAAACATTAGGAAGAACTTCCTGATAGTGAGAGCTGTTCGGCAGTGGAATTTTCTGCCAAGGAGTGTGGTGGAGTCTCCTTCTTTGGAGGTCTTTAAGCAGAGGCTTGACAGCCATCTGTCAGGAATGCTTTGATGGTGTTTCCTGCTTGGCAGGGGGTTGGACTGGATGGCCCTTGTGGTCTCTTCCAACTCTATGATTCTATGATCACCTGGACATCAGAAATAAAAGAAACGACCCCCAAGTTACAAAAGTAGAGCTATTTTTCCAGCATTGTGGATCATTCCAAGGGTGCTTTTGCAATCTCTCTGTTTCCCCATTACCACCACATTTTGCTTATAGGACCTTCTGTAGCTTCTTCACCCAAACCATGGAGCCTGACGATTCCTAGCTTGTCCATAAAATTAGCAGGATTTGAGAGCGAGCCAAAGTTACTTGACCATTGCCAGAGCTATCAACCTTCCTTTTTTTCCATTGGGAAATGGCCATAGCTGTCAACTTTCCCATTTTTATTTTTATTTTGCAAAGGGAAACGGTGCTGGAATAAGGGAATTTCCTGCAAAAAAAAAAAAAGGGAAAGTTGACAGCTATGGCCATTGCAGACTTTCTCTACTTTGTGCAAACAAGTGTGGGCGTGATTACATCACCCAATGCTTGTGCTCAGTCCAGTGAAATGAGAGGAGGCAGCAGACCCCCAAGTGCTGGCTGGGTTGCTCCTTTTTAAACACGAGATCCTTCTGTTTCCAGCTCAAAAACACAGGAACTAAGTAAACATTCACTTTTCTCTTTGGGAGCTGACCTTTAGTATTAAGTAGAGGTCAGCCGAATGGCATCATGCATATTTGAATGGTTATACAGGACTTATTTTACACTGAGTTTCCCCAGGGTAATTATTTCCTATCAGAGCCAGGGAAGTTTAATATCTGTATGCAATATGTATTTACACTTCATGCCAACGCATTAAATAAAATTCTATCACATTCTGCCTTTGTCTTTGTCTCCACCCCCCCCCCTCTCTTCCTCTTTCAAAGGCATATAGTACATGATCGGCTTGCAAATTCCTAAAAGAGGTGGAAAAGGCTTCCAGTAGCATTGAAGCAGTTGCGGGGGGGGGGGAGGGGATAATAGCCATGGGGTAAGGAAATGGTAAGGATCATGGCCACTGGTCCCATCACCTCCTGGCAAATAGAAGGGGAAGAAATGGAGGCAGTGAGAGATTTCACTTTCTTGGGTTCCATGATCACTGCAGATGGTGACAGCAGTCATGAAATTAGAAGACGCCTGCTTCTCGAGAGAAAAGCACTGACAAACCTAGACAGCATCTTAAAGAGCAGAGACATCACCTTGCTGACAAAGGTGCATATAGTTAAAGCTATGGTTTTCCCAGTAGTGATGTATGGAAGTGAGAGCTGGACCATAAATAAGGCTGATTGCCGAAGAATTTATGCTTTTGAATTATGGTGCTGGAGGAGACTCTTGAGAGTCCCATGGACTGCAAGAAGATCAAACCTATCCATTCTTAAGGAAATCAGGCCTGAGTGCTCACTGGAAGGACAGATCCTGAAGCTGAGGCTCCAATACTTTGGGCCACCTCATGAGAAGAGAAGACTCCCTAGAAAAGACCCTGATGTTGGGAAAGATAGAGGGCACAAGGAGAAGGGGGCAACAGAGGACAAGATAGTTGAACAGTGTTCTCGAAGCTACCAACATGAGTTTGACCAAACTGCAGGAGGCAGTGGAAGACAGGAGTGCCTGGCGTGCTCTGGTCCATGGGGTCACGAAGACTCAGACACGACTAAACGACTAAACAACCACAAGGAAATGGCAAAATATGCAGGTAGAAAGGTGCATCACAAAGAAGGCAGGGGGTTGAGAAGTAGCTTAGAATGACACACAATCATCATATGGAGGCTGAGCCTAACACTGATAAGTTTTTGGAATAATAATAATAAATTTGAACTTATTAGACACTTGTTCCAGAAGGTCTCCAATTGACTTACAACACACTTACGAGCTTAAGCTCAAGTAAAAATAGTCCTCTCAGTGAAATTTCATGGATCTCATCTTGTTTGTGACATTCTTCCGTAGGCTTGGTGACTCTCTCCATTATGTGTTTGTATCGTGCGTGTTAATCTATTGAGGATTGTGGGACCGTTTATTGTAAAGGGTTCAACTGGGCAACCGTTCAATTTGACATTTCTGTGACTCTTATGAATAACAATGAACCCATGCCATGAGACAGCAGCTCACGGAGGAAACATCCAGAGGCCTGAGCTACTTACCTTCTCTGTTTGTTTTAGAGACCTAGATCCATATCTTGTACAAAGTGGCAATTCTTTCGTTCTTTTTTTTTTTTACTGAGATGGTTTCTTTGCCCTTGCTCGTATTTATTCAGAGTGCTTGAAAGGAGACATTGTAATAGCTCCAGCCGGTCTCACTGTGCACAAAGCTTCTCTGTGATTAATGGACATTTTAATAAATGATGAATCAATTACTATAGATTGTCAACAGCCTGCCTGTTTCCATGGTTTAAAATTAGTTATAGCATCTACGACTGATCGGTTTAACCATGTATGACAAGCACCACTCATTCTTTGATGTGTTTAAATGCGTCTAGCGCTAATTATATTTGAGCTGAATTTTCAAGGCAAAAAGTTCAGAACTGTTCGCGTCCGGGGCTTCTTGGCTTCTTTTGGTTTAGATGTTCTGTAAACATTGAGACTGAAGTCCTCATAAGCATTTATCCAAATCAGATAGAATAGCTAACTGGATGGAACTAACTAACTAACTTTCATCAACTAACTGGATGAAAGTGAAGAATGATTAAGCAGCCACCCAGAAAATGAGAAGGAATGGGGAATAACTGAATAATAATAATAATATTAATAATAATAATAATAATAATATACATAAATAAATTGTTTATACCCTGCCCATCTGGCTGGGTTTCCCCAGCCACTGAACTTTTAATCTGAAAGAATGGTACTGCCATTTAAAAATAAATAGACACAGATTGGCTGATAGAAGCACATGGCCAGGACTTGTGGTGTGGTACCACAACGAAATGAAGCCAGTTAAATGCTGTGTGCAGACATTCAATCCTTAGCAGGGGTCAGCAAACTTTTTCAGCAGGTGGCCGGTCCACTGTCCCTCAGACCTTGTGGGGGGCCGGACTATATTTTTTTTGGAGGGGGGGAATGAACGAATTCCTATGCCCCACAAATAACCCAGAGATGCATTTTAAATAAAAGCACACATTCTACTCATGTAAAAACACAAGGCAGGCCCCACAAATAACCTAGAGATGCTTTTTAAATAAAAGCACCCATTGTACTCATGTAAAAACGCACTGATTCCTGGGCCGTCCGTGGGCTGGATTTAGAAGGCGATTGGGCCAGATCCGGCCCCCAGGCCTTAGTTTGCCTACCCATGCCTTAGAGCAAGGAAAACTATATTTCTCCTTTGCTGAAACAGTGTTGCACTACCATGGTAAGCATGGTATCTATGAAAGGGAGTGTCCTCTAAAGGACCGCCTCTTTCCATATGAATCTACCTGGTCCCTGAGATCATCTTCTGAGGCCCTTCTTCGTGTGCCTCCTCCAAGAGAGGTCTGGAGGGTGGCAATGTGAGAACAGGGCCTTCTTTGCAGTGGCTCCTTGTCTGTGGAATACTGTCCCCTGGGAAGTTCGCCTGGCGCCTTCATTATACAGCATTAGGCATAAGCCAAAAATGTTCCTTTTTAACCAGGCCTTTGGTTGACCTGATCTACATCCTATACCCTTTTAAAATGTGGCTCTTTTGGGGGTGGGGTATTATTGGGTTATTGTTTTTATTTTGATTTTATATATTGTGATCTTGTAGAATCATAGAATCATAGAGTTGGAAGAGACCACAAGGACCATCCAGTCCAACCCCCTGCCAAGCAGGAAACACCATCAAAGCATTCCTGACAGATGGCTGTCAAGCCTCTGCTTAAAGACCTCCAAAGAAGGAGACTCCACCACACTCCTTGGCAGCAAATTCCACTGTTGAACAGCTCTTACTGTCAGGAAGTTCTTCCTAATGTTTAGGTGGAATCTTCTTTCTTTTAGTTTGAATCCATTGCCCCGTGTCCGCTTCTCTGGAGCAGCAGAAAACAACCTTTCTCCCTCCTCTATATGACATCCTTTTATATATTTGAACATGGCTATCAAATATATAAAAGGATGATCAGTGATCAGGCAAGCCCTGCCTCCCTCTGACATCGTATATCACTGTACTTTGTGATGTCCTCATGATGAAAGCATATCAAAATATGTTCTTTGTGCATAACAATGTACATGAATCCTCCATGGAAGGAGGGAACTTGGCTCAGTCTGTTTCGGCATGCATATAAAACTGCTTCTGACATAGTTGAACATGCCCACATGGCCCCCTCCAAGCCCCCCTTTAATGCACAGAGAGAGTGTTTGGGTGTGTAAGAGAGACCCAGCTATTGCGAATATCGCAGGGTGGGAACCTGGACGCAGGGATTGGGGGTGGCCGGGCTCTTTGCTTTCTTTACCTAATTATGATCGGATCCCCACGTTCCCAAGTGCACAGAGTGGGGAAATGAAAAAAGAAAAGGAAGGAAAGAATGGTACTTTAATGGAATATATAAATAAACGCGCACAACTCTGAATAGTGCTTGAATAGTTTAGTCTCCTGCATGCGTCTTTCAGAGAATTTCACTGTTGATTTCCTTTAATATACCTTTCCCGACAATTTCCCCTTGTTTTGAAATGGATTTTAATGCGACTTTGTTATGTGCTATTTCTGCAAAGCACTCTGAGGGCTCACTGGAAGAGGCGGGGGAATGGTGCATAAATACAAATGATATTCAGAAGAAGTGATTATGGTTGAAGTTCATTCACTGAATAAAGGCTCATTTTACATACCTCAGGCTGCAATCCTGCATGCACTTCCCTACGAGTAAACCCCGCCGAAAATAGTGGAACTGACTTCTGAGTAAATATGCTTAAGCTCATGGCACTAAGATAGCTTCCTGGGGGGTGTAGTACCAGTAATTTGGATGCTGATAATACCTTATTTCAAGACTCACTTCCCAGGTGAGCTTCATATCTTCCCAAGGCTTTCGGGAAAGCAAAAGAAATAGCAGTGTCCTTATATCCACACACAGACACCATTGCAGTAGACGACAATTAGGAATGGGAGTGGCAAGAGCAGAGGGTGTATTTATTTCTCCCACACCATGAACTGAATGAAAAACACCACTCACCATAACATTAGGGGCCGGCGAAAAGGTGGGAATGTCTACTTTGCTGCAGAATGTTATTGAGATTGCCAAAGTCTTGCAGCTGCAACAGGATAGGCAGATACAAGTTACACCTGCTGAAATTCCCTGTCCCATATCACTACTAAAGGTGCAGGAGCTATTATTATTATTATTATTATTATTATTATTATTATTATTATTATTATTATTTGGAAATCTTCCTACAAAATATTAAAACAAAAAAAACCTCAAACATTAAAAACCTCCCTGTACAGGGCTGCCTTCAGATGTCTTCTAAAAGTCAGATACAGTGGTACCTCGGTTTACGAACTTAATCCGTTCCAGAAGTCCGTTCTTAAACTGAAACCGTTCTTAAACCGAGGCATGCTTTCCCTAATGAGGCCTCCCGCTGCCGGTGCCCTTCCATCGTTTGGATTCCGTTCTTAGACTGAGGTAAAGTTCGCAAACTGGGACACTATTTCTGGTTTTGCGGAGTTCATGAACCAAATAGTTCTTAAACAGGACTGTTCTTAAACCGAGGTACCACTGTCGTTGTCTGTTTCCTTGACATCTGATGAGAGGCGTTCCACAGGGTGGGTGCTACTACTGAGAAGGCCCTCTACCTGGTTCCCTGTAACCTCACTTCTTGCAGGGAGGGAACCTCCAGAAGGCCCTCGGAGCTGGACCTCAGTGTCCTGGCAGAACGATGAGGATGGAGACGGAGGCTGCTTAAGCATCTTTTTGGCACCTAGACTTCTCAAACTGAAGGCAGAGACTGGGTACTGCTATGATGTCCCTATTCCTTCTGAAAAGAACTTGCCAATAGCTGTTGGTTCTCCTTCACTGGAGCTATTTAGGCAGGTGCTATATCAGCCACCTGCCAGGGATGGCGCTGCTGCATCTTGCATTGAAGATCGAGCATTGATCAGACAGTCAGGCTAGATAGCTTTCTAAAAGAGCTAAACAGAACCTTCATGTTCAGAGGCAGTGGAAGCCAGTCAGATCCTCCAAGTGTCCCTTTTTTCCCAGGGATAGTCCCAGATTTACAGAAGCCATCCCAGTTTCTGATTTTATCCTGGAATGTGCCCCACTTTTCCTCAGGGGATCCCCCCCCCCCCATTTTCATAGGAGAAATATTGGAGGGTATGGACCCTCAAGCCACCTGAAGGCAGAATGTTTTGTTATGTTTTTATATATATATTGGAAGCCGCCCAGAGTGTCTCAGGCAACCCAGCCATTGGAGAAATGTTGGAAGGGGTGACCGGTTGCTAGAGGACAAAGAGTACGAGGTCAAGCTGCTTCATTTCTGCTTGGACTGTAGAAGACGAAGAAGAAGAAGAAGAAGAAGAAGAAGAAGAAGAAGAAGAAGAAGAAGAAGAAGAAGAAGAAGAATTTGGATTTGATATCCCGCTTTTCACTACCCGAAGGAGTCTCAGAGCGCCTAACTTTCTCCTTCCCCTTCCTCCCCCACAACAAACACCCTGTGAGGTGAGTGGGGCTGAGAGACTTCAGAGAAGTGTGACTAGCCCAAGGTCACCCAGCAGCTGCATGCGGCGGAGCAGGGAAGCGAACCCGATTCCCCAGATTACGAGTCTACCGCTCTTAACCACTACACCACACTGGCTCTCCCAAAAGCATCTGGTGGCCACTGGAGGTAAAAGAAAGAAAGCTGCAGTCCTGGGTTGTTCCACAAAGACTCTTCTTATCATCTAAAAAATCAGGAAAGTCCAATCTTGGGGGGGGGGCAATTAAGAAAAGAGTGACACTGCAATGGAATAATTAGGAGCCGACAGGATCATGCTAACACAGCTCTGGCAAAAGGAAGAATCACCATTCTCTCCCCAACTCAGTTTACACCCTCTCCAAAGGTTGCCTAAATGGGTTCATTAAACAGCAGGTTAAAAGGAGCTGGTGGGTGTAGCTTACTTGAGCTTTCAAAAGACTTTTGACAAGGTCTGCATTAAGGAAAATAAATAAGCAGAGGGGGTCAGAATACCCTGAAATTCAGTGGAGATATAATAGGATGCAAGGAGATATAATTAATGGCCTGTTTAAAAGTGCAAAGGAGCTGATAATGGGGGGGGGGGCTGTTGATCCAGCACTTGGAACTGCTACATCTCAATAGACGGCTAATGATTTTGAAGCAGAACCATTCTCCAAGGTTACAAAAGTAGCCACACTTGCAGACATATTTACAGCTCTGATATAACCCCGTTGTTTCTGTCTGAGCATTGCACTTGTAACCACAGAAATCAACAGATGTATAGCGTCCAAATCAAGGAAACAAATAGCACCACTCTGTTTTGCCTTAGTCGGATCTCAGCTGGATTACTTTGCCCAGTTTTGGGCACCACAGTTTAAGAAGGATATTGGCAAGCTGGAAGGTGTGCAGAGGAGGGTGACCAAGATGATCAAACCAAGTGTTATAAGTGGGGCTACCACACGTCTGGATTTTCCTGGACATTACTGGGATTTCAAAGGTGGAAGTGACATCTGGGGGGAATTTCCAAAATGTGGCGCTTTGTCCTGGGTCTTGGGTAAGCCAGTTGTAAGAAAAAGCTCAACAACTTTCAGGTTCTCCTTTTAAAAAGCTCAACATGGCAACCCTATGAAATATGGCGACCCTAGTTATGAGGACCGGTTGAGGGAGTTGGGTATATTTAGCCTAGAGAAGAGAAGACTGGGAGGTGACATGATAATCATCTTCCAATATCTGAAGGGTTGTCACATGGAATATGGAGCAAGCTTGTTTTCTGCTGCTCCGGAGGATAGGACCCAAACCATCAGGTTCAAATTACCAAAAAAATAAATAAAATGAGATTCTGGAATCAGCTACATTAGTAAAGAAACAGCGATTTGAATGCGTTACAAACATGCAACACCAGATGGCGCCAGAGAGAAGGAAATTTTAAAATGCGTTTTTCCCTAGGGTTTTTTTTCTCTTTTGTTGTAATGCTCTAATTTTTGACTTTGCTGTAGCACACACACACACACACACACACACACACCTAGATCCAAGCTCTGACTATAATCTGAAGGTAAGACAGTGGAATGGAGCATGGTGGTGATTAGGTAATGCAGGTCCTTTCCACCCATTGGTGGAGGGAACTTCTGCATCATTTTGTAACCCTGTATCTTTTTCTTTTGTTTTAAAAATGGCAGCCATTTTGTGTTATGCCACACACCGCAGGGCAGCCATTTTATGATTGGCACCAACGGCACTTTCTCAAAATTCCAAATGTATCCACTGGCCCCAAAAGGTTAGTGACCCCCTGCTCCAACTCATGAAGGGCAATGGGGATGGTCGTAGAGGGCACAAACCTAACACACTGTTAAGCACTCTCCTTCCTCATGTGCTGTACTTACTCATACATATAACCACTGAACATGGCTTCTGCCTCATTCTTATTCAATTAATTGATGGGGGGGGGAGTATAGGAATAACCTTCTGAATGCCACCCAGAGTTCTCTGGAGGAGAAAAAATATTAAATCCAGAATATATTGCAGTCTGTGCATTTCCTAGCTTTACAGCAATTATTCTGCCTGCTTACAGTGCTAGCTTTTTGATAAATATGTGCTGGGATGAAAGGAGAAATTGTTGCAACTTGAAATTACATTAAATTGGCCCAGATGCTTGTTTGGTTTTCATTCCCCTTAATTTAAAAAGAAAAATGGAATAATGATATTATTAGTTGCATGCATTCGGAGAGGGTAGTATCTTTTAGGTATCAAAAAACACCTGCCGTGCTTAACGGGTATTGATAAAACAACCGTTTCATTTTTCACTGCCACATTGCTTTAAGAAGGTATCTAATATTTAGCATTTTTAGCTTTTGCAGATGTGTGGAGGTGGGTGCCCTTAAGGGACAGAAAATAATAATAATAATTTCTGATTATCTCAGTCTATTATAATATTTTTTTTAAAGAACCTCTGAGTAGAAAGGTTCAGTAGAAATTGAAAAAACAAAATTACTCTTTTTATATCACAAGTTCCTTGTCCACACAAACCACAAAATGGTTTGCACCTGTATTACTTTGCCAATTTACCGGTGAAGTTTAGCTAACCACTGTGCTCCTTACATCCTCTTGTGTCCCCTCCAAGCAGAAGATCCAGGGGGGCTGTTATTGGGTTTACAGTGCAATCCAAGACATACGTATATACTAAGGAGTAAGCCTTACTGAGTCCAATGGAAGGCAATCCAGGGACTAGGATTGCAGCCTGCATTTCCATGGAAGGAGAAAGCCAGAGCCGTCTTTCCTATTGGGATTACAGGGGCGCCCCAGCGAGTGAGGGAGCTGCAAGACTTTGCCAGCAGTCTCCCCTTTCCCTGCATGCCTACCAGCTGTGCCATGTCAACCATATGGCGGGCGAGCGTGCAGCTTGCCTCCCAAGCCTCCGCGGGAGGAGAGCGATCCCCGCAGAGGCTTGGGATGGAAGCTGCGCCCCGCCAACTATATGGCTGGCGGGCTGCAGCTTCCTTCCCAAGTCTCCGCGGCAGGAGAGCAATCCCCGCAGATGCTTTGGAAAAGGTTGACAAGTCAACAACTCTGGGAAACGGGGGGGGGGGCGCTGCAGGGATCTTTGCACCACAGCGCCGGATATGCTTAAGACGGCCCTGGAGAAAGCACTAGAGTAGGGGTGGAGAACCCCCATCCCGCAGCTGTCATTAGAGCCACCAGGTCTATTTCACCTGCAAGGCCATTTCAACCAACCATGCTCACCTTTCCAACACCTGACAATGTTAAATCCTGGTTCGGACAAAAGGGGGTTTGCAGGCATTGTCAGTGACCACCGTTGACAGTGCCTGCAAAGCCCTTTGCAATACATTTGCCAGCTGATTGTTTGGTCCCTTTCGAAGCACTCCACAAGATAGCACATCTCAAAACTCAGCGATCACCTTGCCAAAACCCTGCAAAGGCTTATCAGGACCCAATGATCACCTGATTTTTGGGCTGCGCTAAGTGCCTTTCAAAATACCATCTTGCAGAATGCTTTGTGCAAAGCATTCCACACAACCCAACCATCACGTGCTTTAAATGTGTAGTGTGAATGTGGTCTGCTTGACTGCACAGGTGGAATGACTTCTGCTTACACAAAGGAGCTTCCTCTCCCTTTCCTCCCTCTGGGCATTACCCACAGATCTGGTCTGGCTGGTTGGAAGAACTCCCAGAACTGTGTGTGTATGCAGGATGCACTGCGGGGTGGAGGAAGAAGAGTTTGAAGAAGAGTTTGGATTTGATATCCCGCTTTATCACTACCCGAAGGAGTCTCAAAGCGGCTAACATTCTCCTTTCCCTTCCTCCCCCACAACAAACACTCTGTGAGGTGAGTGGGGCTGAGAGACTTCAGAGAAGTGTGACTAGCCCAAGGTCACCCAGCAGCTGCATGTGGAGGAGCGGAGACACGAACCCAGTTCCCCAGATTACGAGTCTAGCGCTCTTAACCACAACACTACACTGGAGGAGGAGAGACAGAGGCATTTCTGCTCTGCAAGTGGAAGGCCTTCCACTTGCACAATGCCTTTGTAGGATACAACCCAGAATACAACAAGGCACTTCTCTTATTCTTAAGCAAGAACGCCCACTCAGATTGCTTAGCATGAATGAGTTGTGCCCTAGCATACTGTTTGCTTGAAGGATTCGAGGGGAACAGGCCCATGATGCAAACTTGCATGAAATTTGCATATTATTATTATTAATGCTATTTTTTCTAGAAAAAGAGGTGCCAGAGCTCACCATGAACTTCTCCCTTGTTCTTTTTAGAATGGCGATGGTGCCCACCTGAGAGGTGCCAGACCTGAGCTGTGGTGAGCTCCGGCTGAAAACCCCCTGATTATGATTATGATTATGATTATGATAATTTTGTTATAGTCACTTTATCCAAAGCTAACCAAAATGACTTACACCCGAGCAATATGCAAAGGTATATATGCCTGAGCAAATTTCAGATGATGGCTGGGTGGAGTCTCACTAGTGCTGTGCTTTGGGGTGTCTCCGGCCCCCCGCCTATAAACAAAGTAACACAATCAAAGTGAAGCAAGAGGACAGGAAATCCGGAGCCTGGCTCAAAAGGTCCAGGGCTGGCAATGCCCCCAGCTGTAACTCCACTGTTGAGATTCTGGGATTGCACTGTTGCCTAACCAACGTGAAACTCCACGGGTGGACCAAATGGGTCCTAATTTCTAATCACAAAAGAATAGGCCGTTCGGGGGGGGGGAGAGAGAAATCAGTGCACCTCGCCTTCCTGGTGCTTTAGTTCTGATTTATGAGGAGCACACAAACAGTTAAGGCATTCCGCCGAGGCACAAAATAACCTCATTATCATTTCTAATGCCGATCAATGCTCCACATGCTGCCCTTTGGAGAGAGCAAAACAAATAAACACCAAGTTTCCCAAGCTGTGCAATTATCGCCGAGATCACATTTGCAAAGTAGCATTAAAGATTTCACAGTAAACCTTTGTAAGACAGCCCCGTGGCAGGCTCCCCCTATTTCCCCCTGCCTTGTCGATATATTTTTTCTTTCTTTCTCTTCACATTGAGCGAAATGCAAATTGATATCTTGCCTATTGATTATTTCTCCTTCCCTCCAGGCTCCTCCACATATCCCACCACCCCGTTTGGATGATGGCGATGATTTGTTGGTTCCCGGTGACATTTTGTCACAATCTGCTGCTCGTGGCATTAGAGACCTCCCCTGGCTGAACTTTAATGGCACAGCCTCCCTGTCCCATGTGAATGGTGGTGGGAGGCTATTGTTTGAAGTTAACTGATTGGTGTGAGAGCCTCGAGCTCCCACTCCTCAGCATGGGGTCCAAAGCCCAACATATGCTTCCTGCTTGCTAGATTTGTCTCCAATAATAAAAAACAGGGTTTCTTTTCAATTTTAGGCTCAGGCCAAATTTATCAAGAGAAAAGGCGAAAATGCCAGGGCTGGCAATCTGTTGCCTCTCTTCCAGGACTAGAACAAAAGTGAATGGAGAATTAGAAGAATGGGGCATTACAAAGATGATCTGTTCCCTTCTTCCCCCCCTTTTACTCCTCTGGGGGGGATATAATAATAATAATAATAATAATAATAATAATAATAATAATAATAATAATAATAATATTTATACCCCGCCCATCTGGCTGGGTTTCCCCAACCACTCTGGGTGGCTCCCAACAGAATAATAATAATAATAATAATAATAATAATAATAATAATAATAAACTAATAAAGCGATAAGACATTAAACATTAAAAACTTCCCTAAACAGGGCTGCCTTCAGATATTACATACAGAAGGAAGGAAATGAGCCACATTTAATTTTGAGATTATATTATCTATTTTCCCCCTTGTGGGTGTTGATCTACCATTGAGTCTGTATTTCTCTGTACTCCCATTCCAGGGATTGAACCTGGGACTTTCTGCATGCAAGGCTGTGGTAGAAAAAAAGATTGAACCTGGGGATCTGCTGGTACATAGCTCAGTTTCTTAGCCACTACAGTAGACCAGCTCTCGCATCACAGGTAAATTTCCATGCTTATTTGCTCATAGTCCTTATTCATAATAATGGAGTCAGAGCATGCACCTTCTTCTTCTTCTTCTTCTTCTTCTTCTTTGGCGATCACTCGTAGCCAAGTAAGACTGTCTTCCATAAACACGGTTTTAACAATGAGTCCAGTAGGAGAACACTTCAATCTCCCAGGACATTCTGTACAAGATCTCAAAGTAGCTGTCTTAATACAAAGGAATTTCAGAAATAGACTGGAAAGAGAAGTGGCTGAATTGCAACTCATTACCAAACTTAAAACCATGGAGAGATCTGGTCTGAACAAAGACATTAGATTCTTATCTCATTATACATGACAAAGCTATCTTTAGCCATCTCACCCCTTGCTTTTTCCTTTTAGACTAATTGCAGTTGTTAACAGTCATCAACAGGTTTTCCACACCCATCAGCCAATCACCCATTCCCACCACCCTTCTGAGTAATACCCCTCCTCACTCTCTCACTATATATAAGGGTCTGGTGACTTCTGTTTCAGTGTATCTGAAGAAGTGTGCATGCACACGAAAGCTCATACCAAGAACAAACTTAGTTGGTCTCTAAGGTGCTACTGAAGGATTTTTTATTTTTTTATTTTGTTTTGTCCATAAGTGACTGTGGAGGCCAATTCTGGAACCACACATCCTTCCTCAGTGGGGACATTGGTTTCCGGGCGGGAGTTGATCACGGTGTGGATTTCCCAAGCGTGCCTTCCTCTTAGCACATTTCTCCCTTGTGTTCTGAGTTCAGATGTCTTCAAAGCCCATGACACCTTTGGTAAAGGCTGTTCTCCAATTGGAGCGCTCGCAGGCAAGTGTTTCCCAATTGTTTATACTGCTTTTTTATAGATTTGCGTGGAGAAGGTCTTTAAACCTCTTTTGTTGACCACCAGCATTACGCTTTCCATTTTTAAGTATAGAGTAATTGCTTTGGAAGACGATAATCAGGCATCCGCCCAACATGACCAGTCCATTTGACACACCCCCATTGACAAGTTCTGCACATCACAGAGGGTCAGGTTTATCACAAAGTTCCACCCATTTCAGCAGGTGACGCAAGTCATGTTCATATTAATTCTCTAATTCCATATGAGGGTAAACCTGGCAAATGCTCACATCCTGCCCCAGGTGCAAACTGTTCATTGGAGTCATCATGTCACCTCTCAAGATGAAGCCACACGTTGCAAAAGCGGGCTGTGAGGTCATATGCCCCTTGCCTCTATGACACAAAATGACAAAGCATCAGGTAAACAAACATCCTACGCTCTCTCAATGCCCCATCTCTTTTCTGATGTTTAATTTACTCGCCGTCCATCATTCTTCATGATATACCTCTACCTGCCCCCATTATTTTTTACAGAGGAAGCTCACTTGTTCTACCCAAGCAGAACATACGCCAAGAATGGTTCCATTTATATGTAGATTCGCCCAAAGGTCTTTACTAAGAAATACTAATCGAGGATTATGAAGTTTTTCTCCCCTTCCTTCATATTCATTTCTTACAGATGAGAGGGTGTTCATGTATCTTTTAAAGGATTTTCTCGGCTGGATCAGATAAAGAAACGACTCTCAGAGAAATGGGTGCGTGTGTGTCCTTAAATCTGAGCCCATCCATCTTCTATCAAGTGAGCGCAGATCTCTGAAAGCTCTAGGATTAACTTCAATGTCAACAAAAGAAAAGTTATTTTGTGCGGCGGCGGAAAAGTATATATACAAGGGTTCTGAATATGGCGAGCCTTACTTTATTTACTTATTGTGTTTAGATCGCACCCAAAGAAGCCCAGGGTGGCAAACAGATGTATAATTTAAAAAGAAAAACAAAGCAAAAAAAAAATCTAAAACAGTTAAGACATTTTAATAGCATTTGCAGACTGCAAATTGATTTCATATATAATAAGTAATACCGTATTTTAGGTGTCCTGGTTCCAAGCTGTATAAAGCTTTGAAAACAAGAAACAATAATCTCTGATGCAACCCACAAACTCCAAAAAAAATAGTCCAGTGAAGACCAAGCATACTCAGGGGTCACAGAAAGCTGAGTGTCTTTTGGAAAAGGGAAACAGAAAACCAGAGGGGCAATGGTGCATCCTTGAAAATGATATAATTGACTGGCTGCCTGGCAGGTGCCTTGATCACTCGGATTGGAATATCTTGTTCCAACCTTCCTAGAAGAAGTATAAAACTAATCCAGTTGTTCTTCACCATTTGATATTGTTTCTTTAGTTCATATCATAAAAAATATCATTTGAGGCTCTGTCTTCCACCACCGCCCAATTTCCCACAATAAACATAATTATAATAGCACATTAACCAAAGCTTTCTTCATGTTGCAAACATGAAAGATGAGGCATGTTGCTGCATTAAGAATATGAATCTCTTTCTACCGCTACCAGAATTCATTAAAGTTGAACAAGACAAAAAAAGTTCTTTTTCTCATTTCAAATACTAATAATCTTTACTTAATTTCTCAGAGATAATATTAGCCATTAGAAAAATGAAATGTAAATGTTAATAAGACAACTGATGTCTCCTAAGCTTTGTTAAACACAATAGCTGTGAAATTATAATTTTCATTAGAGATTGGATGAATCTGGTCACACAAGTACGCTGGGGAAAACAGGAGTCTTTAATCTGCTAACTGCATGCCATTACTGTTAAAGCCTGCTTGCTTCCTGAAAGAAAGGATAGAATTTATTATAAAATACAAACGCAATGAAGTAGATGTTTCTTTAACAGTTCATGTCCGAATGGAACCCAGAAGGAGATCCCAGTTGAGGTCTTGTGGGTGTTCCCTCTAAACAACTTGTTCCTCTTCTGGAAGTCCTAGGTCAATCCATTCACAGATTCCACTTTATAACACTACTTGCATGGAGCAACTGCCACAAAGGCAATGGGACATTCCCCACCGCCTCACTCCCCATCTAATCCACAGGGTTGGATGGACCCCTAGAGCCAATTGGAGGCCAGATCTGCCATCCTCTTTTCAGCCACCCCAATGTCACCTCTACAACAGCCTCTTGGTGAATAGGAGATGCTATTGGTCTTCTCCCACCCTCCTTCCTGGAGTAGATCTTTACCCCCCCCCTTGCTCCTGATGTAGAACTTTGCTCACCCCTTCTTCCCCTGTTGTCGGGGGGCGCCATTTTTTTGTGTGCCTCAGGTGTCAAAAGGTCTTGGTCTAGGCCTCCCTGGAAGACAATGTTCCATTAAATGCAAAACCCATTGATACGTCTGAGATTAGGAAGCCTAGCCTTTGCACTCCCTGACGTCCTAACAATATGCTGGTCCTTCTTTCATGCACATCCTACCTGGGCATCCTGCTAGTTGCTAAAACTGAAATCTGTAGATGCTGTGTGGAAGCAGAGCCATGCGGGCTGGTCTGAACTGGCACTGGGGATATGCCTTCAAAGGAGGTCACTGAAGCTGCCCATTAACTGATCAGTGGTTACAGCGATTCCATTTCATATAATTATGGAGCTGGAAGGGACGCTGAGGATCATCTGGTCCAACCCCCTGCGATGCAGGAATACGCAGCTGTTCCATATGGGGATCAAACCTGCAACCTTGGCGTTTTCAGCATCATGCTCTAACTAATGGAACTTTGATGGGTGTTAGTCACCCATCAGGTGAGTCAAAGGTTGATGGTCCTGCCCTCGAAAGCGTTATGAGGAATGGATGAGGCAGCTGGGTGTGTTCATAGCTGTCAACTTTTCCCATTTTTTAAAGGGAAATTCCCTTATTCTGAATAGGATTCCTTGCAAGAAAAGGGAAAAGTTAACAGCTATGGTATGTTTAGCCTGGAAAAGAGGAGACTGAGAGGAGATAAGATAGCCATCTTCAAATATCTCAAGGGCTGTCACGTGGAAGAGAAAAGAAGCTTGCTTTCTCCTGCTCCGGAGGGTCGGACTCAAACCAATGGCTTCAAGTTACAAGAAAGGAGATCCTGACTAAACATTTCTGACAGTAAGAGCTGTCTGACAGTGGAACAGTCTCCCTCAGGGGGTGGTGGACTCTCCTGGTTGGATGGCCATCTGTCAGGGACACTTTAGCTGAGATTCCTGCATTGCAGGGGGTTGAACTAGATTGTCCTTAGCGTCGTTTCCAACTCCACAATTCTATCATTCCTGTCAAGGCTGGCCTATGCTAGGTGGGAGACAGAAGAATCCTGCTCTCCACCCCTGAGCTGTCTCAAAAGGAGATAAAGTTGTTTTTCTCCCACCCACCATGCACAAAAGAATGAGCAAAACCCACTTTCACGTCGTGGTTCTGATTTAAACCACCTGAGAATCTGATGCCAATGTATACAACATTTTACCAAGGGAAGGCAAATAAAAATAAAACAAAATCTAGGGCTGTTGTTATAACAAGATCAGACCATTCGTCCATGTAATGACCATCATCCCGTTACTGTGGTGAGTGGAGCAGTTTAATGTTCTCCATTTGCAGAAAACACTCATTATTTATTGAACAACTGCTCAGCTCTCTCATTACGATGGTCAAAATCTTTCCTTGCTATTCACCGTTTGGGCAAACAGCCCCCGACGCTTTGCTACTGTGATCATCACAAATCCGCAGGTTACTGCAGAACATTTGTGATGACTCCGGCTGATGAGCATGAAATTTAATTTGCACTAATCGGTCTGAGGCAAGGGGTGCATGAAATTAACCTGACGCATTAATTTTACATTTTAAAGCACCTATTTGTCACTCTAAATAAGAGTAAATGGGCCGCTGTGCCAAGACTTCCCCCTTAAACCAAGAGGTGTGATACATTGCCAACTTCTGGAATTCGCACAGCATGCAGTACGAGTTGACTTCCCGCTGCATGTGACTAACTTAAGGAATTCACTGCTGCAAGATGTATAACCACCTGCTTAGGAGCAGAGGGAAGTGCCTTGCATGGAGTTAAGCCATTGGTTCATCTAGCTCAGTCAGTGCTGTCAACACTGACTGGCAGCAGCTTTGCAGGGTTTGCCAGCCCTACCTGAAGGTGGCAATGACTGAATGATTGATCTACCACTGAGCTATGACCCTAAGCTTAGATGGAGATTCGACATCGAGAATGTTATGATATAGAATCATAGAATCATAGAGTTAGAAGAGACCACAAGGGCCATCCAGTCCAACCCCCTGCCAAGCAGGAAACACCATCAAAGCATTCCTGACAGATGGCTGTCAATCCTCCGCTTAAAGACCTCCAAAGAAGGAGACTCCACCACACTCCTTGGCAGCAATTCCACTATGAGCTCCAGGTTTGAAGGAGGTGGCAGGACTTAGCCTGGGCAACCAAGCACGGGCATGAATGAAGTCCTGTGAACACGCTGCCTGAGACACTCATTGTGAAATTGCTACCATGCAGACATTATTGTCCCGATTCACAAGTCGCAGAAAATCAAACATTGAGTTCTTGGCTAGCCCGCCTAGCCAATGGAGGAGTCTGTTTGCATGTTTCTGCAAATGACGAAGCGGAATTCAGGTTGGCATTAATATGCGGCTGGTGGTGGGGAGGGGAGAGAGTTGTGTTTGGCATCAACAGCCATTTCCCCACTGTGTAATTGTTCTGTCAGCCTTCCAGGGATCTCATCTACCTTCCTCATTATGGTCTTCACAGGGAGGGCTCTCTGCACACTGCGAGTCAAGAGGAGATCATGTCCCTCATTTAAGACCCAACACATCTTTCGACTGCCCGCTAATTGCGTGGCAGTGCAACCTCATTTGTCTTCTACAAATCATTAAAATTCAACACCACACTCCCCCACGATTGCTACTGCTTCTGCCCTCGGACAGGCAGCTGCAGTTTATTTGGGGACATGGCGATGGGATGGAGCAATCCCTAATGTTTTGGGTTGTGTTTTTTTTAACTAGAACTGACCCCAACACCTGAGCACATGCTGGGCGTTTAGTCTCTGTCATGTTTAAAATATATATATTTATATAGAAATGTATATGCATGGGGAGTTGAGAGGCTCACAAGGACCTGAGCTTTTCAAAGGGATCCTACAGCCTGACATTAAATATTGATAAAAAATGCAAATTGTTTATTGATTTTCTCCTAGGCAGGGTTGAGATAATGAGAGAGGGGACCTGTTTTGAGAGATGATGCTGGAGCTTTAAAAAGGAGAATAAGAAAGGTTGCCCCCCATGCCTCCCACTTTCTTATTCATTATAATAGCATTGTGGATAGGTGGAGTTAATGAGGTCTTTTTAGTTTGCTTGGTGTTTCAGACTTCAGTGCCGGCTGGAAGAGAAAAAGAGATCAATGCACCATTATTGTACATGGCCGCCAACAAGCATTCCACTTACAAGGGGCGAGAAGTATTTGTTATGGTACGGTACGGATGGGAAGAGAAATTTGATCCACTTCGCATTTAAAGGAGAACATGCTGAATTTTCACTTTCGAAACTATACAAGCACAGAACACAGCCACATCCTTTGAAATTTTCGCTTCTCTGAATTTTGCAATGTAGTTCTCCAGGAAAAAGGATGTGCAAAAAGAAAATGCATAGACTAGGGTAAAAAAAAAGTGCCCAGAAAAATGCATACATTGGTGAAAATAAAATACAAAAAATGTACCGTGTTAGTGAAAATTGTTTTGCGAAAATGTGTGTATTAGGCAAAATCTCATATCAACACATTAGACGGAATTCTCACCAATATGGTGATAAATTTTCAGAATGAATTTTTCTTTAACAGCAGCTAAAAACTATAAATTATAAACTGATATGGAAATGTGGAGAACTGAAAATTTGAAAAATGAGAAATGAAGAGAAACTGGAATTGACTGATTTGCCCATCCTTAGATACAGGTGTTGATCCAGGTTTCACAAACATTAAAGAAGGAGAAAATGTTTTCAGGGGCAGCGGAGGTGGCTTGATGGCACCCCTGTAACAAAAGTGCATTCCCCTCCTGTGGGGAGAAATACAAAAAAGAACTGGTTCTGGATTCCAGAGAGGATAAGTTTGAATGGGGGGGGGGGAACCAGCAATGGAAGGCAACTACTGACTAGCAGTTATGCCATCACCAACCCCCTGAGCAGTATTGCAATTGTTTATTAAGCAATTGGATTTTGACAAGATGGTGTATATACAGTGTTACGTACGCAATCCGTTCCGGGTCGTGGTACGTAACGCACAAAAAAAAAAACCGGAAGAAGCACAATTTGAGCGCTTCTGCGCATGCACAAAGTGCGCAGAATGCTTCTGCACATCCAGGGATTGTGCGCGGGTCGTGCACACTCCAGAAACACTTCCGGGGTGCGAGTGTTCGCAACTCGAACGTCCACAACACAGGGTGTGCGTAACCCGGGGTACCACTGTACACAGAAAGACATACACACACACACACACACACACACACACACACACATAGAATGCTGCTTTCTATTTTTTAAGAAATAAGGCAGACAGCCCACCTGATACGCAATGAAAGACTGTTTATCCAGCATTCAACTTGCTGCCATACATCCCTGTAATGCAGATTGCTATGCCAGGCTCATTCAGACATTCTGTCTATTGAGCATTCATCCTGGCTGGCTTGCACAAAGTTTACATGGGGGTTAGACTATATCTGGTCCTTATTTGACATTCATTCTGTGTGTGCTTCCTCCATGACCTTTGAAAGGGGACAATACAAGGATGGGCCTTTTCAGCGGTGACTCCCTATTTGTGGAACGCTCTCCCCAGGAGGCTCACTTGACACCATCATTACATATCTTTAGGTACCAGGCAAAAACCATTTTTGCCAGGCCTTTGGCTTTTAATTTCCCTGTTTAGTAGGTGGGGCATTTTAATTCAGCTTTTAAAAAACAGAATTGTCCTTGGTTTTCTTTCATGACGGTTTTAATGTATATGTGTATTTATATACAGTAAGTCACTTTGAGTTGTCTTGGTAAAAAAGTGAACAATAAATCATCATCATCACCCCACAACTACCTTTATTTTATTTTATTTTATTTTATTTCTATTCCTAGGTAAAGGTAAAGGGACCCCTGACCATTAGGTCCAGTCGTGTCCGACTCTGGGGTTGTGGCGCTCATCTCACGTTACTGGCCGAGGGAGCCAGCATACGGCTTCCGGGTCAGGTGGCCAGCATGACAAAGCTGCTTCGGGCGAACCAGAGCATTGCACGGAAACGCCGTTTACCTTCCCGCTGGAGCGGTACCTATTTATCTATTTGCACTTTGATGTGCTTTTCGGACTGCTATTCCTATCCCCCCCCCCCCAAAAAAAGAACCCAGCGCAGCAAACATAACAAGTTAAAACAATACAATTCCAAATAAAACAAAAACATATTTAAAACAATTAAAAAAACCACCTAAAACTTTTAAATAATAAACAATCTGAAAACATTTGAAGGTGACCACATACTGCACAGTTACTGTTTTCAAGATTGCTATGACAAGTGTCTTTCAGCCATAAAATGTCTGGGTAAAGAGGAATGTTTTACAATTTCCCCTTAAAGCTAATAATGAGGGGGGGAGAAATGCCTCAAGAGTGAGGGCATTCCACAAATGAGGAACCACCACCAAGAAGGCCCCGTTGCAATGCCAACTGGGCAGTAGCCAGAGGCAGCACCACCAACAGAGCCTCCCTTGCCAATCATGGGGTCCGAGGTGGCTGATAATAGAGGGATTACCGCTTTAGGTACTTAGCTGCAAAGGTGTTTAGGGCTTTGTATGCTAGCACTGACACCTTAACTTGGGCTCTGTAACTCACTGGCAGCCAGTGCAGAGCTTCCAAGACTGGTGACACACGTCCAATGCATTTTACCAGCACTTTTATAATGGCAAAAAAAACCTCCATGTGTGGGTTTGGGAATTTTTTAAATGTCGATTGATGTTGACTAGGACAACAGGACACTTTAATCTGCTTTAATTGTACAGACCTGAATTTCCACTATGCGCCTGAATCCCTCCGTCAAAATACAAACCTTGTGGACATAACCATAGTCCACCATCATTCTGGGATGAAAGGAAAAAAGACTAGATATCTTGCTATTCATAGAATCATAGAATCATAGAGTTGGAAGTGACCACAAGGGCCATCCAGTCCAACCCCCTGCCAAGCAGGAAACACCATCAAAGCATTCCTGACAGATGGCTGTCAAGCCTCCGCTTGAAGAGCTCCAAAGAAGGAGACTCCACCACACTCCTTGGCAGCAAATTCCACTGTCGAACAGCTCTTACTGTCAGGAAGTTCTTCCTAATGTTTAGGTGGAATCTTCTTTCTTGTAGTTTGAATCCATTGCTCCGTGTCCGCTTCTCTGGAGCAGCAGAAAACAACCTTTCTCCCTCCTCTATATGACATCCAGATCATCATTGTTCTCCAGATCATCATCCCAAGAAAGATGTCCAAATACCAATTTCTTTTAATTGCATTGTTATTTTTAAACTGCCCCTTGGAACCCAGTTTCAAATCGGCATCTTTAACAGAAATAGGGGAGAGTTTCGGAGGTTTCCTAGCTTGTCTGGGCCCATCATTAGCGCTCTTAAGATCGGATCTTCATGTTATATTAGCAGAAACGCGTATGCTTCCTTCTGTTAATGTGATTGACGCATGACAGCCTTTTGCTGCCTGTCTCACTCTTTCCCCCTTCAGAGTGGAATCTGACATCATTATAATGCCATTTTCACGTGGCAACCCCCCCCCCCCGACTCCTTGCACTCTCCGGCACTGCTGCCTGGAAGCAAGGGGTGGTGCTCCAAGGAGGCTCAGCAAGGCAACCTTTGCTCCTGCCCTGGGTGGCCGGTGATTTGAAATTGTAATTCAGTCTCTCACCCTCATTTTTCTAGCACTGTGTCACCTCCCGCTGAGCCTCAGCTGAAACCAGGTTTTTAATTCAAAATCGAAATGTTGATGATGTGGCTGAACGCAGCCAGTGCAACGTGCTGTGGATTAGGCAAATCCTCTGAGTGGCTGTAGCTTTACCAAGTCCAGGAGGATCTCGGATAGATGGAAAATCCAGTGCTTCAAACTGTAACTCTTATTCCAAGCTGTATTATTTCAGGCTGTACTACCGAGAGGTAAGACTCCTTCTCTGCATGAGACACGAGACTACAGGGGGATTCGCTCCAGCTACATCCTCATCCTAGACTTTCTTCAATGTTCTGACAAAATCGAAAATTCTTTCTAGTAGCACCTTAGAGACCAACTGAGTTTGTTCCTGGTATGAGCTTTCGTGTGCATGCACACTTCTTCAGATACACTGAAACAGAAGTCACCAGATCCTTAAATATAGTGAGGGAGTGGGGAGGGGTATTGCTCAGAAGGGTGGTGGGAATCACTATATTTAAGGATCTGGTGACTTCTGTTTCAGTGTATCTGAAGAAGTGTGCATGCACACGAAAGCTCATACCAGGAACAAACTCAGTTGGTCTCTAAGGTGCTACTAGAAAGAATTTTCGATTTTGTTTTGACTATGGCAGACCAACACAGCTACCCACCTGTAACTGGTTCAATGTTCTGCTGCAGCTTCTTATGATCTGTTCTGTTTCCTATTGTTTCCCTGTTTGCATCACAGAAAACTGAAATAAGAAATATTTCAAATGAATATCTCTCCAATTCTCATCTGAATTTCAGCCTAGATCCCGAGTTTCAAATTAATTTACCTTGTTTTTGAACTGAAGGTGGTGTATTAGGAATAGGGGTGTGCACAGCTCCACCCTCCAATCTGATTTGGAGCCTGATCCACTCCTTTGGAGTACAACAAAGCATGCAGCGCTTTCCAGTTGCAACATGAGAAGAGCTTCTCCCATCATGGGACTCAAGGCAGGATTACCTGAGGTTTCCAGAAAGTCTCCCAGCCAGGCAGAATACCCCGCAAGCAGCTGCCCCCTCCCTGGTGATACTAATACAACAATTGTGTGTGTTAAACTAACAATTGACTGGCCTTTCACAATATCCAACATCAGCTGCCTCCCTCTGTCTAATGGTAGGACTGGTCCTGCTTCTCCTATTCCTTGTTGTCGCCTCCTGGGAGGATATCTCAGACTTTCAAATGAGGCCCTTTCAGGTGTTTTGCATGTATCAAGACTGCACCCAGGTCCCCTGGGAAGGAGGACACACACAATGGCTGTCCCCTGTACTTAAATACAGATTATCAATGCAGATCTTATCTGCAGATTGGTGCAGAAAGGAAGGGACACGAACACATGTGCAAAGTGACGCAAAGCAGAAATGGGCTGATTTGCCCATCCCTAATTTATTTCGCCATCATGGATGCTGACAGTTGTGCAGCGAAAAAGGTTCTGCTAAGAGCCTTTTGCTGCATCAATAGGAGTATAGCATCTAGATCAAGGGAAGTAATAGTACCACTATATTCTGCTCTGGTCAGACCTCACCTGGAATACTGTGTCCAGTTCTGGGCACCACAGTTCAAGAAGGATACTGACAAGCTGGAACGTGTCCAGAAGAGGGCAACCAAAATGGTCAAAGGCCTGGAAACAATGCCTTATGAGGAACAGCTTAGGGAGCTGGGTATGTTTAGCCTGGAGAAGAGAAGGTTAAGGGGTGATATGCTAGCCATGTTCAAATATATAAAAGGATGTCATATAGAGGAAGGAGAAAGGTTGTTTTCTGCTGCTCCAGAGAAGCGGACACGGGGCAATGGATTCAAACTACAAGAAAGAAGATTCCACCTAAACATTAGGAAGAACTTCCTGACAGTAAGAGCTGTTTGACAGTGGAATTTGCTACCAAGGAGTGTGGTGGAGTCTCCTTCTTTGGAGGTCTTTAAGCAGAGGCTTGACAGCCATCTGTCAGGAATGCTTTGATGGTGTTTCCTGCTTGGCAGGGGGTTGGACTGGATGGCCCTTGTGGTCTCTTCCAACTCTATGATGCTATGATTCTATGATAACATAATATGCAAAGGCTCCGTTTCATTGCAAACCAATATCCTTCCATTTTTACAGGAGTCACTTTATATGTGCTCCTGATCAAAATGGAAAAAGTGGCTGGCTTTGGACCTTTCTTAAAAAAAAAACAACCCACAAATATTGGTATATGGGCAGCCTGAAAACCATTCTTTTCTGCACTCCTGAGAAAGGCGCAGAGCTGAAGAAAAAGATTACAGGCTGCTCGGTATAACAAGGGCAACTTGCTAGTCTGATTCTCTCTTCGCTAATGAAGATCTGATGCCTTAGATGTAGGGTATTTTCCCCACAGTATACACTCCAGGAGTGGTTCTTGCCGGATGCCCTGAAACAAAATACATAAAATGAATGTGAAGTGGATGTCGCCTGAATGTCTATTTATCTGGTTACTTATCCAGCTACCATACACTTGATATTTGCACAATTCCCTACCATTATGGGCTATGACCTCCCACTGGCTATAACCTGCTAACAGCTTAGCAAGATGGTCCCTTGCATTTAAACCATCCTCTTGAAACCCCTGGGATCCCACCTCCCTGCCTCCCCCCCCCATTGTCAACTTGGAAAGCAAGATTGCGGTGATGCCAGGGGTGCTCTTCCAAGTAACAGAAAAAGAGGACAGAACCAAAAAGAGGTTCGAAGGCCAAAACCCATGCAACCGAAATAAATAAAATATTGTTGTGTGTTGGGTGGAGGGAGGCTGTATGCCTGAGTTCCTTCTAATTCCTGGAAGCAGGAACAAGGATTCCAGGATTCCATTGCTGGAATAGCCAGGCCTAAGTAAAGGTAATGGACTAAGTATGGATCATTAAAGTAACAAAGAAAGTGGCTCTGTGCCAGGAAAAAAATGGGTGGTGCCCAATTAGAAAAATAAAAGCCAGAGCTCTCTGTGTAAGCTAGACGCTACAAGCAACCAGCAGGCCGGGCAGCTGAGAGACAGAGCCATGCCTGATTTGTGCTGGAATCCAAGGCTGTGGCTATGGGAGAAGCTAGATCCACTTGGGGTGTTAACTCTGTGAGCACCCCCATTGTTGGCTCAGGTTGTGTGTTTGTGTGCTGTCCCTCATTCAGAGGAAACCAAACCCTGGATAAGCACATGAAATCCCTGGAATCTAGTCCAACCCCCTGCAACACAGGAATCTCAGCTAAAGTATCCATGACAGATGGCCACCCAACCTCTGTTTAAAAACCTCCAAGGAAGGAGAGTCCACCACCTCTCGTGGGAGCCTGTTCCACTGCCAAACAGTTCTTACTGTCAGAAATGTTTAGTCAGAATCTCCTTTCTTGCAACTTGAAGCTATTGGTTCGAGTCCTACCCTCTGGAGCAGGAAAAAGCAAGCTTGCTCCATCTTCCATGTGATAGACCTTGAGATATTTGAAGATGGGTATCATATCTCCTTTCAGTCTCTTCTTTTCCAGCCTAAACATACCCAGCTCCTTCAAGCGCTCCTCGTAAGGCTTGGTTTCCAGACCCTTGATCCTCTTGGTTGCCCTCCTCTGCTTGTCAATATCCCTCTTAAACTGTGACGCCCAGAATTGGACATGTCGTTCCGGAGGTCCGTTCTTAATCTGAAACGTACTTAACCGGAAGCGCCACTTTAGCTAATGGGACCTCCCGCTGCCGCTGCGCCGCCAGAGCACAATTTCTGTTCTTAAGTGGAGTTCTTAAGCTGAAGCGTACTTAACCCGAGGTACCACTGTATTTTTATTATTGTTATTATTATTTTTTGCTGCCACACCACACTGTTGACTCTGAAGAAGTGTGCATGCACACGAAAGCTCATACCAAGAACAAACTTAGTTGGTCTCTAAGGTGCTACTGGAAAGAATTTTCTATTTTTATTATTATTTTGTTTTGACTGTTGACTCATGTTAAGCATGTGGCCATCAAGACCCCTAGATCCTTTTCACATGTACTGGAAGTAAGACAGATGTCCCCCATCCTATATTTGTGCATCTGGTTCTTTCTGCCTAAGTGCAGAACCTTACATTTGTCTCTATTGTTTCTCTCCCCTACAATTCTTACCCACATACAGTGGTGCCCCGCTAGACGAAAATAATTCGTTCTGCGAAAATTTTCGTCTAGCGGGTTTTTCGTCTTGCGGAGCGGCAATGACAGCCGCGCTCCGCAAAACGAAAAAAAAAAAAAGACGAAAATTTTTCGTCTTGCGAGGCAGCCCCGTAGACTTTTTCGTCTTGCGGGGCAGCCTTCCGCTAGACGAATGCCTTCGTCTAGCGAGTTTTTCGTCTTGCGAGGCATTCGTCTAGCGGGGTACCACTGTACTCTCAATCTGCTTTTCATGCTCCAGGACGTGGATTTCTTCACAAGTGTACACATCCTTTATATATAATGCTGCTACTCCTCCCTTCCTCTCGGAGATTGAGGTGGCTTGCAACAATGTGTAAACTAGCAACCATGAAGATGGTTTCTATTGTCTGCAACGGGGAAGGCATTTGTTAAAATCCTTTCCTCCAGTAAAGTGAACATGGCAAGGAATTCCCTGCTCACTGCGATGCTCATCTATGACTCTACAATTCCATGATCTGGGTTTCCCTAGCCACTCTGGGCGGCTTCCAGCAAAAGATTAAAAATACATTACAAAATGTATTTTTTTGTAATGTATAAAAATAAAATAATAAAATTCCTTCCAGTATCACCTTAGAGATCAACTAAATTTGTTCTTGGTATGAGCTTTCGTGTGCATGCACACTTCTTCAGATACACTGAAACAGAAGTCACCAGACCCTACCTGTAATTAAGACATTAATCATTAAAAACTTCCCTAAACAGGGCTGCCTCCAGTTGTCTTCTAAACGTGAGGTAGTTGTTTATTTCTTTGACATCTGGTGGGAGGGCGTTCCACAGGGCCGGAGCCACTACCGAGAAGGCCCTCTGCCTGGTTCCCTGTAACTTTGCTTCTCACAGTGAGGGAACCGCCAGAAGGCCCTCGGAGCTGGATCTCAGTGTGCAATATGAGAAGCTGCTCTAAAACGTATAGAAAATGAACTAAAGAATAGCACTGAAAGTTAAATACACTTGCCTTGATCCAGAGTTGGAAAGGATCCCAAGGGTCACCTAGCAGTGCATGGGCCCAATATACATACTGATAATGTCCATTATGAATGTAGGAACAAAACATGCATAGTATTTGCCATTGTTCCCTTCTTATGGGAACACTTCCTATCACCCCCTTGCATTTATCACCAGTGGAGGGAGAGCTGTTCCTCTTGGGTCCTGTTTGTGGGGCTTCCCAGAGACATCTGGTTGGCCACTGTTTTGATTTCGTTTCAGCTTGCATCTTGTTTCAGAAAGTATGGATTAGGCAGAGATTGACCTTTACAGCCAAACGACATCAAATTTCTCCCTGCTTCCTGCATTTCACTCGCAGAGAACTGAAGGCAGCATAAAATCCATCAGAGTGGTATAAGACAGAATAGTGGCCAGTTGCTCCCATTTTGCCTCCCTCGCTTCTACAGATTCACACGTATATTTCTAATGACCCTGATGCCCACGCTTGCTGCAACGTTTTTTTGGACGCAGGTGAGACGGGCGAGTGCTGTGCTATCTCCGAAGGGAGCAGATCAGCAAGCACGACGCATGCCTTTGCTTAAAAATCTAGCAACAGGATTCCCTTTAAGACGTCGCGTGTCTAGTCTGGAGAAACAAGGAAGCCTCGCTGCCTTCACAGAGCCCTGTGCAGATTAGGTCAAGCCTCTTCAGACAAAGTAATTTTGTCGGTGCTTTAAAATGATGGCAAGTAATCTCCGCCGAAGCCGAGTCCGGCTGCATAGGCTATTAAAGATATCTATACGCCATAGGCGAAGGGGGAAGATAAGAAGGCCGTTGCATAACGAGAAACAATAACTCTGCACACTTTGTTTACAGTTTACCCCATAGACTGCAGATTAACACGAATCTCGGAGCATCTTTATTACGGCACTGCACTGGAGAGTTGAGGTGGGGGCTGCCAAGAGAGGATGGAATTGCTAAGTAGGCTGGGACCATCTGTCCTCTCGGGGCGGCGAAAATGTGCATGATTGAGTGACACCTGCTTGTCAAGTGCGGCCTGCTGGGAAATTTGTTCTTGGATCACTGAGCTCGGAGTTACATTACCTGCATTAGAATCAGACAAACAATCTCATAAGGGTTTTGCTGCTATATGGAGGGTGGGGCAGCAGTGGGGTAGGAGGCGCTCGCTGGCTTCCAAGCCCATCACATGCCTTTTATTTATTTTTTATTTGAATTTCATTTCCAAATGTGCACCCCACCTCACAAGTCAAACAGCCCTACCGGCGGACCACAACAACAGGCTGCAGCCTGTTTTATTGTAATCCTTGTTTAACATTTAGTTGAATTTCATACCCCATTTGATGGCTATACATAAAATAAGATATTACATTTATGATACTCAGCAGGTTACATTTGTTGTGGTTTGTGCTACTATTGTACGTAACCAAGTTTTTTTTTGGTGGTTTGCTTGTTTTATTGCAACACACCAAATTTTATCTGTCGGACTTCTTTGTTTTTAAGCCTGCAAGCCACCTTGAGAACTTTTTTTGTGATACGGCAGCCTGTAAATCTTATATAAGTTGGCAGCCATCACTGGCTCCTGCAGAAGCGAGTTCCATAGTTCCGCTATGCCCTGCGTGAAGGATTTCTGCTATCCTGAAACCTCCTACATTCAGCGTTGTTGGATGTCTGTGAGTTCTAATGTTAGGGAGAAGAACTTTACCCCTATCCGCCTTCCCAATGTCGTGCATAATTTCACAAACTTCCATCACATACTCTACGGAATTTCCTATCTTGAGATGCTGTGATGATCACCAGCCTGGATAGCTTTAAAGAGGGGCCAGACAAATTCATGGAGGGTAAGGCTGTCCATGACTGCTAGACGCAATGGCCATGTTCTAACTCCCCAGCTGGAAGCAGGGTGACTCTGAATGCCAGTTGCTGGGCTTCCCAAGTGAGAGAGTGCTCTTGTGCTTTGGGGCTTCCCATAGGCAATCTGGTGGGCCACTATGAGATAAGGATGCTGGACTGTAACTCCTGGTGGTGCAGCAATAAAACTGCTAGCACATTTGCAAAGCTAAGGAGGATCCGCTATGGTTCCAAATTGGATGGGGAACAGTGTGTTGAGATTCCTGCATTGCAGGGGGTTGGACTAGAGGACCCCCAGGGTCACTTCCAACTCTACAACTCAATTATTCTAGGTCACTTTACTCAACTTTTCTCTAAAGTCTCAAATGCTGCCACCTTTCCTCATAGGGAAATTGCTCCATCCCCCTTGATCATTTTGGTTGCTCCTTCTCTGAATCTTTTCCTGCTCCATAATGTCCTTTATGAGATGAGGCAATCAGAACTTTACACAAAATAAAAAAATAAAAATAAAAAAATTCCTTCCAGTAGCACCTTAGAGACCAACTAAGTTTGTGAGAGATTTCACTTTCTTGGGTTCCATGATCACTGCAGATGGTGACAGCAGTCACAAAATTAGAAGACACCTGCTTCTTGGGAGAAAAGCAATGACAAACCTAGGCAGCATCTTAAAAAGCAAAGACATCACCTTGCCGACAAAGGTCCATATAATTAAAGCTATGGTTTTCCCAGTAGTGATGTACGGAAGTGAGAGCTGGACCATCAAGAAGGCTGATCGCCGAAGAATTGATGCTTTTGAATTATGGTGCTGGAGGAGACTCTTGAGAGTCCCATGGACTGCAAGAAGATCAAACCTATCCATTCTCAAAGAAATCAGCCCTGAGTGCTCACTAGAAGGACAGATCCTGAAGTTGAGGCTCCAGTACTTTGGCCACCTCATGAGAAGAGAAGACTCCCTGGAAAAGACCCTGATGTTGGGAAAGATGGAGGGCACAAGGAGAAGGGGACGACAGAGGATGAGATGGTTGGACAGTGTTCTCGAAGCTACTAACATGAGTTTGGCCAAACTGCGAGAGGCAGTGAAGGATAGGTGTGGCTGGCGTGCTCTGGTCCATGGGGTCACGAAGAGTCGGACATGACTGAACGACTGAACAACAACAACAAGTTTGTTTTTGGTATGAGCTTTCATGTGCATGCACACTTCTTCAGGCTCATACCAAGAACAAACTTAGTTGGTCTCTAAGGTGCTACTGGAAGGATTTTTTTATTGTTTTATTTTGTTTTGACTATGGCAGACCAACACGGCTACCTACCTGTAACTAGAACTTTATACAGTCTTTCAAATGCAGTAAAACTATTCCAGTATTCGCAGTGTAGATCTGATGATATCCTCCTTGGAGAGGAAAGGAACTTACCACTAAAAAAAATTAAAAAATCCCTATCATACTTATGGCTGAGCTGAAACATGGAGGTGCATTTCATGGGAGTCGGGCCAAGATTGAAATGTATCCTTATGTTCTGGTGATACACGTTATGGTGGGACTGTGTTATGGGATGGAAATGTTCCTCCATTCAGAGTCAAAGTAGGAAGCATTGCCCTCACATACATTTGGCTTTGTGATGTCACCTTGTAGCTAAAGCTATATGAAGCTGCCACCTGCAAGCATTTAACTCAGCTCTAATCCTGGTACCGATCAACATTATACACGTGGTGGAGGCACCTGAAGAATTCTGAATAATGGGAAGGTGGTAAATTTAGAATAAACTCCTCTTTTGGATATCCAGGGTCCAGGCCACAGAAAGCGTTAACTGCAATATCTGAAGATGCATAAATTCATTCAGGCCTCATCTGCACTACCCCATGGCTTATCCCAAAGAAGGTTGGGAACTGTAGTTTGTTAGGACAGCTAAGAGTTGTTAGGAGACCCCTATTCCCCTCACAGAGCTACCATTTCGAGGGGGGGGTTTAACAATCAATCCTCTTCCCCGGGAAACTGGGAACTATAGCTCTATGAGGAGACTAGGGGTCTCCTAACAACTCTTAGCAGTCCTAACAAACTACAGTTCCCAACCTTCTTTGGGGAGGGGAAGCCATGACTGTTTAAAGTGGTATGATATTGCTTTAAGTGCATAGTTTTGCAGAAGAGTCCTTGGTTAACACAAAGAAAGTGACTCTCTAGGTTAAAATAGAAAAAGCCAGCATGTCTAAGTGCAGTAAAAGGGCGCAATAAACTTCAGCCCACTGTGGAGAGCATTGATGTGGTTGACTGGCGATTGCCTTGAGTTGGATAATTGAAAACATACCCCCTCCGAAGAGACATGATTTTGATTGCACCTTTCCCTGACACATGGAATTGATCCCATGTGAATTCTCCACATGTTTATGCAACGGCAGTAAAAGGGTATGTATGTATACAGGATGACACACCAACTTGGGAGGGGGGGGGGGAAACTACCTCGAATGAGTTTTCTGTGTGATGTGAAAACAAGCTGACAGAAAAGAAACTGCTTGTCTTTCAGCTCAGCCAAAACAGAACACAGGCCATGATCCAAGGGGTCGGCTGTGTGCACCATTTTGAGCTGAGCCAAAATTCCTCAGAAGACGGTTTTCTGAGGAAATTCCTGAGTGTTTCCTTTCCCATCCACTCCACCCTCTCATGACTAGAAAATGCCCACTGTGGACATTCCTCCCCCTTCCTCTGAATATTCACAAATATTATTATTATTATTATTATTATTATTATTATTATTATTACGGTAGCTACCCCTTACATAATGCCCTGGGTCCAGCAAATCCTGGAAGATGTAAAATCATATTCCTGCTGCCACTTGCAACAGGAACACACTCTCTCTGGAGAGAGAGAGAGAGAGAGAGGGAGAGAGATATGGGGGGGGGTGACTTTTGCTTACCAGAAGGCGGAAGGATTAAGTGGTGGAGAGGTCGGTGTGATGCAAACACAATGGCAGAGCCAACCCAAAACTCCTGGTGCACTTGCGCCATGCTGACCTCTCTGTCTCCAGGCTTATCCACACTTACCTTTCGCCCTGCTCTTTTCAGGTACAGGTCCATGCTATAAAGTGCCACATCCGAGGGCTCTTTCCCCCCAGCCCCCTTGGAGCTTTCCCCTGAAGGAGTATCCACTCCCATCATTCAGCCCAGACACTGAGGTCCAGTTCCAAGGACCTTCTGCTGGTTCCCTCACTGTGAGAATTGAAGCTACAGGGAGCCAGGCAGAGAGCCTTCTTGGTAGGGTCTGTATGTATAAACGATGGCGCCCGCCCTGTGGAACACCCTCCCATCAGATGTCAAAGAAATAATCATCTGATTTTTAGAAGACATCTGAAGGCAACCCTGTTTAGGGAAATTTTTAATGCAACTGTGACCCACTTGCCATGAAGCTCGAATAGTGCCTCCACCGAATCTGACAAGCTTCTTCTGAGGGTGGATAACTATGAAAAGGAAGAAGTGGTGCTTTGGCTAGTGCTAGTGGTGAATTATGGTGCTGGAGGAGACTCTTGAGAGCCCCATGGACTGCAAAAAGATCAAACTTATCCATCCTTAAAGAAATCAGCCCTGAGTGCTCACTGGAAGAACAGATCCTGAAGTTGAGGCTCCAGTACTTTGGCCACCTCATGAGAAGAGAAGACTCCCTGGAAAAGACCCTGATGTTCGGAAAGATGGAGGGCACAAGGAGAAGGGGACGACAGAGGATGAGATGGTTGGACAGTGTTCTTGAAGCGACTAGCATGAGTTTGGCCAAACTGTGGGAGGCAGTGAAAGATAGGGGTGCCTGGCGTGCTCTGGTCCATGGGGTCACGAAGAGTCGGACACGACTGAACGACTGAACAACAACAGTGGTGAATTGCAAGGAACTGTTGAGAAGTCCTCTTCCCCACAGAGAAACTAAGGAAAACAGCTTCCCACCATCACATACCGGTATATGCCAAGGAATAAGGTAGAGAATTTCAAGAAGCCATCGATGCTCAATGTCCAAGCAGGAGATTTCCTGCCCTAGCATCAATTGAGTGTAGTGTAGTCATCGGGGAACCAATTCTTCCTTTATATGGCGAGCAAACGCGGGTTTTCCACCAGTTGTTTACTTGACAGGGAGCCACGGCCAATCTTGGTCCCCTGTTGTCATTGGCTACTTAGCTTGATGATGACTTTTTGCCTCCACTGCCTCACCAGTTACTGACGAGAATGTGTGGGTAGCTTGCTGTTGCCCTCAGGTCCTCCTCTCGGGCTTCCCATGGGCTTTTGGCTGGCTACTGTGAGAACAGGATGCTGGACTAGCTATGCCTTAGACCTAATCCTGCAGCTTCTTCTCAGGTTCTTACAAGGTAGCTTAGAATTTGAGATCAACTGGCTCAAGGTCACCCAGGGTAGCTTTGAGGCTGAAAGGGCATTTGAACTCAAGTCGGAGAACAACGCTTGATGCACTACAGCACATTCAACTTATCACTAACAATGGCGTTAAATTGGCAAGCATCCATTAAATCCACTAGATTTACGCCTGATTTATATTTTTGTTGAAGCCTTTGTTTACACTGGCATGCTTTGCTTACTAATACAATATTAACAGCTGTCTCATTGTTGCAGGCTCATATTCTCGTTTTGCCTTTGCTTTTTAATGAGTCGGCTATCACAAAGACCACACACACACACACACACAGGCTTCTGTTTAAGCAGTTGCATCTTCGCCTACAAAAACCCACAAGGAAGCTAGTCCTCTGCTAAGCCATTGTCAACATCCTTCCAGTGCCTTGGGATTGCCGCCTTGCCCCTTCTACCTTTGCAGTCGCGAGCCTGAAAGTACCTTGGGCAAGGGAGTAGGGGTGGGGGGGTTGAGACTGGGATGGCGGTGGGATCTGGTGGAGAAAAAAGGAGAGCTCTGAAATTGGTGCCTGCATAAATTCATGATTAAAGGCTTCTGTGCGAAACAGAAGAGGAAGGGGAGGTTTTCCCTGCTGATTTCTTCATTCTGAACGAGCCGCTCCTCTCTTTCCAGGCAACTATTGTCGGGGTGGTGGGGAGGGGAGAAGAGACGGGAGGCTTTGCTTTGCGGGGGAACATAATGATAACCGCGCTCTTGTTTGACAAGTACAGGGTGGGTTTTTTTGAGGAGAGCTGAGGGAATGTACAATGCTGAGGAGGGGGAGATGGGATGGGATGAATAATTCAAGCCCTTTGTAGCCTCTCACGCACAATATGCTGTGGCATCAACCTGGAATGCATATGAGGGTGGCTCAGGGCAGTCTATTTCTTGTGCCCCTCCTGCAAGGCCGCATTCACGGCGTACCTTCAGAATGCCGTGATACCAATTTAAGCAGTCATGAATCCTGGGAGTTGTGGTTTGTTAAAGGTGCTGAAAACGCATAGAGACACGTTGACCACTTCATACATAGACGCCACATTTGAAAAACATAGAACCACTTGGTACTTTACTAACTAACACGAATTCACACATTAGCTGACGAAGGCGTTCATACCGAAACAGGGCTCTGTCCTGGGCTCTTTCTTTGAATCAACTCTCAACTCCGGCTCTACATACAAAACGACCTTTTGAATACTTTTGGTTACGGACTTATACATCATTTGTTGTTGAGTTAAACCTCTTATGTTCTACATTGTAACGAATTATACGTATGTGACTTTAAAAAGCTGTTTTTCTGTTAGAATTTATAAGTCTGTTACTCTTACCAGAATATATACCTTTATTTGACTGCAACTCATGACTAGGATTTATTCCTAGTAGTGAAACTTCTGGCCAGAGTTCTTGGTGTGTGTGTTTTTTGCGATACCAATTTAAGCAGTCATGGCTCCCCCCGAGAATCCTGGGAGTTGTAGTTTGTTAAAGGTGCCGAGAGGATACCTCTGTTCCCCTTGGAGAGCAATGTTTTGCGGAGTGGAATAACCATCGACATACCCCGCAAGTGTCCTGGAAAAACTTGGATATCCCGTTTTTCCACCAGAGAGCACAGCGGCCATTTCGGGCATGTGATCTTATGTGATTCTGTGCAGAGATCTTGCCCTGAAAAAAGTGTTTTGGGGGGGCAATATCTTGCATGGTGCCCCCAAATGTTCATTTTTGGGCACCATGAGAGCACCACCCAGAAAAAGCAAGACTTTTGGGCTCCGCGATCTCGCACAGGTAACATGACTCACAAGGGGCCATGTACATGAAGACACGTACAGGACACAGGAGAGAGACAAATCATACAGAAAATATGGGGACAGGGCAGTCAGTAATATTTGGATTAAAGCAGGAGGTGGGCAGATAGATGTAAGAGCATGATCTCAGCTCCGAGTCCTTCTCTGGGTTATAGCATATAGACAACGAAAAATGTGATTTGCTTATAATAGCTGGGACCTCTAGCAATTAATTGTTGGACGATAGAACGGAGCCAAGAGAAATGAAGGATGGCCTTTGGCAGAGAACATTTGCATCACCCTGCTGAGTGCATGATTCAAATGTGGCCAAGATGGTCACCTGGATGGCATAAATTTTGCATTTTCCTCCCCTGAAGGCCTCTAAATGTCTCACAGTGTCCCTGTGTCTCCCCTTGCCCCCTCCCAATAAAAGATTGAATTCACAGCTTGATTTCCACAGAATTACAAAGAGATAACATTAGCACAGCCCAGAAGCTTCCTGCATTTTTCATTGTCAGGGATCAAATCATTTCTTGCTTCAAAACAGACTTAAAAGTGGGGAGGAAAGAATATAAATAATAGGGGTGACCGTAGCCCTGAATAAGCAAGGCAGGATAGGGTGACTTGGGCCAGGATTTTGCTCTTAACAAGGTGTGTTCGGGTGGATTGGGGAATCGCCAGTCTTCTGAGCAACTCTGTTGTTTCTGCCACCCCACCCCAAAAAAGTTAAATGAAAAACCTTTCCACCTCTGTCACCAACCTTTCTATGAAACAAAACCAAACTGACAGACTTCGGAAATGGCCGGAACTCAAAAGAGAAGGAGAGAGGACAGGGCAGGGTGTGAAGGGTTAAGGGGAACTTTCATGTTGACGGACAGGTCTAGTGAACTATTGTACACTAGTGTACAGTGGTACATCTGGTTGCGAACGGGATCCGTTCCAGAGCCCCGTTCGCAACCTGAAAGGTCTGTAACATGAAGCGCAGCACGGTTCGGCACTTCTGTGCATGCGTGTGGCATCATTTTGAGCATCTGCGCATGCGGGAATTGCCGAACCAGGAAGGAACCGCCCCCAGTCACCAGTCTAGCTGCTGCATCCTGGATTAGTTGTAGTTTCCGGGTCACCTTCAAAGGTAGCCCCACGTAGAGCGCATTGCAGTAGTCCAAGCGGGAGATAACTAGAGCATGCACCACTCTGGTGAGACACTCCACGGGCAGGCAGGGTCTTAGCTTGTGTATCAAATGGAGCTGGTAGACAGCTGCCCTGGATACTGTTATGTCTACTTAATAGATACAGAAGTAGGAAATGAGAGTATCTCTAAACATTTCTTTAGGGGGGAAAAAGCACTGACAATGATGAAATTACCTAGTATGAGATCGCCTGGATCTACCGTATTTGTCTCGGTTTTGGCAGGCTTCTCTTCCAGGGGTACCTACCTCATGTCTTTCAACTACTCATGTTTTAAAATTGATCTCCACCCCCCACCCCCCACCCCCCACCCCCAAAAAAAACACCTAGGAAAGGTAGCATAATTTCTGTTTCCCCATCCCCAAACAGTAAAGTCCATCCTTGTGGAAGAACTACAGCACCTATTTTCTTGAACTCTGACAGGGTTTATCCTCTCAGCTAGATTGACTGGGCCTGCAACATGTGTTTGATTCTGAGAGGAGGGAAAAAACTGTAAAGGTTGATCAGCCTGAAATTTGGAGAGACAACGTTGCCTGCAAATTTCATCCACTTCTGTGAAAAGCAGGGTGAGAAACCTCAGGCCAGGGGGGAGCTGAATGTGGCCCTCCAAAACTTTTTATTTGGCCCTTAGCACCCTCCTTAGGCCACACCCCTCATCATGTCCAAAAACCAAGTGTTTTTGCTTGGCTGAAATGTGTCCTTGAACTATGAACTTGCTTGGTGGACGGAGGCTAGAGATGGTTGTATAAACTAGACCACCACCTTCAATGTCCTGCCCACTTTTGCCTCTACCCCCACCCCACACTGGCATGTGGCCCTCAGAAGCCTACTCCTAAGTGCATGCGGCCCTTGGGCTAATAAAGGTCTTTCACCCTTGAGCTAAAGGAACCTGTAGCTGCTGACTGATGCAACTTGAGAGCAGATAAAAACCCAGGGGAGCTTGTGCCCCCTGAAGAGGGTTATAATTTGTGGACTATATGGAGCTCACAGAGATGACCGGGAAACTTCGTGACCAGAGGGACGACGCGGTGGAAGAAGAATGGAAGAAATTTAAACTGTATTTTTAAAATTATTGTATGATTGATAATTAGATATAACTAGGAGAAAGTTAGGCTGTAGATGTAAGTAAGGATAAGTGGTTAAGATAGATGAAATATGAGTTAAGAGAACAGTTAAGATCAACAAATAGGTAATTTTATAGTAAATAAGGTTATATAAGATGTTTAGGAATTACTAAAGATGATAGACAAGGAACAGAGGAGACAGGAGGAAGTCAATATACAATGTTAAGGATAGTTATTAGTTATAGTTAATGAGATTTCTTTGTTTTGTATTGTGGTTATTGTTTTAGTTTTGTTTTTATTGTAGGTATGTTTGTATTATTGTGTTTATGTTTGATTGGGTTGTAGTTGCTTTTGTTTTATAAAAACCAATAAATATATTTTTTAAAAAAAGAAGAAGAAGAGGGTTATAATTTGGTTCTTATGCACCTGGTTTGCTTTGAAGTAACAGCATTGGCAATTAGCAAAAAGGGAGGCTCTGATCACTGAGCTGGGTTTCCATTTCGCCTGAGGATTAGCTCTGGGAGATTCAAACAATTCTAGTTACAGGTAGGTAGCCGTGTTGGTCTGCCATAGTCAAAACAGAATAAAATAAAAAATTCCTTCCAGCATCTCTAAGGTGCTACTGGAAGGAATTTTTTATTTTATTTTGTTCAAACAATTCTGTACTTTTTCATCAACATAGCAGGATACACTAAGCGCGCGCACGCACACACACACACGCACACACACACACACACACCAAGTTTCTCTCGGTACCTTCGCCACCATGGTGACTGAAGCCCTTGTCGGTTTCAACCACCCTACTATCTGTCACTGTAACGTCACCATAGATATTATGGCGCCAGCTTATCTGTTGCCATTACAGCCTGGGGATTTATGTACAGTGAAGTCTATTTATAAAGCTCCTCATATGAGTGCCTGATGCTTTCCAATAAATTTAGCTTTCCCCCTTCCTCTTCCACCAAGCCCTGTGTTTCCTTTCGCTGATATGTCACATCTCGAGAAGAGACTGTAGGGATGTGATTCTAGTCGGGATGGACTGAGCAGCCTGATGCTGTCCCCTTGCAGAATCACAGGAGCACAATCATAGGTCCCCTCCAACCTGTTTTGTGCTGGGTTTTTAAATGTGCAAAATCCACATTTAAATAATATGCATTTTGCATGCTTTGCCTCCAAGGTCGGAGGAAGGTTGCCTCTGAATACAACTGCAGCTCAGTGGTAGAACACCTTCTTTACAAGCAGAAGGTTCCTAGAATCAATCAGCAATATCTTCAGGTAGAGCTGAGAGAGACTCCCATCTGGAACACTAGAGAGATGCTGCCAACCAGTGTAGACAGTACTGAACTAGATGGGCCAGTGGTCCGATTTGGTATATAAGGCAGCTGAGCTGTCTGTGTCCCAGTTGCTGGTAGGGAGAGGGCTGTTGTCCTCGGGTCTTTCTTGTGGGTTTCCCATGAGCGTCTGGTTGGCCACAGCAAGAACAGAGAGTTGGACTAGGTGTCAAAGAAATAAACAACTATCTGACTTTTAGAAGTCATCTGAAGGCAGCCCTGTTTAGGGAAGTTTTTAATGTTTGATATTTGAGCATGTTTTTAATATTCTGTTTGGAGGCGCCCAAAGTGGCTGGGGAATAAATAAATTATTATTATTATTATTATTAGGGGGGAAGTCGAAGGGGTTTGTATAATCGCAGTACTGTATATATGAAAAATATTTGGAGTGTATGGAAATAATGCTAATATAAAAAACTGGGGGGGGGATTTAGTGGAGGAGAGAAAAAAAAGCCCTTATGCAAAGCAGGTGGGGGGTCTTGTTCTTTTCTTGTGTGGAAAGAAAAGGCTCCAAGACTATTTCATCAAGAACTACAAGGAAACGTCTGCAGCTGAACAGACAATGCAGATGAGGGAACAGGATGAGGGAACTGTCCATGACAGAACACACAAGGAGGATCTCTCTCTCCCCCCCTTAAAACTATTAGCTTCTGATCTGCCGGAAAGAAAAAATAAAAAGACATCTGTACTGTTACTATCATTCTTTGATTGCAAGTGATCAGTAATAATGGTAAAGGTTCCAAAAGGGACTGAGATTGAAAAGTACAAGCTTCCCACATCTGAGTCTAAGCTGTTGTGTGTTTCCAAGTCTCCCCGTTTCCCCAAAGCACAAATGAAGAAAGGAGTCATCTGGGATCTGGGCTTGACAGAAAACAGGATTGCTTCAGACACCGAACATTTGTTACCCTTCGTCGTCTTCTTTTCTCTTCAGATCCACTTTGTGCATCAAACTTGTTGTCTCTAGCAACTCCCCTTATGGGGGCAATCTGGCTGCTAACTAGCGCAGAGAGATTTAAAGTGCGGGAAGGAGATCTCTTTTTTAAGAACATATGAAGAGCCCTGTTGGGTCAGGCCAATGGCCCATCTAGTCCAGCATCCTGTTCTCACAAGGGTCAACCAGGTGACTCTGCAGAACCCATAAGGTGGACCTGAGCACAACAGCACTTCCCTCTCTTGTGGTTTACAGCAACTTGCACTCAGAAGTATTGCTGCCTCTATCTGTGGCACTGTGTTCTTTGGAACTCAGTACCGTAGAATGCTAACTGATGGCTTCTCATATATATATATATATGCGCGCGGCAGCTAGACTGGTGACTGGGAGTGGCCGCCAGGACCACATAACACCAGTCCTGAGAGATCTACATTGGCTCCCAGTACGTTTCTGAGCACAATTCAAAGTGTTGGTGCTGACCTTTAAAGCCCTAAACAGCCTTGGTCCTGTATACCTGAAGGAGCTTCTCCGCCCCCATCATTCAGCCCGGACACTGAGATCCAGTGCCGAGGGCCTTCTGGTGGTTCCCTCACTGCGAAAAGCTAAGCTACAGGGAACCAGGCAAAGGACCTTCTCGGTAGTGGCGCCCGCCCTGTGGAACGCCCTCCCATCACAGGTCAAGGAGATAAACAACTACCTGACATTCAGAAAATACCTGAAGGCAGCCCTTTTCAGGGAAGTTTTTAATGTGTGATATTTTTGTGATGATTTTTGTTGGAAGCCGCCCAGAGTGGCTGGGGAAATCCAGCCAGATGGGCAGGGTACAAATAATAAATATTATTATTATTATTATTATTATTATTATTATTATTATTATTATCATTATTATTATTATTATTATTATTATTATTATTATTATATAGAACAAAAAAGATTTAATCTAAATAAAAACACAGACCAGAAAAAGAAAGAAAGAAAAAATGAAGGGGCAAGAGGGAAAAAAGGATAGAAAAGGGAGGAGAAAAGGGGGGGAAAGAGAGAAATTCTGATTCTTCATCAGTCAGCTATATATAGAAAATTATTCAACACATCCACTCCAAGATTGTTGTTGTTGTTCAGTCATTCAGTCGTGTCCGACTCTTCGTGACCCCATGGACCAGAGCACGCCAGGCACGCCTATCCTTCACTGCCTCTCGCAGTTTGGCCAAACTCATGTTAGTAGCTTCAAGAACACTGTCCAACCATCTCATCCTCTGTCGTCCCCTTCTCCTTGTGCCCTCCATCTTTCCCAACATCAGGGACTTTTCTAGGGAGTCTTCTCTTCTCATGAGGTGGCCAAAGTACTGGAGCCTCAACTTCAGGATCTGTCCTTCCAGTGAGCACTCAGGGCTGATTTCTTTAAGAATGGATAGGTTTGATCTTCTTACAGTCCATGGGACTCTCAAGAGTCTCCTCCAAGATAACCCCAAGATAACACCCAGCAACTCAGCTTTCTATAAAACAACAGTATCTTTGATCCCTAAATCCAGATATCGTAAGTTCATTTTCTTTTTCATGCAAAAAGTCTATAAGAATTTTCCAACCTTTAGTAAATGTTGACAATGATTTTTCTATGATGAAACACGTCAACCTCTCCATCTCATCTCAGCTAAGTCCAATAATTTTAACAAAGATTCTTCCGTTTTTGGTCATGATGAAGCTTTTGACAAATTGAGGTTGAATCCTGACAAGACAGAAGTACTGTTCTTGGGGGACAGGGGGCGGGCTGGTATGGCGGATTCCCTGAACCTGAATGGGGTAACTGTGCCCCTGAAGGACCACGTGCACAGCCTGTGACTCATTTTGGACTCACAACTGTCCATGGAGGCGCAAGTTAATTCTGTGTCCAGGGCAGCTGTCTACCAGCTCCATCTGGTACGCAGGCTGAGACCCTACCTGCCCGCAGACTGTCTTGCCAGAGTGGTGCATGCTCTGATTATCTCCCGCTTGGACTACTGCAATGCGCTCTATGTGGGGCTACCTTTGAAGGTGACTCGGAAACTGCAATTAATCCAGAATACGGCAGCTAGACTGGTGACTGGGAGTGGCCGCCAGGACTGGTCCTGAAAGATCTTCATTGGCTCCCAGTACATTTCCGAGCACAATTCAAAGTGTTGGTGCTGACCTTTAAAGCCCTACACAGCCTCGGTCCTGTATACCTGAAGGAGCGTCTCCACCCCCATTGTCCAGCCAGGACACTGAGGTCCAGCGCCGAGGGCCTTCCGACAGTTCCCTCGCTGCAAGAAGTGGGGTTACAGGGAACTAGGCAGAGGGCCTTCTTGGTAGTGGTGCCTGCCCTGTGGAACGCCCTCCCAGCAGATGTCAAGGCAATAAGCAACTTTACTTTCAAAAAACAACTGAAGGCGACCCTGTTTAGGGAAGTTTTTAATGTTTGATGCTGTGTTGTTTTTAATATTTGGTTGAAAGCCGGCCAGAGTGGCTGGGGAAACCCAGCCAGATGGGTGGGGTATGAATTTATTATTATTATTATTATTATTATTATTATTATTATTATTATTATTATTTCAGATTAGAGGTGCAATTTGTCTCTGCATTATACCAGAAACATAAGTATTGCCCCATAGGAGGTACAATGCAAAATGCAAGAGTGTTCATAGACTCTGCATGTGTGCCCATCTGAGCCAAAGAAGGATGCCAATAAACACCCCAAATCAGATCAACGTCCCATAAAATCAGAGTGTTGTTTCTTTCTGTACAGAATAGCTGCATTTTTTCATCTCTCTCTCTCTCTCTCTCTCTCTCTCTCTCTCTCTCTCTCTCTTTCAACAGCCAGGAACTGCCAAACAGAAAGTTGCCTCTGAAAGCTAACGGTTTTAGAAAGAAGTCTATTCCATCCACTGCAGTCACCTCCTGGCCTCTTCCTGGGCGCACTTGTTTAAAGCGTGTGTTGCAAATGATCAGCAGGCCAAATTCTGAATTCAGAAAGGCAACATTTTCCCCCTCCCATAAGATCGCATAACTCAGAGCAGGAGCCACGATGGTCCCTTCCTTCCTTCCCCTTCTCGCTTTCTACTGCAGAAAAAGAAATCCTTTAATAATTCATTTTGGCTTTTATTTTATTTTTAATGCGCTCCTGAAAAGCAAACTATTTTCTTAACCTACAAAAACACAAATCAATGCCTTTTGTTGCTGGGCCTCTCCGCCCTGGCATTGGCGCCTCTCCTCAACAGCTGCAGGGTTCCGCCGCTCTGCTCCTCAGTTTGGCCTTTTCAAATTGCCATCTTTCGCTCTCCCCAGCTCCCCTGCTTCTTTGGTCTTCAGACAAGAGGCAGCAGGGCTTTTTCTCCAGCCCACCAAGGCTCACAGAGTTCCAGCCGCTCCCTTTTATGTCCTTCTCCTTTCAAGCGGTTTTCCCACCCCGCTGCTGCTGTGGCCACCTCAGCCCAAGAGCACACGATTATTACATTATTAAACTTTGTTTCCTTGTACTGGCGAGGCTGCTAAGAAGTTGGGGGGGACCAGAAAGGCGACCATAAATAATAAAGGGTGATGCCAGCCTTGCCTGCCAAGTTGATGAGAAGACTGTGAGGCCAACGGCAAGCATGGACGGCCTTCAAACTGCCCGGCATGAAAGGGGCCTAGCATGGGCAGCCACAGCATCCGACAAAGATGTTTGATCATCTCACGATTCCGTTCTCCTCAGAGCTAATAAAGAGCCCTCGCTGTGGCTTGTTCTGTCCCTTTCTCCACAGCTCAGGGCTCCAGATAGTCGAGAGAGTATTTGGAGAGTCGTGCGTTGACTTGCTTCTCAAAACCAAGCTTGCTGTGTGCTTCTATAATTGGAGTGAGGGTGAGGAAAAACGCCTTCAGTGCTGCCATCTTCTCGCTGCCTGGCCAAGTTCAGACACCTCAGGTGATGTGGAACTGAGGGGAGTGGGGGGAGGAAGAACAGGCCTATTTTGATTTCCAGCCCCTCCTCAATGGGTAATATTTGCCATTCCTGCTTTATGGTTCTCCTTCCTCACTGACAGACTAGGAAAAAGGCTTGTGGCTTTTTATCGCTACAGAAGGTCCTTTTTGATTCGAATCTGTGGATTTCTTCAGCATGTGAAATCTGGCGGTCTCATGCTGCTTGCTGCCGAGATACCTTAGTCAGCTCAGAAAAGATAAAGTAAGCATTTTTCTACGCGAAGGGGATGCACAGTGTTTGGGGCACCTTAAAAAGAAAAGAAAAAAGGTAAAGGACCCCTGACAGTTAAGTGCAGTCTCAGACGACTCTGGGGTTGCAGCGCTCATCTTGCTTTACAGGCTGAGGGAGCCGGCGTTTGTCCACAGGCAGCGGCCAGCATGACTAAGCCACTTCTGGCACAACGGAACACCAAAACCAGAGCAGCGCACGGAAACGCTGTTTACCTTCCCACCGGAGTGGTACCTATTTATCTACTTGACCTTTTTGGCATGCTCTCAAACTGCTAGGTTGGCAGGTGTTGGGGTACCTTAACATGGCATAAATTGGGGCACATATCAAGGTCAGTCACGTGTGGGAAATTTAGGGCCAGCGAAGAGTTTCAGACCCGCAATTTACTTCAACTCCTACGAAGGAAGCAGACAATTGATTGCAATGCATCAGGGAAGAGGAAGGTTTTTCAAACCAAGGTCCACATACCCACCTGGGCAACTTTCCAGAGGTCATGTGACTTCAGTCATGTGACTGCAGTGCTGGCTGGTGGGGCAGAAGGCAAGGAGCCCAAAGTAGGGGGCGCCAGAACCAATGACATTTTAGTTTTCCACCACCCTCCTCTCTTGCTGAATTCTACAAGGAGACTAAGGAGGAGGAAGGTGAGAAGAAGCATTTACCCCTGGACCAGTTGCAAGTGAGAAAACCTGCAGGTGGGGGGCAGATGAGGGCAGACTGGGGTTGGTGGACCAGCCACCACTGGTCAGAGGCAAAAGTGAGTGAGGCAACAAATGTAAATTTTACCTTTGTATAATATGCTAGTTTTTTTCCCAAGCACTCCCACACCCTTTCCTTTCCTACATCCAAGCAAGCAAGAGACATTATCAGAGTATTTTGTTCAAGTTGGCACCTATGATGGAAGGAGAAAATAGCCATCAAGGTTAATAGGCAATGATAGTCCCATCCTCCTTGACTGCAAGACTCCACTCTCCCCTGGTTTTCTAGGCCAAGGGTGCTACTTCTACCGGTTGGCACTGTGGTCTAAACCACTGAGCCTTTGGGACTTGATGATCGGAAGTTCGGCAGTTCGAACCCCCACGACAGGATGAGCTCCCATTGCTCTGCCCCATCTCCTGCCAACCTAGCAGTTTGAAAGCACACCAGTGCGAGTAGATAAATAGGTACTGCTGTGGCGGGAAGGTAAACAGCGTTTTCGTGCGCTCTGGCACTTATCACGGTGTTCTGTTGCGCCAGAGGTGGTTTAGTCATGCTGGCCACATCACCACCACCATCATCATCATTTTATTATTTATACCCCGCCCATGTGGCTGGGTTTCCCCAGCCACTCTGGGCGGCTCCCAACAGAATTAAAAGCACAATAGAACATCAATCATTAAAAATTTCCCTAAACAGGGGTGCCTTCAGATATCTTCTAAATAGGAAAACTGTCTGTGGACAAATGCCAGCTCCCTCGGCCTGAAGTGAGATGAGTGCCGCAACCCCATAGTCGCCTTTGATTGGACATAACCATCCAGGGGTCCTTTACCTTTACCTTTCACCTCTACCAGGTAGATGGAAAAAAGGCGAGGGAGCATTTGAACTGCAGAACTGAGCATCTCACTAGGAGAATCAAAGGGTGTTAAATGAAACCCTCCAGAAAAGTTGAGGGGGAGGAAAGAAATCTTTCAAAAATGCTCAGAAGGGGGTTGCTACTTGCCTAATTTAACCATACAAGGTGTCCAAGGATTTCCCATTTTTTACACGCTTCTGAAACTTTTTTTTAAAGCTCCGCACTGCTCACAGTGGTACAAAGTGTTCTCCACTGCTTGACACTGGCTGGAATGGCTACACTGCCTTGTGAGTGGCATGAAATCATGCCACATTGCACCAGCCCCAAGGCATTCAGCAGGAAGAAGCACAAGGCTCTCTCCACGACGGCCTGCTGGCTTCACTTCCTGGTGTGACCCAGTAAGTGCCAAGCAGCTCTGGAAAATATAGGGGAGCTTCCTATTTGTACAAGAAAGCACAGAGCAAACCATCCCATTTTCAAGGGGAAGGGGGAACATCCACAGTCAACTGAGAGGGGGGTTTCAGCCTGGCTTTAGCATGTACCCTGAAGTGAGGGACCCACCCCAGCAAATATCTAAATGTGCCATACGTCCAGAAGCAGGGTTGCCATACGTCCAGAATTTCTTGGACATTGCTGGGATTTGGCCTTCGGAAACAGTGTCTGGCCAGAAAGTTGGAAGTGTTGTGTTGTTGTTCAGTCATTCAGTCGTGTCCGACTCTTCGTGACCCCATGGACCAGAGCACGCCAGGCACGCCTATCTTTCACTGCCTCTCGCAGTTTGGCCAAACTCATGTTAGTAGCTTCGAGAACACTGTCCAACCATCTCATCCTCTGTCGTCCCCTTCTCCTTGTGCCCTCCATCTTTCCCAACATCAGGGTCTTTTCTAGGGAGTCTTCTCTTCTCATGAGGTGGCCAAAGTACTGGAGCCTCAACTTCAGGATCTGTCCTTCTAGTGAGCACTCAGGGCTGATTTCTTTAAGAATGGATAGGTTTGATCTTCTTGCAGTTGGAAGTGTAGATTTTGGCAAATTTCCATTAAAAAAAAACAGCTCAAAAACTTCTCTCTCTTTTTGAGATCTTGCTCAACAACTTTTGGGTCTGGATTTTCACTTTTTGAAATATGGCAACTCTAAGATAAAGCATTGATGGTGGCCAAGGACCCCTCTGCCAGTGGACAGCGCCTGCACACATTCTTGGGGGCTCCCAGAATGTATGTAAGGTATATGCACTATTCAAGGCTTTGCAATCCAGAGATGCTGCTGTTTTATATTCATCCTGCTGCTCCACAGGCAGCCACTGTAAAGAGCAGCAGAGAGAAAGAGGGAGAGGGAGAGGGAGCCCATAGACATAATGCAGTAAAATAACACTGTCAAGATACGTCCCTTGAAGTGGAGATGGCAATCAGGCTGGTTCAATACTTATGTTGTTATCTGCCCATCATGACAAATGATAATCAGATTATCACGGGGTGTGTTGTCTCCGGGGGGGGTCTCTCGCCAGGGTGCCTGACACCCCTGGAGCCAGAGGAGACAAGGCAAGCCCAGCAGGTACCATTTAGATTAGAAAGGTCTTACGTTGCGACTTTATAGAAGGGGGTTTGACACATATCATTACGAGCTGGTCATTAGCTGCAGTCCCTGGCTCTGCAGCTGCAAAGGCGGCAATCTATGGGAAGCATGCTTTCTAGCTTGTAGCTAATATTCCGGTTTCCCCCATGTAATTCAATGCAACAGAAGAAGACGTTTTTAACAGGCACCTATGGGGAATAACGCAGGTTTTTGCAGCCCTGCCTTGAGATGTAACCCACAGCTCTCTTTTGTGTCGTCTTTTGTGCGTGACGGAAGGACTGGCACCTTATCTAATCAACTGTGCTGCTTCATTCTCATCCTCTCCCTCTTGTGAACTTCAGAAAGTCAAAACTGATGGAGATAAATGTTGCTTAGGAAGCGAGCTCTTTCATTTCGCTTTTATTTAATTTTTGTGTGTGTCGAGGAAATAACAGCAGCAACAACAATAATAATAATAAAATGCTTGCATCCCGAGGATCCCTTCTGCAAATGAGCCAGGCCCCACTGCTCCAACAAGCCAGCTCCCTACAGCCACACGAGGAATATGGTGAAACTCATTAGAGGGGCACCACCAGGGACGGCCCTAATTGCTGGATTTACATTTTGTAGGCAATGCGTATTTAGACTAATAATTCTATTTTGCGATGCTTTGCTAGTCAGAGAAGAAAAGAGCATATTCTATTATCCTCGGGGCTGCAAGAGACGTCTCAAGCAGGCCTGCAAGAGATCTTGGGGAGAGACAGGCTTTCAGATAATTGGCACCCGCCCCACACAATACACTTGATGTTTGACTGCGTTTCCAGCAGTTCACAAGGAGGCTATGGGATTCCCCAAGGATCCTTGGGCCTTTTATCTTCCCTCTGTCTTAGCGGCCATCTACTCATCTCGTCATTACAACAAATACCGTCCCTTTGCGGGAATGGGCACTCTAGACTTCCCCTTTTGGCATCTCCAAGCCTTATTACACGCACCAGCCTCCCACCCCACCCCAAAACCCACCCCTATCTGAGTGGAAAATCCTCTTTCTTTTCCAGTGATGGTTTGGACCATATCCTTTTATTGAAGCCTTATATACTTTTATAAATAAATAAATCCTGACCATAATATCACTAGGGTCTTTCATCTGCTACATGCTAAAAGAAACAGTCACAATACCGACAACTGAATAATCATCAGCTTCCGACTGATTCCAGGTTTTAACGAATTTTCTAGGGATTTCTCTTTCATGCCATACCAATCTCCGTTGGGTCAAAGGGCCAGTAAAGATCCACTCAAGTGGCTATTCACTCTGCGTGTCAGGACTCCGGAGAGGTAATTTGTGCTGGAGTTGTGCTGAAACCTCCACTCCAATTTCTTTCTTTCTTTCTTTCTTTTTTACCAACCACATTCATATCCCATATTTTCCTCCAAGGAGCTGTACATGGTTGTCCCTCTCCTCATTTAACCCCAACAATAACCCTGTGAAATAAGTTAGGCTGAGAGGCAGGGACTGACCCAAGGTCACCCAGTGAGCTTCACAGCCAAGTAGGGATTTGAACTCTGGTCTCCCGGGTCCTAGCCTGAGGCTGTAACCACTACACTACATTGGCTACCACTGTGGTCACCTGGAGATGTTGTGGATTGAACTTGGCACCTTTTTTTGCAAGCAAAGCAGGTGCTGTACCACTGAGCTGTGGCCTTTCCTTCTAAATATGAAAAGGTGGCCAACATGAAACCATCTGTATGAGTGCGGTCCACAGAGTTTGACTGAGCCTAGGGCTGCCATACGTCCAGATTTTCCCAGACATTACCAGGATTTCAAATGTGGAATTGACGTTGTGGGGGGGGGGGTTTCCTGGATATTAGGCAAGTCAATAGAAAAATAGTGTGGTTTCAAATTTCAAATTTGGTGGTTTCCTGAAAAAAGGGGGGTGTTCTGCTTTTCACTATTTGAAATATGGCAACCCCTAACTGAGCCAAACTCTGGCTCCCCCCCCCCCACCATTATAAGATGTGGAAGGTTGGATAAGAAATAACGTTCAGATGTTTGGTTCAAAAATAAGTTTCCAGAGGAAGAAACGAAAATATTTCGTTACAAGAGAATGGGAAATATGCTGTGATCCAAAAAGGATAAGAAGCTGAGAATCACACAGAATTTTTCTCCTGACTTATCTATCTGGTGCTCCCCCCCCCTCCCACGCCCCTTTTAAATCGTTTTAAAGCAATTGAACTGGTCTGTGGAAGACAGAGAGCGGGAAAGATCAATCGTTTCTCCCTTGTTTCTGTTGGATGGATGTGAAATAGCAGCGTCTTACCTAGTGATGCGTTCTTCATGCAATCTGCCATGCACACGCGCCACCTGTCAGGCGTAATAGCGTTCCATAAAACAAGCCCTGCAAAAAAGCAAGGATGTATTTTGCCTCAGTGTCTTCTGCGACTTGGTCCAAGTCAATGAAATTACACACTTTCAATTAGCAATGGCGCTTCTGTGTAGGCGGAACGAGTCCCTTGCCTGCAAAACAACTTGCATTTGGAGATTGCCTCCCAGTGTTAATTAACCGACCTTGCAAAACCTACCAGAATAATAACTTTTCCGGAGGAGCGTGGCTTGCAACGCCCGTTCTAAAGTTAAGACCGCCATCTTTCCGGAAGAGACTGACTGAAAAGCTGTGCACCCATCAAAGTTTTTAAAACCTCAAAGAATCATGGAGCAGAGCTCGGTGGCAGAGCTCAAACTTTGCCTGAAGAACATCCAGGTTCAATTCCTGGGTTCTCCACATCTTGTCATTTGTCAAGCAGGTGGGCTGGGGGACCTGTGTGCAGGAAGTGATGCTGAACGACAGCTCCCCTCACCCCCTCACATTGGCCATGCTGGCAAGGGATGATGGGAGCTAGAGTCCCACAACTACAAGGATCAAGCAGTTGGTGAATGAAAAGGCCTCTGCCCGAGAGCCCAGAGAGCTGCACGCCAATCAGAATTTATTGGCTTACATCATAAAGTCGTCTGACCAAGTATTAAGACAGCTTCCTACATTGGCTCCCAGTACGTTTCTGAGCACAATTCAAAGTGTTGGTGCTGACCTTTAAAGCCCTAAACTGCCTCGGTCCAGTATACCTGAAGGAGCGTCTCCACCTCCATCGTTCTTCCCGGACACTGAGGTCCAATGCCGAGGGCCTTCTGGCGGTTCCCTCGCTGCGAGAAGCCAAGTTACAGGGAACCAGGCAGAGGGCCTTCTCGGTAGTGGCATCCACCCTGTGAAACACCCTCCCACCAGATGTCAAAGAGAAAAAACAACTACCAGACTTTTAGAATACATCTGAAGGCAGCCCTGTTTAGGGAAGCCTTTAATGTTTAATAGACTACTGCATTTTAATATTCTGTTGGAAGCCGCCCAGAGTGGCTGGGGAAACCCAGCCAAATGGGCGAGGTATTTATTATTATTATTATTATTATTATTATTATTATTATTATTATTAGTCTAATCACTTTTTTTCCTTGACATCCACTTTCCCTCTTATTTGTGTGATGTTTACTTGCTTGCATCTGTTTCCCTTCCTCCTTTCTCTTGCCTCCCCTCAGCTATCTCCTCATGGGTGCAAGTTCGGCACTAGCAGAGATGCTTGAGCAATTAGATCTTTCCGAATAGCTGGAACTGATCTGCGACTCTGGGACCGACACATTGATTGGAACTTCACCCTCCAACGTGCTTTTGCACACGCAAATATAAGCATGCGTACCTTGAGAGAAAATAAATATTAAATGCAGATTCCTGTACAGATTTTAAAAATGCAGATTCATGCAGCAACGGGCCAGAATGGTCTCATGAGTGAATGCACATAAAATGGGCATGGACTGCAAATAGTTTCCATCTCGAGATATAAGCCCTATTGAACACAATGGGAATTGCTTTTGAGTTAAAATTCTCCTAGTTGTAAGCACCATTGAGCACAATGGAAATCGCTTTTGTGCTAAAATTCATGTGAATACACCATTACACTTCTCTCTGACAGCCTCAGAGTGACTGCCCCAAATGTCTGACTGATGACAAAATCAAAGAATACCATTGTAGATCATGAAACTGTGTGATCAACAGAAAGCAACTTTTCCTGCCATAGAAATGCAGCTACGAGGAAAGCTGCACCCGTTAGATTTCTGCCTATCATGCTGTTCCTACCGCTCTGCCAAATTACTAGATGTGCAGCCCTGTAATGAGCCAGAGACGGAGAAAAAAGAGCTCCTTTTCAAACGTGTCCTTTTAAGGGACTTGCATTATGATTTGCATTAAAGTTTCCCAAAATGCTCTCTTCAACTAGCTTTAGTACTTTATATATATATTCTTGCCCTGTTCTGCTTCAGGGCTCTGGTGACTGGCTGCACTGCCGTTTTATAGACTCTCTGAACAGAACACTTTCCTGCATCGCTGATAGCCAGATTGCTCGGTTCTCCAAGCCTGAATTCCTCCACCGCTTTCAACTGGCTGGATTTGGTCAGTAAATCACAGACATTTTTTCCGAAAAAGCTGAGTGGGCACAAAATCCCTTCCTTCGCCACAACCTGCCTAACGACGTGGAGAAGAGTGAAGATTGAGCCTTGTGTGATTTAAATGCAGGACCCGGTCATTTCATATACAAAAGACCTGACATGTGGACGTATTCATTAGGATAGCAACGATGATGTACGGCATTTGAGGTATTTATGCAAATGCTTTTCCTATTTACACTTCCCTCGTTTCTGCGTCTTGATAAGTAATTGCTGAATCCACAATATTGCCCATCATAAATATCCACACGGCTAATTGAGAAGTGGGAACCTGTAATTCCAAGCAATTAAAAGCACTGGGTCTATAAGTCATCATAGCCAGGGAAAAACTAAATGCATTCGGGGGGGGGGGCGGAATAGAGATGACCGTCCTGCTGCTACGGAGTCTCTTCTTGCCCTCACACTCAGAAGGAATGCAAGAGATAAGATGTTGGCATAAGGCAGGTGTGGACAACCTTTGGCCTTCCAGATGTTGCTCAACTACAATTCCCACTAGCCCTAGTAAGCATGGCCAGGGGCCAGAGATGATGGGAGTTGCAGTTCAGCAACATACAGAGGCTCAAAGGTTCCCCAAACCTGGCATGAGACTATATTCAGTCGTTCAGTCGTGTCCGACTCTTCGTGACCCCATGGACCAGAGCACGCCAGGCACGCCTATCCTCCACTGCCTCTCGCAGTTTTGCCAAACTCATGCTAGTCGCTTCGAGAACACTGTCCAACCATCTCATCCTCTGTCGTCCCCTTCTCCTTGTGCCCTCCATCTTTCCCAACATCAAGGTCTTTTCTAGGGAGTCTTCTCTTCTCATGAGGTGGCCAAAGTACTGGAGCCTCACCTTCAGGATCTGTCCTTCCAGTGAGCACTCAGGGCTGATTTCTTTAAGGATGGATAAGTTTGATCTTTTTGCAGTCCATGGGACTCTCAAGAGTCTCCTCCAGCACCATAATTCAAAAGCATCAATTCTTCGGCGATCAGCCTTCTTTATGGTCCAGCTCTCACTTCCATACATTACTACTGGGGAAACCATAGCTTTAACTCTACGGACCTTTGTTGGCAAGGTGATATCTCTGCTTTTTAAGATGCTGTCTAGGTTTGTCATTGCTTTCCTCCCAAGAAGCAGGCGTCTTTTAATTTCGTGACTGCTGTCTCCATCTGCAGTGATCAGACTGTGAGCAGGTGAAACCCCTGCCTTCCGTCTACCCCAGCTGTGCTTTATCAGCCTAGATGACATAATGAGAAATAAAGATTTCTGCCTTCCCATAAAGGTGTTTGTGACCTGATTCATGCACCCAAATGCCCACTGCTCAGCATCAGCAGGGGGTACCTGCCAGCCCCCCCCCCCAGGAGCACCAGACTAAATATCCTCCAAAGCCAGCTGGCAATGGCAGGAAGATGTGCCCTTCACATAGCTCAGTCGGTAGAGCATGAGACTCTCAAACTCAGGGTTGTGAGTTTGAGCCCCACATTGGGCAAAAAGATTCCTGCATTTTGGAGAGTTGGACCAATGGCATTGCTGGTCCTTTCCAACTCTACAATTCTGTGATTCTGTGACCCATGTGTCTTGGGTGCTTTCCTGCTGGAATTAACTGCCAATTGAAATGAGCATCAAAATAGTCAACTCAAGTAGAGAGGGCAGTGTGGCGTGGGTGGGTACACCCAAACACCCTGATATTTCTTACATTGTCTCAAAGGCTGGAAGTGTAGGATACCTCAGAACAATAAGATGAGCTCAGGGAAGCACTCCGTTTAAGAAGGGAACACTAGTTCCAAGCTGATCACCCCTTCCCTTCCTGAGGAAGGATTACTGGATGAACCTTGCCCCACCAAAAAGAGGAACAGCATTCATCCAGACGGCGTAGGAAGGTCAGGTGGTACCCGGTGCGGAAAATTTCTTGTCCCCCCCCCATTGATCCCCCCCCAAAAAATGGTTTTACGTTATTTCATATTTTCTTACAAAGGAATAATAACAAGTAATAATAATAATAATAATAAACTTTTATTTATATCCCGCCCTCCCCGGCCAAAGTCGGGCTCTGGGTGGCTAACATCAGATACATAACATTGGTATAAAATCAACCAATAATTAAATTACTTCTTAAAAACATCTCAAAATCAAATTAAAGTCTAATTAGATGGCTTTCCACAGGGTTAGGGTTGGGAACAGTAAGTGCTCCACTGAACTGAAGTTTCAGCCTTCACGACATAGGAAAACAGCCAAGTAAACAGCTATTTGGGTGGAGGAGGGTCAAGATATTAACCGATATGCATGAAATTTCATATGTAGCTACATAATCCCTAGTATAGTAAGATACTATACTTTGGAGCAGGCATTTTTTAAAAAAGTTTTTTTTATGAACTGCCCTAGTAGGGCAGTAATTGTTCCTTGATAATTTGTCACCCCCTCTATTATGGAACACGGGGCAGTCTGTCCCCTACGCCCCCCCTTGCATCCAGACAGACAATGTATTGGGAAGAATCTAGCCTGGCTTACTCACATCCCTTTGACACTAGCTTGATCTGCAGAAAGATCTATGGATTAAGCTTTCAAAACATAAGACTAAGGGCCGTGACAATAATTCACCTTGTTTCTTTCTTCTTTTCCCAACCAACAATGGATAGGGAAATAAATTTTGTTGTTTGAAAATGATCAAACAGGGAAGGAAAGTGTGGCTGAAATGATCTTGGGTTGTTGTGTTTTTTTGCTGCGCTTCCCTTACTTTTGAGGTGGCCGGCAGATGTTGGCAAGGGTCTGCCTGTACATTCTGCAAAACATTTGATCTTCTCTCTGCAGCCTTCGTTGTGTGTCCACATTTCCTGAAATTCCCATGATGTCCTCAGCTGGGCTTTCCTGTAAACGTGGGCAGGTGGGAAGGCTGCCTTGTGTGTGTCTGAGAGCTGTTAATAAATGCAAGTATATGCAGAAACGTGGCAAAACGAACTTGGGAGAAAATGAGAAAAGGAGAGTAACCAACAAGGATAGATTTGTCCACCCAATGGCTTCAATGCCCTTCTTTTAACTGTACAATAGGGTTTTAAAATATATTATGTTAGTCCTCTGTGATAACATGAATGGTGCTGTGATGGGGAAAGTCCCATTTTAAACATAAAGCACATCCCAGGATTAGCAGTCGTGACAGCGGGAAAATGTAGAATGACTAATGTGTGGTGATAAAGGGAAAAGGCGCAAAACTCAGGGCTGGTTCCCCTTCTGTTGCCCATGGCATAGGAGCATGGTTTTTTCCCCCCACCAAGCCCTCTGTTTGTGTTAGTCAAAGCATTATTCATTTTTTTATTGTAGCAAATGCTTCAGAAATCAATTTGTTCTCCAGGAGGGACTCTCAATCACCATAAAAATAAATGCGAACAGTATTTCCCTAAAATGCAAAACGTATATTTCTTTAACCTGCCAGGGGAGTGAAATTTTATGTGGGCATTTGATTAAAGCATAAAAACACACTTTTTGATTCGGTTTAGGAGTAGGCCTCCAAGCCACTAAATTTTCAGCCAACATCAACATTCAAAATGCAAGATGTTCGTAACCAAGATTTTCCCATTGAGGCTTAGCAAGTGCCTGACCTGACCTGGGCTAACTATTTGCACATGTATTTCTCCATCACATTTAAGGGTGTGCTTACAAGGTGTGCTTTTTTAAACGAATTAATACAACTGCCTCTTGATGCAGACTGTCAGGGTGGTCAAAGCATTGTGGGAGAAGTAAAGATGTCAGAGAATTCCAACGAAAACAGAAACGGGAAAGGAAATTGCCAATCTTTGCTTATTCGTCCCATGTCCGGAAAGGAAATCAATCCAGTAAATACTGTCTGGATTCGTTGCTGTTGCTTTCAGTCTGATAACAATATGTAATTGATTACAAGTTTTCTCCCCCTTTGCATTGCATTTCTTTTGCATTGTAATTGTGCAATGATTATGTGATTTGCACAATTGTGCCAAAACCAAAGCAAGACAAGTGATTTATTATTATTATTATTATTATTATTATTATTATTATTATTATTATGCATAAAATGAACTGCAACGGAATGGAAACAATGATGCATGCACTAATATAGGGCAGAACTGAAAATAATGCTCTCCTATATCCCTAGGGTGCAGTGGGGATTATAGGGACCCTTTCCAGTATTGTATTTAATTGTAGGGGGGCACTGCATCATCTCACACATGTCCTTGCTAATATGCAATGGGAAAGAGTTATTTAGCTGCCATACCAAAGACCTGATTCCTACATTAAGTGGAACAGGCCTCCTGATTAGGGGCGTAGAAAGCCTCTTGGCCACCCGGGGCAGAGCACGGAGGCACCCCCTGGGGGGCGGGGCGTCGCAACGTATGCATCATGGTCTTGCGACACACGTCGGACAGACTGCGCAGGCGCGGAAATGCCACACCTGCACAGTCCATCTGGCCTGGCGCTGCTGCTACTGCAGCGACCGGACAAGCCGCCGAGCGGGTGGCGGGTCGTGGGGCTGCCCCGTCCATGCTGCTTTACGGACAGCAGCGGCGCCGACTTGGATGCACTGCACATGCCCGGAATTTCCGGGCATGTGCAGTGCATCCGGCCTGGCGCTGCTGCTCCCGCAGCGAGCGGGGGAGCCGCCAGGTGAGCGGCGGCTCATGGGGCTGCATCAACCATCCGTAAAGCAGCACGGACGGAGTGCTGGGCAGCAGGGCTCAGCTTGGGGAGTGGCAGGAGGGGCCGCCGAGTGTCACCCCCTTCCCCCAGAACCCAGGGCACCCCGCTCCCATTGCCCCTCCCTTGCTACGCCACTGCTCCTGATGTGATGGAGCGATCAGTTGGGTATACAAGGGGTGCAGTGGTCTTTTCGGTATCCCTGTCCCAAGCTGTATAGGACTTTGTATACCAGTACCAGCCCTTCAAGCTTAGCCCAGTTGCAGCTTTGGGGCAGCCCCACGTAGCACATGTCAAATTAATCTAGTGGTAGTAGTTTCAAGGACAAGGTTGTCACCTGCTCATAGTTTGAACTGGGTGTTCACAATCAGTAGGAAAATGTATTTGGGGCAAAAAAAAAAAATTCAGTGTTTTCGTTCTCTCCTGATTTGTTTCTCGTGGGGGGGAAAAAACACGGGAAAGAGTAGATCACCAGCAGTGACAGAACTATGCGCATGAGCATAGTTCAAACCAGCCTTGCCTCCCATTTCAAAAATAAGTGTTTGCAGAGGGAGAAAAACAAGAACCAAGTGACACAGTGAAGTACAGCAGCGTGCGTGTGTTTTCAGTAAAAAGAAGAAGTGATGTTGTTGTTTTTGAAAGTAATAAATGCATAGCATTGTAATTTCACCTGTCAGCCCCACTCTGAAAACTGAAATTGCTGTATAATGGGCTATAATAACCATTAAGCATTAGTGACCTATTTTCCAAGTCCGTGCATTGTAGCTGAAATGATGTGTGTCACCCGTAGACTGTGGCTGTAGCATGACCTACTTATTTTACCCAACCAATGGAGTGAATGACTAGACTCTCCATAATTTGCCAGGTTAAAAGGTGGCAAATGGTTCTAAAAGGAGATCGCTATGGCCAAGCAGGCGTAACTAGGGATGGTCGATTGGGTCAGTTTCAGTTTTATCAAATTTCCAATCTTAAATGTAGTTCTCCAGATTTACGTATCCGTTTGTGATCATTATTATTTTTAAGGACCCACGAAAAACCACCACCATTTTAGTGCAAATTTCTCATTACATACTCAATTTTGTATGCAGTTCTGCTTAATGTACACATTTTTGCAAAGCGTTCCCCCCTACAATATTGTGTTTTTGTATGTTGCTTTCAGTAATATATGCATCGATGTGCACATTTTGTGGTAGCACATGAAGAAGAAGAAGAAGAAGAAGAAGAAGAAGAAGAAGAAGAAGAAGAAGAAGAAGAAGAAGAAGAAGGAGTTTGGATTTGATATCCCGCTTTTCACTACCCGAAGGAGTCTCAAAGCGGCTAACATTCTCCTTTCCCTTCCTCCCCCACAACAAACACTCTGTGAGGTGAGTGGGGCTGAGAGACTTCAGAGAAGTGTGACTAGCCCAAGGTCACCCAGCAGCTGCATGTGGAGGGGTGGAGATGCGAACCCGGTTCCCCAGATTACGAGTCTGCCGCTCCTAACCACTACACCAAACATGCATTTTTAAAACATGACTTGGCTGGAGAACTGGGTTGCAAAATCCACAGAACTGCAGATTTCAAAAGGTGGCTGTTTCAGATCACATAATGTTTTGGAAAGTGAAATGATCCAGTGCCCTGGTGAGCAGATGAGACCAAGAAAATCCTGAATTATTAGATTTGGAATGCGAAGGAGTAGCACTTTATTGGTCTGGTTTTGCCTCTTAATATATTTTGAGCATCTGCAAATCTCAGATTTACCCCCAAGTCTGCTGGAAACCTACCTCCTGTGAGTGCTTGGTGCTTTTTTGATAGGGGTAAAATGAGCAGCCAGTTCTATGACATTTCAGTCTCACTGGAACACAGTCATACGCCCATTCCAATTCATGTTGTGTGGATATTTTTAAACAATGCACAGAATGCCCACATTTAAACTGCTTGCATTCTGTATTCCCTTGGTACACAAAATGCACACTTTTAAATGGTAAAATGCATGCTTTTCCATGCTTTGTTTGTTTAAAAGCACTTCTAAACCTCGTAATGTGTGTGTGTGTGTGTATAAAAAATATTTTTCTAAAAAAATACCTAAGTGGCATACAAAGCTACAACAGAAGAACAATAGAATATTAAAAAGAGAGATACAATATAAAAACTAGTAGGACAATACTATAAAACAGATTAAAAATAGGCATTCAGTAATAATCTAATAGTCCAATCTTTTGGCTCAGGGAAGTCCTGGGCAAAAAAGATACACATCTGTCAGATAATAATGTCCTGAGCAACTGATGGATGTTTCATATATAGCAGGAGTAAGGGCATTTTGTAGTGCAGAGGCATTGGCAAGAAATGCCCTATTCTCAGGTCACCACCCTGTGTGTAGTTCCACAAGTAAAAATTTCCCCAGATGATCGTAGTGATCTTACAGGAAAGATCTTACAAAGGCAGGAAGTCTTTCAGTGAACCTGCTCCCAAGCTGTTCCTTCAGAAAACACCAGTTTTGTATGCGTTTTGACATAAAATGCATATTTTGTGTACCTTTCGGACACAAAAAAATGCATTGCAAGATCTGATGAAGTGCAGGACATTGGATTGGTTTGTTCCACTGCAAAATACAGACCAAACTAATTCCTTCCTCAGAGCCAGTGTGGTGTAGTGGTTAAGAGCAGTAGACTCGTAATGTGGTGAACCGGGTTCACGTCTCCCCTCTTCCACATGCAGCTGCTGGGTGACCTTGGGCTAGTCACATTTCTTTGAAGTCTCTCAGCCCCACTCACCTCACAGAGTGTTTGTTGTGGGGGAGGAAGGGAAAGGAGATTGTGAGCCGCTTTGAGACTCCTTTGGGTAGTGATAAAGTGGGATATCAAATCCAAACTCTTCTTCTTTCTTCCTGCCCAACACCACATCCCTTGGTAGTTCTGTATTACTCCAGGAGGTTGATGATCCAAGGTAATCTGGAGCTGTCTCCACCCAACTCAGCCAAAACCCACATCCCCTGAATTGACATGACTCAGTTCAGGACTTGGCCTTTGACCAAACATGGTGCACAACCCTACTTAACCCACCTAATTGGTTACAAGCATTGCCTTCATTTACTGTCAGGTGGAATTTCCTGTTCAATGGAGCTTTGGCTACTAGACTTTTGGGGCCCATGCCCCATTGCTCCAGGCTTCACTGGGGGTTGTGTTCCTGATATCCCTGGTATTGTGTGCCTGATATTCGAGTAACCTTGCTGTCCTACCTGCTTCGTTACTTTCCTTTTCGAAGGGCCGTAACAAACACATCATAACATTTTTATATCTTCTACTTAACCTTTTGGAGCTGTTTAAGCTTCTGGAGATGGTGGCTCCCTGATTTATAACCCCAGCACCTCTCAGTAAATGTAAGTGAATGTAAATCTTTCCAAAGGTGCCTTTCCCCCAAGTTCAGATGATGAGATCAAGGTGCATCCAGAATAGCTGTTTCAGAGCATCTTCCCAAACTAGTTTCAAACTCAGCAATCCTATTTGCTTCCATTTGCCGTTATTAAATTGTCCTGCAATGCTGCTATTGATGTATGAGCTTTTAGATCCTTAACTCTGCTATAAATTGTTACTATGGAGCATTCTTAGTACACTGTTGAATATTTGTTTCTTCCTCACCTATTTCGACAAGACGAGGAGACCAGACACAAGAGCTTGTCCCAGGAAGTTGAAAATAACCCCTTGAGATTTATATTGTGCTTTTGCATGCCACTTAAAATATATGCATTTTTATGAACACTCCCCCCCTAATATGTGCATTTGTGTACATTGCTGTTCAGTTGGAGAATGGCATCTCAAAATTCGGAGAAGTGCAAATTGGGAAGAATAGCTGTGTTTCGGTTCATATTTTGGTTTGAGAAGTGGAAATTAGGTAGCTTCTAATTAAAATTCAAACCAATTTTCCTCCCTGATCGCTAGTCCTTGGCATAGACCCACCCCTGACACCAACCTGAACCCTTGCCCTATCCTGCTTTGGGCTGCCACCAACATCCGTTACTCACTTAAGTTTGGACCAGATGTGTTTCCCAGATGGGAAGCAGCTGCAGCATACCCTATACAACCATTTATTTAACAATGATACTTCTAGGTCGCTCTGTTTCTTAGCAGCTCTTGGGGTCCCTTCCAACTCTACAATTCTACGATTCTTTGATTTGCTCGAATAAGCAAATTTCCTATCAGCTTATCGTGCACTTTTAAACACTCCTTTTGACAACCCCCAAAACTGGATTCCATCAATTATGTGCCTTGTAATTTGCTTAACTAACGCCTTAGTCAAAGGCTATCCCTACCACTCCCAGATGTTGCACGATATATCAGATTTTGGATGCCCCATGATTGGACAAAGCGGGACTTACTGTGGGGTACACATGGATTCAGTTACAGTGTGTGTGTGTGTGTGTGTGTGTGTGTGTAGTGGGGGGGGGAGAATAGCATACAAATCCAGCACCTCTGTTATGTACTGAGTTGAATAGGATCCAAAATGCACCAGTCTGATTGGTCCTAGAACAATAGGATTGAGATTGCAGCAGTCTGATTGGTCCCAGAACAATAGGATTGAGATTGCAGCAGTCTGATTGGTCCGCAGGAGCCACCCAATCCAGCTCCAGGTGGAAGTGAATCTGCACTCCGATTGGCATACAGGAGTATCCCGGAATTAGCCAATCACGTGGGGCCCATTGTGTAAATAGTGTATATAAAGCAAACGTTTTGGAGGAACTGCATTCCTCACTACTATGAGCTGAATAAAGAGCATGAAATTCACACTTGACTCCGAGTATATTTCAACCTCCAAGTTCCTGTTAAAAGTTTTGCAACGTTTGCGCCTTGAATTTGTGCCTTGAACTTGTTTGAGCAGATGAATTCAGTTGCAATTTAGATTCCTTCTTTGGCTTGGCCTCCTAAACTCCACCTAGAAGTGCCTTTAAAGGCAGTGGAGTTTACGTCAGCTCTGATTACCAGCCACACACTTGCAGAACCCGGCCTTGTGCTTTTGCACAGTCAAGAGACAGACTGCTATCTGACAGTCAGGTCAGAAGAATCTTTATTTGCACCAGCCACTACCCCATAGCAATAAAATAAAATATAATGTACTGTACTGAAGATAGAGGTAAAAACTTAAGTATACACAGTGGCGGAGCTTCATGCTGCGGCACCGGGGACGGGAAACAGGCGGGGGGCAGGGCTGGCACGCGTTCTGGGGGCGTGGCGCGCTGAGATGGAACCCTATCGGGATCCCGCTGCCTGGGCCGCCCTGCCCTCTACGCCCCACCCTTCCTACGCCAGTGAGTATACAAAATGCATTTTGGAGGTCTACAGCAATAATCAAATAATAGTTCTTATTCTAATTGCCCCTGTTAATTTTTTTTTTGCAGTTTTTCCTGTCACCTGATTACCTTGATCTGCTAGAAGAAAGGACACAGTAGCAATGGTTGAGCAACTCAACATGGACAGTAGTAGAAGGGTAATAACCTCATTCCTCAAATCTTTATCAGGAGTGCAAGCCAGAAGTACTGACTCAATACTGCCATCTCCACATGGACACCTGACAGCATTTTAACATGTTCATGCATCCACACTCCTCTGAGAAGCTGTTCTGGGGTTTTCAGTTCCATAGGGTGAAAGCCCATTTCGACCCTACTGAAAGATACTTTCAGTGCGGTCCTGAGTGTCTGCGCTCAGAAGTAAGTCCCACGGGGTCCAATGGAGCTTACTCCCAAGCAAATTGGAACCTTGGGCCTTATTTACTTATTAAATGCATATTCCACCATTCCTCGCAAAGGAGCCCAGGATGGCAAACATGTCTGTAAAAAAGGGGGTGGGGGGGAAACATATTTAAAACATTTGAAACCTGTTCAAAACAATAAAGCATGGTAAAACATCTAAAACAAATTTAAGAATAGGTAAAGGTAAAGGGACCCCTGACCATTAGGTCCAGTCGTGTCCGACTCTGGGGTTGCGGCGCTCATCTCGCGTTATTGGCCGAGGGAGCCGGCGTACAGCTTCCAGGTCATGTGGCCAGCATGACAAAGCCGCTTCTGGCGAACCAGAGCAGCACACGAAACGCTGTTTACCTTCCCGCCGGAGCGGTACCTATTTATCTACTTGCACTTTGACGTGCTTTCCAACTGCTAGGTTTGCAGGAGCAGGGACCGAGCAACGGGAGCTCACCCCGTCGCGGGGATTCGAACCGCCGACCTTCTGATCGGCAAGCCCTAGGCTCTGTGGTTTAACCCACAGCGCCACCCGTGTCCTAAATTTAAGAATTGTTGTAACCTAACTGTAACCTAACCTGCTGAAATGGAAAGTGCTAGTGCCATTCTGGTTGGCTTCCCTTTGTGGGAGGGCGGGGCCATCATATTACTCCTTCCCCTTTGATAGCAAAATCTATTTAGCCAAACCTGTGTGCCTGCTAAACCTGAGGCACGAGCACCAAATAAGACAGGGCCTACCTACTGGAAGATACTTTGTCCAGGACAACTTTGAACCTGGAAGCAGACCTCCCTCACCCCCTGGTTTGCCATAGAATCATAGAGTTGGAAGAGACCACAAGGGCCATCCAGTCCAACCCCCTGCCAAGCAGGAAACACCATCAAAGCATTCCTGACAGATGGCTGTCAAGCCTCTGCTTAAAGACCTCCAAAGAAGGAGACTCCACCACACTCCTTGGTAGCAAATTCCACTGCCGAACAGCTCTCACTGTCAGGAAGTTCTTCCTAATGTTTAGCTGGAAACTTCTTTCTTGTAGTTTGAATCCATTGCCCCGTGTCCACTTCTCTGGAGCAGCAGAAAACAACCTTTCACCCTCCTCTACATGACATCCTTTTATATATTTGAACATGGCTATCATATCACCCCTTAACCTTCTCTTCTCCAGGCTAAACATACCCAGCTCCCTAAGCCGTTCCTCGTAAGGCATTGTTTCCAGGCCTTTGACCATTTTGGTTGCCCTCTTCTGGACACGTTCCAGCTTGTCAGTATCCTTCTTGAACTGTGGTGCCCAGAACTGGACACAGTATTCCATGTCTGAGGTCTGATGAGCAAAGGAGTTCTGATGTGTGCATGGAGATCTTCCTGTAGAAGCGTCCCCATTTACATCAAAAGAGGCAGCTGCTTCATATGAAAACAAGAAGAGCTTTGCTGGAGCAAACCAGATGCCACTCTGGTCCAGCTATCTGTTTTCACCATGGACAACCGCAAGCAGAACCTGTGTGCAACAGTGTGACTCCTAGCAACTGGTATTCAAAGACACAGGAACACAGGTATGAGCCTGCTGGGTCAGACCAATTGTCAATTGAATCCAGCATCCTGTTATCACAGTGGTCAACCAGGTGCCAGCAAGACCTGAGCACAAGAGCACTCTCTCCTTCTGTGGCTTCCAGCGACTGGTATGCAGAAGCATTACTGTCTCCAACCATGGAGGCAGAGCATAGCCATCATAGCTAGTAGCTTCTGACAGTGGAGCACAGCCATCAAACGCATTCACCCACCACCCCCTCCATCCATAATTTTATTTGTATGGCGCCTTTCCATAATTCAAACCATGCACACGGGGGCTTACAACATAAACACATAATTGCAACATAACAAAAGTAGTTATAAACAATACATTAAAAATGCACAACCAAATTGGACAACTTCCACATAAATCACAAGAAGATCTAAAATAAAAGTGGGGGGGGGGGAATAGTACAGTGGTACCTTGGTTCTCGAACGTAATCCGTTCCGGAAGACCGTTCGACTTCTGAAACGTTCGAAAACCGAGGTACAAAGTGCTGGCTGCAAGTTCCATTGGAAAAATTGAAAAACACGCAGCAGAAGCCGTTCGACTTCCAACGAAGTAATTAGTTGTGGGTTTTCGCAGTCCGAAAACCGGAACATTCGGCTTCCGAGATGCTCAAAAACCAAGGTGCCATTGTATCAATAACAGCAACACACACACACACACACACACACACACACACCAATGTCTTGGTCTGGCTGGTTGCAGGGGAGAGATGGGAGGCACCATCTGTTGTACCCCCAAAGGAAGAAGGCTCAGAACCTAGGGTCTGAGGGTGGGAGGGAGAAGAGGGATCAAACTGGGAGGAGATCATGTCAGAAGCTGAAGAGTTAACAGGGTTTAGTGAGCAGGAAGAAGCTGTGGCCAACAGCAGTCCAGAATCAGAATCAGAGGCAGAAGCGGAGGCTGGAGAGGAGGAAAGCCAAGAGGCTGCTGAAGAAGCCAGGGAGTCTCCCCCTCCTTCCGTAACCAGCTCTCTGCCCCCACCCCCGTCTCCCAGAATCTGCAGAGGTATGAAGAGAGTGGAGCAAAGGCAGACCAGGCAAAGAAGTACCACGTTGCTTGGGAAGGACCCAGGAGTGGAGGAAATTTAGTCCTCACAACTGCCTCATTGGGGCAAGGCCTGCTGGTAAGAGTTGCTGTGCTCACTAAGCCTGAGCTCTTTTGTTTCTTTGAATAAAGAGTTAACTTCAGTGACACCTTGTGAGTTATTCCTGACCTGCTCCTGATTCTTGCCCCCATGAACAGTAACCTAGCCCAAGAGACTAGCTAGCAGCCTCTGAGAGTGCAAGAAGAGCACAGTCGTCATGACTAGTAGACATTGATAGGCTTTTGCTCCATGATTGTGTCCCATCCTCACATGCGCAAGGAACTCGGTTCTCCATTGGGGTGAATGAGGAAGATGGTGCACTTAGGTGCTCCTCATGCATGCACATCCAAAGGCACCCAGAGGCATTTCTGATGCTAAAAAATAAAAGTCATCTTAACCTGATGGAAGCCCAAGGAGATGTACTTTCTCCCACAACGCAAGAAAGAAAAGGCATCCCTGTAGAATTAATTAGTCGAACCCCTTTCCCAACAGACCCCCTCCTCCTCCTTGCTAGATAGATAGAAAGATAGATAAATAAATAAATGCCATTCAGATAAATCGGTTCTGTTAGCCCACGTACAGATCTGGGATCTAATTAGAGGGATAATCAATATATCAGTGGGAAGCAGCTACTTAAGCACCCCCTGAGCAGTCGTAGATTCAGGGCAAGTGAAAGGGGCCTACTCAGCAACAGCAGGAAAGGGTATAAATGCAAATGAGCCTCATAAAAAAAAAAGAATGAATGGTTTCTAGCTATACAAGCTGCTGTGAATTGATCTAGGCTTCTTCTCCCTGCTCCCCTGCCGCCTCCTTCTTGTTCCTCCTCCCCATCACAACGAAATCTAAGTGCGCATTGTTGCAAATTGCCAGTGTCTGGTTACAGTCGTGGAAGGAATGGAGGACATAGTAGTCGGCCTGGAAGCTAGACAAGAACTTTATTGTCTCTCTTGAACAAGGACAGCAACAGGTAACTCCTGACTCTACTCAGGCGCAGCTAAGTACAGTGCTTGTTGTTGTTGTTCAGTTGTTCAGTCGTGTCCGACTCTTCGTGACCCCATGGACCAGAGCACGCCAGGCACACCTATCCTTCACTGCCTCCCGCAGTTTGGCCAAACTCATGTTAGTAGCTTCGAGAACACTGCCCAACCATCTCATCCTCTGTCGTCCCCTTCTCCTTGTGCCCTCCATCTTTCCCAACATCAGGGTCTTTTCTAGGGAGTCTTCTCTTCTCATGAGGTGGCCAAAGTACTGGAGCCTCAACTTCAGGATCTGTGCTACCTAGTAGCTAAATGTTGTAATGGCACTATCCACACAGGACCGATGCTACGGATCTTCTTTCATGTTCTATTCCATTTAAAAAGTGACATGAACTTCCCTACCACTAAGGCAAAGTAAAATTTCGATAAATCACCCCAAACCTTGACATCAAATAAGTGTGGGTGGAAACTATGTAGCATGTCAGAACACAACCAGGTTGGGTGGTTTTCATTGCTAGTTGTACTCAAGAGTCAACTCATTGAAGTTAATGGACATTAATAAGGCCCCGTCGGCACTACACCTTTAAAACAGTATCATACCGCTTTAAATAGTTGTGGCTTCCCCCAGAGAATCCTGGGAGCTGTAGATCGTTATGGGGGCTGAGAGCTGTTAGGAGACCTTTATCCCCCTCATAGTTCCAAGAATGGTTTAACAGTCCATCCCTCTTCCCAGAGAATTCTGGGAGCTGTAGTTCTGAGAAGACAATAGTAGTCTCCAACAGGTCTCAGCACCCTTCACAAAGTACAGTTCCCAAGAATCTTTGTGGGAGCCATGGCTGTGGAAAGTGATATGATACTGCTTTTAAATGTATCGTGCAGATAGGGCCTAACTTAGGACCATTAATTTCATGGGTAGAACTGAGCTGAATACAACCGGCTGTCAGAGATTTAGTTATTACCACTATCTTCTGGCCCTTGCAGGGCCCATAAGGATGGGCTGGTATAGGGTGTAGGATGTAGCAGCATTGAGACTAAGACAATATTTTCCTGTGGGTACTCTTCAAGGGCAACCCACCCCTGAGAAAGCAAAATGTTGGCCATGTATATGAGGCGTAAAAGAGATATCAAGGTGCCGTGGAGGCACTGACCTGAATCCGAGGCTTTGACATTTGGTTCACAAATACCCAATTAGGTTTAAATCTAAACACACAGCTTCTCAAATTTCTAATTAATGACCCATCTAAACAGAAGGCAGTGAGGAGGCTGACAGAGCACAGTTTTGTTTAGAAAGCTGGAGGAAAGGGTGAAAAAGGCACCAGGTTTTGCAAGAAGAGTTTCTAAAGTGGCACAAGGGAAGAAGAAGAAAAAGAAGAAGAAGAAGAAGAAGAGGAGGAGGAGGAGGAGGAGGAGGAGGAGGAGGAGGAGGTGGTGGTGGTGGTGGTGGTTTCCACTGAGCAATGAATAAAAATCTTTTAGTGAAGGAAACAAGAAATGTACCAAAGCAGAGAAGAGAGTGACCAGGTGGCTGGTGTCACAGCGTACTCTACAGTCTAGGTGCTCATTGCTGATTGACAACTTCTTTATCTTTATCTTTCTGGTTCTTTGTCTTTAATCTGGTGTTGGACCAAGCAGTCTTTCAAATGCAGGATTTTCCTCTGAAAGCTATTTAGATTACAGACCTTACTCTATGAAGCTGGACCAAAGGCTACCCTAGCAAGTAGTAACCCAGCTAAGCTGTTGCATGCATGGCAAGAGGTCTGCTCACACAACAGAATTGTTCCCCTTCTCCTTCCCCAATGTATCTGTGGCCCTCCAGATGGACTCCAACTCCCGTCAGTCCTGGCCTGCATGGTCAACGGTGAGGGATGATATGTTGTAGCGCAACAACATCTGGGTAGCCACAGATGCCCCACCCATAATCAAAGGGCAAGAGTCTTATTACAAATGCAATTGTTCCCGAGTTCGATTCCCAGACAATTCTCATGCAACCACAAAAATAGAAATCACACCTTCATTGTTCAGATAGGCTACAGGTCAATGATAGTGCAGATGATTTAATTTTGGAAGGTCTTGGGTTCAATCCCTGGCAATCCAACCAGAGCTAGGAAAGGCTCTGTCTGAAACCCTAGACTCAGTGTCAGTGTAGACTATACAGAGCTAAACAGGCTAATAGCTTGAGTTGGTATAAGGTAGATTCCTATGTTCCTAACCTCCACCTTCAGTACAGCACAAATGTGGGTTATTTCTTCTATGAGAATTACGACATAGTCTCAAAAGTGTCAACTCAATTGGTCTCAACCATAGTCTCAACCAATCATGAACCATGCAATATGCAAGATGCTGTTGCAATCCTACCTAGCCAATCGGATTTCACTATGTGTTGATGTCATTCAGGAGTTGTCGAAGGAAATAAAAGTAAAAGCAAAGGGGATGAATGAACAAGTAAATATTTTTTCAAGGAGCTTAAAGGAGGGGGAGAAATGGGAGATGATTTCAGGGGTTCTGAAAATGCTCATGAAAACCATGAAGTGAGATAAAGGACCACTTGAGGGTTAAGTCCAGTCAAAGGTGACTATGGGGTGTGGCACTCATCTCGCTTTCAGGCAAAGGGAGCTGGCGTTTGTCCACAGACAGCTTTCTGCGTCATGTGGCCAGCAGGAATAAACTGCTTCTGGCACAACAGGACACCGTGACGGAAGCCAGAGCGCAAGGAAACGCTGTTTACTTTCCCGCCGCAGCAGTACCTATTTATCTACTTGCACTGGCGTGCTTTCAAACTGCTAGGTTGGCAGGAGCTGGGACAGAACTACAGGAGCTCACCCCTTCTCAGGGATTCAAACTGCCAGCCTTCAGATCGGCAAGCCCAAAAGGCTCAGTGGTTTAGACCACAGCGCCACTCGCATCCCTTATGAAGTTAATATCTGCAGCTGAATCTGTCTCTGCTCAGTGATCATTATGGTAACAACTGTCTACATCTCTTGTCTTTTGCAAAAAGATAAAAAGTGTTACATTGAGGAAATGCTAGCGTAATGTGCGAGCTTTATAATATATATCAAGTCTTTAACTAGTTTATAGGGGGGGGTCAGTTAATTTTTAAAAATAACGAACACCGGTGGCATCAAGAAGCCTCATGTTTATGACTCTCCTTAAGGAAGCACAGGCCAAATAAAAATGCAATAAAACTCTTTCTCTCCTAATAGGGGATATAATTGGAAAGAATCTCCAAGGGATTTTGCTTGCTCCTTCTACATAAAACCCTATTAATGGCTGATCCCAGAACAAAGATACATTTCTAGTGATCCCTTACCCCTAATCCATCCAGCTCTCTCCCTGGTGGGAACACAGGTGCTCAGACACGTTAAGAACCTCTTTCTTTTGTAAGGAAGCTGTAACGGATAAGACCCAGGCATGCTGTAGAGATGGAAATTGGTCAACAAGGCAGGGAAATGATCCTTTTCTATAGGGAGCAAAAGATATATAATCCAAATGAAGAGAAACGTTGGGGGTGGGTGGAGAGAGAGAAAGCTTTGTGCAGAATAGAATTTTGTCAGGGTGTTTTTGTTTTAAAAATCCGCCACTGTTGTTTTGAAATGGGGTACTAAGTGTGCTTTGTGCCGACAAACATACCAAGTCGTAAGGCTGTACTATTATTGACACAGCCCAAACATGTTTATCCAGGATTTCAGGCAGTTTCCCCCAGCCCTATGTGGAGATGCTGGGGATCAAACCTGGGACCTTCTCCATGCAAGGCAGATGTTCTACCACTGATCTCTGGCCTTTCCCGGGAAATACCTGCTGCATTGCTTGCCATGCATTCGCATTCAGCTCACGTGCACCATAGAATACAGGTTGTCAGGGAGGCCTCTAGGTTGGAATCCTTCTTTCCCTGGCATGCTAGCTTTCTCTGTGCAGGCTTCCCACAAGCATCTAGCTGACCGCTATGAGGACAGAGTGCTAGACTGGTTGGGCTTTTGGCTCTTATGTCAGGGGGCTGGGAGCTGAATAATGGCAGAGTAGGGCAATGAGATGGAGTATCCCATTGAGAAGTTGACATCAACAGTTTTTGATTGTCTGTTTCTAATGGCTCAATCCCAGCATAAAGAAGTTAACATAATGCAGGGTTTGTTTGTTTTTTGAATAGAAGTTAATTTTCTCTTTTTATTGGCGTGTGTGTGTGTGTTGTCTATGTTCAGGTCAGGATAGGTAAAGGTAAAGGGACCCCTGACCATTAGGTCCAGTCGTGTCCAACTCTGGGGTTGCGGTGCTCATCTTGCGTTACTGGCCGAGGGAGCCAGCGTACAGCTTCCGGGTCATGTGGCCAGCATGACAAAGCCACTTCTGGCGAACCAGAGCAGCGCACGAAAACGCTGTTTACCTTCCCGCTGGAGTGGTACCTATTTATCTACTTGCACCAGCATGCTTTCAAACTGCTAGGTTGGCAGGAGCTGGGACCGAGCAACGGGAGCTCACCCCATCGTGGGGATTCGAACCGCTGACTTTCTGATCAGCAAGCCCTAGGCTCTGTGGTTTAACCCACAGCGCCACCCGCGTCCCTGCTTCAGGTCAGGATGGGTTGCTTTAAATAGTTGGAATCACTAAGTCATTAGAGCATGAGACTCATGAGTTTGAGCCCAACATTGGGCGAAAGAATCCTGCATTGCTGCAGGTTGGACTAGATGTCCCAAGTGGTCCTTTCCAGTTATATGACTCAATGATCCTGGGAAAGGGTGTGTTCTGGCTGGCTGGAATCCTAAATAGGAATTCTTCTCACTGCAACATTTTGTTACAGGTCCCACTTGTTGGATTGTAAAGGGGGGGACATGTTTCCCGTTGAAGAGAGTGAATTTGCAGCATGATCCAATTAGAAAAGCTGCTCGTTGGATAATCAACGAGAGCTGCTGATAAAGATACTCAGAAAGACAGAGCCAAGGAGAAGAGGGACGAGGGCAAGCATAAGGTGTCTGAACTAATGTGCTGTTTTATGGCTCTCTGGTGATGCTGAAATCCAATCAGGGTTACTGTGTGTTGTTTTTCTCTAAAGCCCTCTAAGGATTTTGACTAGTTTTATAGCCCTAACACCTTTAATTGGAAGTAAGTCTCATTGATTTCTGTGGAACTTACTTCCCCCAAAGAATGTGTCCTTAGGATCACAGCCTTAATAATATAATTAACTCTCCGTTAACACTTTCCCTTTATTGTTGTGACAATCTAGATTTCTCTAACATCTAATTTGTGCTTCCTCCAGGCAGTATAAAGAAATGATGTCTCCTCGTTCATTCGTTCCATAAAGTGTATATCTTACTTTTCCTTTCGCGCTCAAAGCAACTTGACACTTTTCTTAATTAACCCTTCTGTGAATCTTCTTGCTCTCAGTTTATATATCCCTGTCAGCCTACTCTCAAAGCTTTCCCAAAACTTGTGGCAGCCATGGGACATTTGGTTGCTGTTGCTAAGAAGGCCGTATTCTCTACCCCCCACCAAACTGAGTTCAGTGGTAGAGCCTCTGCCTTGCAAGCAGAAAGTCCCTGGTTTAATTCTGCTCCTTCAGGCTTTTGCTCAGCAGGTGAAGCCGAGTCCTGGCCCATGACACTCCCTGCCTTCAACCCAACCAGTCCAGGTGGGCACCACCACCCACCGGATGGCATTCTCCACCACATCTAACATCAGACCTGATAGGCCAATGGCCAATCTCATCCAGCATCCTCTTCTCATAGGAACTAACCATACGGCCATGGGAATCCCTTGTGATTCCTATCAGCAGGTCCTCAGAGGCATTACTGCCTCTGGCAGTGGAGGTAGAACATAGACATCATGGCTTGGAGCCCTAGATAGCCTTGTCCTCCACGAATTGGTCTAAGCCTCTTTTAAGTCCATCCAAGTTGGTGTCCATCACTACACATTGTGATAGCAAATTCCGTAATTTAACTATGCACTGTGTGAAGATTCGCTTCCTTTTGTCCACCTTGAATCTTCCAAGATTCAGTTTCACTGAATGACGGGGGAGAAATTTGATGCAGCCAGTTGGGTGGTGTGTGTGTGTGTGTGTGTGTGTGTGTAGTAAAGGTAAAGGGACCCCTGACCATTAGGTCCACTCATGTCCGACTCTGGGGTTGCGGCACTCATCTCGCATTACTGGCTGAGGGAGCCAGTGTACAGCTTCCGGGTCATGTGGCCAGCATGACAAAGCAGCTTCTGGCGAACCAGAGCAACGCACGGAAACGGCATTTACCTTCCCGCTAGAGTGGTACCTATTTATCTACTTGCACTTTGACGTGCTTTTGAACTGCTAGGTTGGCAGGAGCAGGGACCGAGCAACGGGAGCTCACCCCGTCGCGGGGATTCAAACCGCCAACCTTCTGATCAGCAAGCCCTAGGCTCTGTGGTTTAACCCACAGCACCACCTGGGTCCCTCATGTATATAAATGTACACACACACACACACACACACACACAACAGATTTCTGCACCATCCCTAGTTGTCTCTCTCTACCTGGTGGTAGAGACAGCCCTGGCAGGCCCAGGAAGAAAGCGTTAAACATTCCCTTTCTCAATGACATAGTTCCAGACAACATATCAGGCGACATATCAATCCATTCACCACTCTCTGCTATCTTGTCAAATTTTGCACTGGCTCTCACTCGGCTCCCTGTGGCCATATGGGCTTATGCCAGGGCGGTTGGAGAGAAGGACTGTCTTGTGCTGGTTCCTTAATGATCTTTTCTCTCATCTCCGTTTATTCCATTTCCCCACTCTTGGCTCTTTCCTCCCAGTTTGATCACCAGAGGTGAGCACTTAATTAAGTATCCTGCGAGATGGACCCAGCAAGGATGGCAGAATACAATTAATGCCCTCCCTTCATGAGCAAAGACAGCCACGTAGCACAGGAGGAGGGGGAACACCAGGGTGTTCATTTGGCAAAATATGTCACACAGCTGGATGCAAACTATACAGAGGCTTTTGAATTTGCACCCAAGTAAATTGGAAGCACCGCATATACAATGACAATGAAGCAAAAGAAATAATGATGATGATGATTCTGGGACGGCAGTTGAGCTCCAGACTCAGAGCTCCGAGCTTCAGACACAATAGTCCAAATTCCCCTTGCAATATTCCCCTTCTCTCCTTTTGTATTCTTTTCAAACCGACGTTCACAAAACAGTTAAATTCAGTGAAGATTAGTAGGGCCCATTGAGTTATACTTGGATGATTTATTGAATGCAGAAGATTGTCAATATCACAGCTGTCTCAGATGAAAAACTACATATTCATTTGGATGGGTATTGTATAATCCAGAGCCCTCCTGGGAGCAGTGCAAAATCTATGCGATATTCCTGTGTGAACCGCAGTAATCTTACATTTAGATTTCTTCAGGTTTTGCTATATGGGGGGAGGTGGGGGAGAGAGAAGCTGCAAGAATGCACACACACACACCTACCTATGGAGTTCTTATTGTGTGGATATTCCTGTGACTTCAGTTGTATATCCTTGCTTGTCATGTGATAAACCATCTCCTGACAGCTAAACAAAAGCAACACAGAATAACATGGAAAGGAACAACCTAGCAGTGACGGTGACACAATGAACCTTTGATAGCAAGATCACAAGGAGCAACGACAACGAATAAACCTTTGCAGCTCTCAGTGTATTACAAAGGCGAATTGATTGGGCATCCAGTGTGCAGCCAGACCGCTGCATCCCCCAAGATCCCAGGTTTAATCCCCGCCATGTCTGGATAGGGCCGGAAGAGACCCTTGCCTGAAACCCTGGAGAACCACTGCCAAAGACATTACTGAGCTAGATGGGCCTATGTTCCCTTCCAAAGCAGTACCTCTCATTGATAGAGTATCTCCTTTGCATGGGGAAGGTCTCAGGTTCAATCTCTGGCATCATCAGGTAGGGTTGGAGAGACCCTTGTCTGAAACCACTAAGAGCTGCTGCCAGTCAATCCATCAATTTCTGGGGAGGGAGGAACACTTAACATACTGGTGGATCAGCTCCTTACTTTTTTTCTTAGACAGGATTTCTTCTCCGGGAAGTGGGGACATTTTTGCTTCGGCTGCTGCAGCTTTAATTTCAAACACAGGAGGGGGTGAGGAGGTGAGAGTAAAACAAATTTGTCATGTCCATGGGTGCCAACTTCTAAACGTTCTAAGGCAGAATGAAAGAAACCCTGCTACGGAAAATGGCCCCCACCTGATGGACATCTTGAGCTGCACCGCCACTGCCACAAAAATGACGCCCCCCTGTTTCAAAGGGCAAAACTACAAACAAAGGGAAAATATCACTGCCCAGTTATGTTTCCTTGGAAGTAAATCCTGTTGAACACAGTGAGATTTACTCCCAAGTAATTGGACAGATTTGACTGCAACCTTTACTGCGCACAGCATACATCCATGCTGAGGGATGTGAAGTAGCTTTCACAGACGTTTGGAACACCCTTCTTCTCTGTTTTGCAAGATTTATTGTGAAACTGCCCACACATTGTCCAGATTTTGTCACAGAAGCCATGCCCTTAGACTTTTAAATAAACTCTTTGCACGTGCGTGCACACACACACACACACACAGCCTCACCAAAGCCTCACCTAAGCATAGTAGTCATGGAATAACAAAAGAGGTCCTCTTGTAAATTAGGAAGTGGTTAAAGAACAGGAAGCAAAGAGTGGGAATAAATGGACAGCTCTCTCAATGGTGGGATGTTGAAAGTAGAGCCTCGCATGGACATGGAGGAAGAGGTTAGTTTCTTTCATGGGCCCAAATCACCACATGTATGAGATAAGTCATCAGGTGCTGGGTCAACCAAGCCAGTTGCTATGGCAATGGCCCAGTGCCATCTATATAAGTGATTAAGACATGTCAGCTCATGTCAATCAGTAAGTTTGTCCATGTGTCAGGGTCAGTCTTGTGAAGTGAATGAGTCTGTCTGTGTTACATCTTGAATTGCTGGAGAAACAGAAATACTTTATACTTGTGTGTATGAATCTGCAAAGCCTACAAACTGTATGTATGTATCAGTGTCCAGAACTGTATTACTGAAGCAACTCCTAAACTATTTGGACTTTAAGCTGCTTCTGTGTAGTGACTAGAACTAGAGGCAACTTCCAATATGTGTATAACTCACCTCAGATTCCCAACAGCCCTGGGTCTCCCAAAGAATTTTGTGGCTACATGGGGATTTGAACCAAAATATCCCAGTCTGTAGTCTGACCCTTAGGCTACAATCAGGGAGTGAGCAATACTGAGCATACTAGGGCTTGCTTCTGAGTAGCCATGCATAATATCTTGCTGCCACTTGACTGTTCACAGAGCTAGCCCAAGACATTTTGCTGCCCGAGGCAAAGGACAAAATGGTGACTCTCCCATTCTAGGTACAGAAGCCAGCTGGACTGGTAATTGAATCTGACTGCAGCACTGGTGATGCAGTGCATCCCTGACTACACGAGAGAGTAGCAGGCTAGCTTAAAGGATACGGAGCATGCTACATGACTCACAGCTTTGTTCCCCAGCATCTCACTGCATCTGCCACCTGATGCAGTCACCTCATTCTGCCTAATGGTAGGGCCAGCCCTTCCTGGTAATTGTGCTGCACAAGGATGGGCAAAAGCATTAAAGATAACTTAGGAATGTCTACATTTTCATGGCAGGCTGCCATGTTCCCTTCTCAGCTCTGAATGGGGTGCAAAGTTGTCTAAGACTAAACATGTATTAGCTCTAGTGAAGGGGAAGGAACTGTGAGGGAAGGGTGTAGGTGTCACTGACTAGTGGAACAGAACTGTCACCTCTCCCTTTCCTGGTGGGATGGGCCTGGGGTCTGCTTTCTGCACAGGAGTCAGAAAAGGTTAGGAACACAGGAAGGTGCTTTATATGGCGGCAGATCATGGGTCTGTCCAGCTCAGTATCATCTACACTGACTGGCTGAGGCCCTCTGGGGTTTCAGACTGCTGGGATCTTCCCCAGACCAACCTGGAGACACCAGGGATTGAAGCTGACATCACTTCTGTGTTGGAGGTGGGTGCCTGCTATGGAATAGGCACTTGAAGCTAAACTGAGCAGCATTTAACCCTCATTTGAAGCAGCCACCATAGCTGTCAAGTTTCGGATTTGAAAATAAGGGATCAGCAGTCTCACCTATCCCGGGGACAGTCACATGTCAGTGGTGGGCGGAGCCAGAAGCAAAAGTGGGCGGAGCAGCAATGTAAACTCCAAGCGGGCTCGGGCTCGGAGCGGAGCAAAGAGGAGGGCAGCCATGTGCTCCGCACGATGGAGTCCCATCGTCTTCTTGTCTGATCCCTTCAAACAGGACAGGAAGCAGCAGCTGCTCAAAGGCAGCCAGGCTCCACCCACCAGCTAACCCTATTGGCCGGCTGAGGGGCTCGGTGGCAACGGATAGGGGCTGATGCAGGGGGAGGAATACACCCCCCTGTAAACACGGGAAACGGCTCCCACTTGCTTTGAGGGCTGAGGCTTTTCTCTCCAAGTAGGCGAGGTCTTCCCACCCAGTCCCTGGCCAGCAGGGGAGGGGCTGCTTCCATTAAAAATGGGAAATTTAAGGGAAATAAAAAATAATGGAGAGCAGCGGGAAACTGCTTGAAATAAGGGAGAATCCCGGGGAATACGGGATACTTGACAGCACTGGCAGCCACTCCGAGCCAAAGCAAGCAAGATTTAACACCCCCCACACACCTTGACAGCTAATAAATAGGGGTTCAATCCTGCTAAGTTTGGCTGTGCATCCCCTTTTCCCTCCTGGGAAAAGTCATGCACAGCCAAAGAAGGCAGACCTTTCCCCCCCCCAAGCATCGGATGGGCAATAAAGATGTCTCTCTTGCTGCCTGTCTCCAAAAAGCAGGTTTCTCCCCACCCCCCAAGAGAAAGAATTTGCTTTCTTCAGGCATTGGCTTCAAGAGGGACTTCTTGCATGTGCAGAAATGCCTCTAGCATACAGGCTTCTTTCTCCCCTGCCCACGAAAAAGTGCTTTGCTAGCTCCAATGCTTGGCATTTCCAAAAGGACCGAGTATGAGGCTAACAGTGTCCCTTGCACTGCAGTTTGCTGGGTGCTTGGAACCCTATGCAATAGTAATAATTGTTGTTGTTGCTGCTGCTGCTGCTTTATTTGTACCCCAGCCATCTGACCGAGTTGCCCAGCCACCCTGGCAGCTTCCAACATATATAAAAAAACATAATAAAGCAGTACACAGGTAAACTGCATTATTGACTGAAAGGAAACCCTTCCAGCAAACACAAAGTACTGAGCTTGCTGGAGAAAAAGTCTAACTTTGGCTTTCTTAGGGTTGTCATATTTCAAGAGGTAAAAATCCAGACACAAAAAGTCATTGAGCTTTTTCAGGGCAATCTCCCAATATCCCCTCTGTCACCCACCAAGCCAGAGTCACCCACATCAGAGCCAGAGCCTGAACCAGAGCAACTTGCGCACTTTAAAAAAAAAAAAAAAAACCTAAATCCAGGACAAAATAGAAAATTCTTTCCAGTAGCACCTTAGAGACCAACTGAGATTGTTCTTGGTATGAGCTTTCGTGTGCATGCACACTTCTTCAGATACACTGAAACAGAAGTCACCAGATCCTTAAATATAGTGAGGGAGTGGGGAGGGGGATTACTCAGAAGGGTGGTGGGAATGGGTGATCAGCTGATAGGTGTGGAAAACCTGTTGACGACTCTTAACGGCTGCAATTAGTCTTGCAGGGAAAGGCAAGGGGTGAGATGGCTAAAGATAGCTTTGTTATGTATAATGAGATAAGAATCCAATGTCTTTGTTCAGACCAGGTTTCTCATGGTTTTTAAGTTTGGTGATTAGTTGCAATTCAGCCACTTCTCTTTCCAGTCTATTCTGAAATTTCTTTGTATTAAGACAGCTACTTTGAGATCTCAAAGTAAGAGTCATCAACAGGTTTTTCCACACCTATCAGCTGATCACCCATTCCCACCACCCTTCTGAGTAATACCCCTCCCCACTCCCTCACTATATTTAAGGATCTGGTGACTTCTGTTTCAGTGTATCTCTAAGGTGCTACTGGAAAGAATTTTCTATTTTGTTTCGACTATGGCAGACCAACACGGCTACCCACCTGTAACTAAATCCAGGACATTTGCTTTAAAATGTAAATTTGCCCCGGCATGAGCATGTAGGACCCCCTAAAAGAGGACATGTCCGGGAATTCCCAGACATATGGCACACCCCCAGCTTTCTATACTTTTGTAGATTGGGTGGAAATAGCTGATTCACCAGTAAAATATCTGGGGCATTCTTAGAAATAAAACAACAGCCACCAGGAGCAGAAGCTAAATGGAATCTACATAGGTAAAGGTAAAGGGACCCCCTGACCATTAGGTCCAGTCATGGACGAACTCTGGGTTGTGGCGCTCATCTCGCATTAACGGCCGAGGGAGCCTGTGTACAGCTTCAGGTCTTGTGGCCAGCATGACTAAGCCGCTTCTGGCGAACCAGAGCAGCGCATGGAAATGCTGTTTCCCTCTTCCCGCCGGAGCGGGTACCTATTTATCTACTTGCACTTTGACGTGCTTTCGACTGCTAGACTTGGCAGGAGCAGGGACAGAGCAACAGGAGCTCACCCCATTGTGGGGATTTGAACCGCTGACCTTCTGATCGGCAAGCCCTAGGCTCTGTGGTTTAACCCCAGCGCCACCCGACTCCCGTAATCTACATATGCACACACTGAATAGTGGTGAATGCGTACGGATGCCAACAAACCCTAGACCATTCTTATCCATTTGTTACCCGTGGCATTATTCTGCAATGCATGAAAATTAAACTGACTGGGCACCTGTCTAAGGTCAGGCGAGTGCCAATGACTTTGCTGGCCATATCAGCTGGCCCCAACTTCACTTTCAGTGGTGGAAAGAAGAAACAGTTGGAGACTGTGCAAAGAGGTTTCTGAGGGAGCGAGGAGAGAGAGGACCAGAACACTCCACTTCATGGCCTCTCCAACCTTCCGCCAGGAGAAACCCAAATTCCATTTGCTCTGATTGAGCAGTTTTTCAGGAGGGGGTGGGGGGGGGAGCAGTGGGAACAGTAGGAAGTCTGGATAAGCCCTTGCCACCCCAAGGACTCATTTGTGCCAGAAACTGCTGCTGCTGCGATGAACGGGAGAGGGCTGGGCTGCCTGAGGGATTCTCTTTGTGTCTGCCAGGGTCCACCATGCCAGAGGCCACTGATGCTGTAAATGAAGTTAACATCACGCTAGCATGCAAGCCGCCCTCCACGTGCAATACAAACAAGCTCCTTTTTATTGCGAGGACCAGTCCCTCGGCTGACATTCTCTTCTCTGCACCTCATAGCCATAGGCAGAGTCGGGCTTGTTTTCCACAGCAATAGGGGCTATTCATCTCCAGGCTTCTGCTGTGTGATTGATCCTGACCTCCTGGGAGGGAGGAAGGGAAAGGACGGGGATGGGCAGGTGAGACGCTGCAAATTTGCAATCATGCAGTTCCATTGACCCATTCCCACTGCAAAGCCGGTGGGAATTTGCAAGGCTAAGACCACTTGCCGGGAGTTGGTATTTTTTTCGGGGGGGGGGGGGATACCGATACTGTCTGTTGCGCTTGCTCATTTTCTTCAGATTGAAATGTTGCCATGAAGTGAATTGTTTACTGTCATTCCTACTGACTTTCAGCAGGCCTTGTACCACAGTTAACATGGGAAGCAGTTGCATACCAAGTCCGACTCTGGGGTTGCGGTGCTCATCTCGCTTTACTGGCTGAGGGAGCCAGCGTACAGCTTCCGGGTCATGTGGCCAGCATGACTAAGCCGCTTGTGGCTAACCAGAGCAGTGCACGGAAACGCCGTTTACCTTCCCACCAGAGTGGTACCTATTTATCTACTTGCACTGCTAGGTGGGCAGGAGCTGGGACTGAGCAACAGGAGCTCACCCCATCGCAGGGATTCGAACTGCCAACCTTCTGATCAGCAAGCCCTAGGCTCTGTGGTTTAACCCACATGATGTCTTACTGGGTTTTAATTTGTTGGAAGCCACCCAGAGTGCCTGGGGTAATCAAGTCAGATGGATGACATATAAATTATTATTATTATTATATATTATTATTATTATTATTATATATTATATATTCCAATAGTTTTCTACCACCTTTGGCATTGACTTCCCTCGCCTCAGTCACAGTAGAATTTCCTTGTTGTTGTTGTTCAACCTGCTACTTAAATTTGGCAAAAATTAAGGTAGAAACCATACCTCAGTGCTAGAGTACATCTATTGCATGCAGAAAACCTTCAGTCCCTGGCATCTCCACCTAAAAGGTTCAAGTATTCAGTGACAGGGAAGATCTTTCTCTGCTAAAGACCCTGGGGAGCTGCTGCCACCAGGCCAGATGAACAAGCAGCCACACACTGCTATATGGCAGCTTCCTGTGTTCCTAATTCAACGAGAAATTAGAGGCTGTTTGTTCCCACTCCTGGAAGTTACTATAGGCAGATATTCCAAATAGATTCATGTCATAGAGCTGCATTGTCATCATTTTTCATCCTCCGCTATCTGCCCCCACTCCTTAATATTTCTCATAAACAGCTGAGGCTAAAAGGGATGGATGAATCGGTCTGTTTCTGGTCACTTTCAGTTCTACATGAGTACACTCCCACGTCAATTCTGTTCCTTGGGGGAGAACATCAGTTTTCAGGGCGGTCCTGTCTTGAAGACATGGCCCCGCTCTAACTTGGAGCCTGAATCCCCCACAGCACATCTATCGACCCTGGCTCACAGAAGCCAAAAGTTCACAATAATTCAACAATCCTTTAACCAGTCAGCCAACTTCTCCAAGAAGGCAGAGCCTACTACACTGTAAGCACCCACAAGAGGTTTGGGGTTAGGTCCAGCTCCTGTGGATGCATTAGCGGATCCTTGGGAGCTGTCCAAGGTCCTGTATGAACTTGTGACTGGATGCTGCCTGCTTCCCCTGTAAGCTACAGGTGCCCACAGAAATGGGCAGTCATTACTTCTCTTCACCTCTCTTTCCCTTGCAGACTCCTCCCTGTGGCCTTGTCTTCTGACTATTCTGGGGTACTTCACTGTTTGAATTCTCCTTTCTCACAGTTCTCAGCTCCTCGAACCCCTGGCTTCTCCTTTTCCAGACCCCTGTTTCTCCTAACATCTCATTTCTTAGGTCCTTCTCATTGCCTCCCTGAAGGCACCAAATAACTAAGCCAACATCAGGTTGACTAAGGGTGATAGCAGCTTAAGTAATGGTAACTAAATACCATTCCACTTGCTACCCCCCTCTGTGGCCTGCATGCAACTTACCCAGCCACTGCCAGAGGTTTCACCACCATTCCCTTGGTTCAAGGTTGTTGGCTCACCCATCATCCCTGTCCATTGGCCATGTATCTGAAGAAGTGTGCATGCACACGAAAGCTCATACCAGGAACAAACTCAGTTGGTCTCTAAGGTGCTACTGGAAAGAATTTTTGATTTTGCATTGGCCATGCTCGTTGGGGCCGATGGGAGTTGGAATTCCACAACACCTGGAGGACCACGGGTTCCCTACTCCTGTCTTTGTGAGTTATAATAAAGTTGTAAAAACCCACTGTTTCTTTTTCTACAGATGGATCAGAAATAGGTCTGGCTTTCCCCACCAGAAATCCCCTCCTTCATTCCATTACCCCTAGCCAATTCCTCACCTCCTTTGTTATGAGTCTTGCCCACAGCCTGCAACTCCAAAGACACCTTTAACTACAGCTTCTCCTGTGGGGCCCATGTTAATCAGATTGACTATTTTGCAAACCGTCTCAAGAATCCATGAAGGTTGTGACCCATTATATCCTTCCAAGATACCAAGACTGTTATGCATATTTTTATGAAGTCTCTATAGGATTATAGGAATTCATTATGTATGACTTTCCCCCTTACTTCCCTCCAGCAATTGCCGCTTCATCCTAGAAATGCTGGTGCCAGAAGGCTGGCGGTGTGGGGGTGGGATTTGTGTTTAGAAAGCATTTTGCATTTGAAGTGAAGAAGTCAGCTGAGTCTCTTAATTCCCACAGCTTTGTTGTGTAGTCACTCGTAGCAGGGAAAATCCCTGAAGTCAATTGATTGGTCACCCATTGATTTCAAGAGCTGAGTGTTCCACATGCTCAACAGCCCGATCCTATATGTATTCTTAAAATTAAGTTCTACACTGTTGAATGGGTCTAAGTGTGCATAGCCTTATTGAAATGGTTGGGATTTTAAAATGCTTTGCTTTGGCTGGACAATACCCAAAGGAAGCAGTGGAAACACAGTCTAAGCAGCCTGGTGTTTGGTTGGTGTTTTGTTCTTTGCCTCTAATGGTTGCCCAATTTCCAAACCACATCCTTGTGGTTAAGTCTGTGGATGATCCCACTTATGGAGAACACATGGTGTCTTGTTGCATTTATAGCTATGGTGTCTTCCATCTCATTTTGTTCTTTCTGGGAAATCTACTTACTGTCTCCTTATAAGGTGGAAGCAGTGCCGGATATACATATAAGCTAAACAAGCTATAGCTTAGGGCCCCAATCTCTTGGGGGCCCCAAAAAATTAAAGGGAAAAAAACTGGATGTACATTTCCAAAATATAAGATAAAAAACAAAAAATAAAACCTACATACAGCAACAGTGTTCTGTGTTGTGTAGGCTCCTAAGATGTAAGTAATGGGCCCTTCCTGCTAGCCTGCTCCCTAAAATATCACTGGTTCGCTCATTTCTATATATAGGGTGCCTACATTCTGCATGTCCATAAATTACCATATATTCAACACAAAAACAGCGGCGATTTGTTGTTGACAAAGGACAGCTGAACATATAAAGGGCCCCATTACCTTCAGTAGATTAGGGCCTCAAAACCTAAATCCAGCCCTGGGTGGAAGGGCCAGTCTTGTCGGATTTGCACTGGGAAGAAATAAATATCCACTAGAATTAATGTGATGGGTCTATCTGATTTGAGAAGGAAGATGAGGAGATGTATCTTTGCTAAATAATAAATTCCAGATTTACCATTTGTTTTGTGATGTATCATATTTGGAGCTGACATATGGCACACAAAGACCCCGTGAGCTGTTCCCTTTCAGCGTTCAGCAAGCACACACCAGGCAAGGATCTGCCCTCTTTTAATTGTTTCCATCACACTTCAATTCATGTGTGTCCAATACATTGTTTTTGTTTCGTTTCTACTTCCTGGAAGGGTTTTGTGATGGAGCTGTCAACAATGATATTCCTTCACCTTCAACCTGATGCGGTATAGTCCTTTCTACCACTTCAATGTTGCTCCATGTGTATATCCAGACACAATAACATTGGAATGATAGAGAGAGGGGCCTAGTAGGAAGAAAGGAAGGAAGGAAAAATCAGTCTGTAAGACCTGAGCATAGGAACACACTCCCTTCCTGTGGTTTCCGGCAACTGGTATTCAGAAGCCTTACTGCCTCTGACCATGGAGGCAGAACATAGCCAACAGGGCTGGTAGCCACTGATAAACTCAATACTCTTTTAAACCCATCCAAGTTGTATGAGTGAGTTCCATAGTTTAACTATGTGCTGCCTGAATAAATACTTTTTTTATCTGTCTGGGATCTTCCAACATTCAGCTTCATTGGGTGCTACCTCAAAGTAAACACTTTATTAACCTCAAAAGCTCCAGCAGAAAAGCCCCTCACACCACGCAGGCAAACACAACACAGGAGGTGCATTGCATACCGTCCAACATTTCTTGGATGATAATAGGTACATCCTAAGGAAACATCCTAAGGATGTGGGTGGCACTGTGGGTTAAACCACAGAGCCTAGGGATTGCCGAGCAGAAGGTTGGTGGTTCGAATCCCCGCAATGGGGTGAGCTCCCATTGTTCGGTCCCAGCTCCTGCCCACCTAGCAGTTCGAAAGCACGTCAAAGTGCAAGTAGATAAATAGGGACCGCTCCAGTGGAAAGGTAAACAGCATTTCCATGGGCTGCTCTGGTTCGTCAGAAGCGGCTTAGTCATGCTGGCCACATGACTCAGAAGCTGTACACCGGCTCCCTCGCCCAGTAAAGCAAGATGAGAGCCGCAACTCCAGAGTCGTCCATGACTGGACCTAATGGTCAGGGGTCCCTTTACCCTTTTAAGGAAAAGCAGGACATTCCAGGATCAAATCAAAAACCGGGATGACTTCTTTAAATCTGGGACTGTCCCTGGAAAACAGGGACACTTGGAGGCTCTCTATTGCTGAACCCACCCCCTCCACATTGATTGGATGGAAATAATAATACTTTATGTGTGCCTCTACTTTCCTAGAGAAACACACTTGCAGGATTCCCTTGGCTTCCTCAGACCACATTGATATGCTTCCAAATGTTTATTTCCATACACTCAATTTGCTTTGCCCCCAGGAGTCTCCACTTCTCTCCCCTCCCCCCTCCCCGTCTCTGTGCTGAATTCACTTGGTGATGAGAAATATCCCTCTGTTCTCATAATAAGGTACTCTGGTGCGTCAGCACTTCTGCCTTGCAAAAAAGTAATGGATGGTGACACTGGGGGTGGGGAGGGAGGAAATGCAGCCTCCTTATGTGCTGAAGTATTGTTTCCTTTACAGCACAGGAGGAGGACTCTTTCTTCATAACTAAAAGGCAGAGTCTGGATCCCCTGCTGCGTTCCTAGCCCTCTGTAAATCTGCACTGTGGGCAAAGTAAAAGAAAAGGGGAGGGGGGAAGAACCAAAGACGGATGGTTTGCCTCTTTCACTTACACCAGCAGGATTAATGGTGGGGGCAATGTTTTTCCTAAACCCCCACCAAGCTGGACAGCATTGCCATGTCTCCTCTAGAGCTTCAGTATGCTGATGACAACGTAGTGTGCGCACACTCAGAGGATTACCTCCAAACCATCCTAAATATCTTTGCAGGCGCTTACAAAAAGCTTGGCCTATCGCTCAACATCCAAAAAACCAAAGTGCTGCACCAACAAACACGAAACAACCCCTCTGCAGTGCCACAAATGCAACCCTATGGTGTAACGTTGGAAAATGTCGATCACTTCTCCTACCTGGGCAGTTATCTTTCCACAAGGGTCAACATTGATGCCAAATATAGCATCGCCTGAGCTCTGCGAGTGTGGCTTTCTCCCGATTGAAGTGCAGTGTGTTTGAGGACCGGGACATTCGCAGGCAACCAAAATGCTTGTTTAGAAAGATATTGTACTACCAACCTTACTGTATGCTTATGAAACATGGACCACTTATAAACGCCATCTCCAACTCCTCGAAAGATTCCATCAACGGTGTCTCCAAAAAATTTAAGACAGGCAAACTAATACCAGTTTACTGGAAGAAGCAAAGATCACCAGTGTTGAAGCAATGATTCTTCAAAATCAACTTCATTGGACTGCCCATGATGTGCAGATGCCTGATTATCGTCTTCCAAAGCAACTACACTGTTCCAAACTTAAAAATGGAAAGTGTAATGCTGGTGGACAACAAAAGAGGTTTAAAGGCTGTCTCAAGGCAAATCTTTAAAAAAATGTAGTATAAACACCAACAATTGGGAAACACTTGCCTGCGAGTGCTCCAATTGGAGAACAGCCTTTACCAAAGGTGTCATGGGCTTTGAAGAAACTTGAACTCAGAACGCAAGGGAGAAACGTCCTCAGAGGAAGCCACACTTGGCAAATCCACACCATGATCAACTCCTGCCTAGAAACCAATGTCCCCACTGTGGAAGGATGTGTGGATCCAGAATTGGCTTCCACAGTCACTTACAGACTCATTGTTAAAACCGTGTTTATGGAAGACAATCTTACTCAGCTATGAGTGATCGCAGAAGAAGAGGAGGAGGAGGAGGAGGAGGAGGAGGAGGAGGAGGAGGAGGAGGAGGAGGATGGGCTGATGGGAATGATGCTATGTCATTATCCAAGGGAGGGGTGAGGTGAGCAGGGGAGAGAAATGGCTACCCTCAGTGACTAGTGAGCTTCCATGACTGAAGAGGGATTGGAATGAATGGGTAGCATCATTCAACTGGTGTTACTGCCTTTACGGTGGCACAAGGGGACTCACCACCATCTTGGCTCCTGTCCTTCAAAAAGCCTTTCCATAGACTGGTGATTGGAAGAGGCCACCAAGACCATCTAACACCGGTCCTGAAAGACATACATTGGCTCCCAGTACATTTCTGAGCACAATTCAAAGTGTTGGTGCTGACCTTTAGAGCCCTAAACGGCCTCGCCCCACTAGACCTGAAGGAGCGTCTCCACCCCGCTCGTTCAGCCCAGACACTGAGGTCCAGCTCCAAGGGTCTTCTGGCAGTTCCCTCCCTGCAAGAAGTGAGGTTACAGGGAACCAGGCAGAGGGCCTTCTCAGTAGTGGTGCCCACCTTGTGGAATGCTCTCCATCAGATGTCAAGGAAATAAACACCTGTCTGACTTTTAGAAGACATCTGAAGGCAACCCTGTTTAGGGAAGTTTTTAATGTTTGATGTTCGATCATGTTTTCAATATTCTGTTGGGAGCTACACAGAGTGGCTGGGGAAACCCAGCCAGATGGTTGGGCTATAAATAATTATTATTATTATATTATTATTATATTATTATTATTATTATTAGGCTGGAGGAAAGGATGCAGTGCTGGAAACATGGTGGTTCTGCTGCACACATGTGAGGTGGGGTGAACAGGGGAAAGGGCCATAGCTCAGAGGGACATCATCTGCTTTTCATGCAAAAAGTCTCTGGTTCAAGCGCAGACATTTTCCAGGTGGGACCAGGAAAGACTTCTGTTGGTACCCTGGTGACCAGCTGCCACTCAGTGTAGTGACTTGAGGTAGATGCCAGGGGTGTAGCTAGCTGCTCTGGCACCCGGAGCAGTGGAGGCAGGGAGAGCTGCCCACGGGGGTGCCACATGGGGGCACCGCGGTGAGCTTCCCACAGAGTCCGCCTGGTGGACACAAACCCCACGCTGCTGTTTCAGGCAGCGCGGGGCCCCGAGCCACCGTTGTCACTCCCAGGAGTGACGCATGGCTCAGGCGTGCTGCAGGCCAAGCCCCGTGGTAAGTGCCGCCCCCCCCCACACAGTGTGCCATTTTGTCACACACCCCCCCCAAGGATGACACCCGGGGCAGACCGCACCACCCCTTCCTACGCCCCTGGTAGATGGACTAGATGGTCTGTTTTTTATAGCATCTTCCTTTGTCAGGAGCCAGCATCAGAACCCAGCCTGATATCTAACCACTTGTGGATCCTACATTCCATCAAAAAAACATCACAGCATCCTTCTAGTAGTCTCCTTTCAGGATCAGGATGGAGGGCAATTCTGTTTGGTCTGCATTTTCAAGCAGACTGACCTAATCCATATCTCTCAGACTAATACACTTTCCGCACTGTTATTATCTTTTGGATCTGGCGTTTTTCTGAATTTTATTCTCAGCTCAAAAATAATAATAAATACAGACCAAAATGCATCTTTTAGGACAAATCCATGTCAAAATGCTTTTCTGGAGACAAGATGCAAATTTAAACATGTATTTTGTGATACAGATTTTCATATGGATTGGGGGGGAAATTAAAATACTGGATAGATGCTAAAATGAGACAGAATGGGTTTGTTAATGAACACGCAGAAATTTAACACAGAACAGAAATATATGGAACTGACCATCCCTGCTACAATAATTACTTTCCTAAATGCTCAAAGGGTGTTGGGTTTATGTGTAATTTCAAAAGCAACACCTGTTTCCTCAATCTTTAAATCTCCCTTTGTTCTCAGCTGAAAGGTTAAGAAATGTGACAAATATCAGAATTCAACAGCGGCTCACAAAATAATACAGCCGTCCCTTCCCTTCTCCCTGAGATTCACTTTTGCAAATCTATTCAGTTCTGACAGTGGGGTATCCTCAGCTACCTCCATGGGAATCGATATGCCTTCCAAGAACATTTGTTTTAACCTTTTGCCAAGGAGAGAAAGAGCAATGGTCTCCCTGTTGCAGAGACAATATATCCCCCCCCCTCCACTAACAATTAAGGCAACTGCTCTAAGTCAAATGCTTTAACCTGTTAAGCATTGTCTGAATACTAGTTGCAGAAGCCCTTGTTTCATTAATTTTTAAGACTAAGCATTATTTTTAATTTTCTTGGACACGAGCAGGCAGAACCTTGCAATTAAATTTTCGAGGGCTTCTCCCCAAATACTCCTTTCTTCTTGGAAAGCAAGTGTACACATTATTTATGAAGTGGGTTCCCCCCCCCACCATAATTTTCATTGGAGGGGGAAATTGCAGAAAGAGATGTAGCCATCAGTTGTTCTTAAGGACTGTTTTAATAAGCACTACAGCAGTTTCCACTATGAAAAGCTTCAGCAGTGAGTGCAATGGAGTCACTCCGGTCTAGAAAGCGGGTCCTCCATTAAAGAGTTAAAGAGGTTGCGGTGCGACCTAACTACTTGACCCAGTGTTGTGGGTGGGTAATCTTGGAACAGCCACAACCTGATAGGTGGGTCCCATGTTGCTGGGGTGGCAATTGACCAATGGGATGCCTCGGAAAGCAGCAACGCAGGACCTATAACCCATGCGAGACTTATGAGCTTCCTCTTTGGGGTTTTCGCATCGGAAAACCCGCCCACCTCTCCTATATCTTGCGCTCGACCTTGCTATGCCATCGTGTGTCGCCTGCTTTGGGGGCGGGGCACGGTAGGAATTTTCCCCACTTGGCTGATTGGCTGGTGCCATTTGGGTTTCGCCTGCCGCGTGGCAGATCTTCACAGCTTGTAATGTTGCGGATAGGCTCTGGTTCAGGTGATAGGCATGGCCACGCCTATGTAATGAAGGGTATTCCGGTAAAGGAATCCAGGGACTCACTGGTTTGGCAATCCCCAAAAGGGGTTTGGCCCGCACCAAGTCTCTTTTGGATCTGGCTGTGTAGCATGAACTTGAGACACCTTTCCCTGTCCATTCTGGGGGTATGCTTAGAGCCCACCCTGACATAGACACGGCTATAGGCCTGCTTCATCAGACAGATCTCTGCGAAAGGAACTGTAAAATTAATGCACCTCAGTCCATAGAAGAAAGCCTTGAGCCCGAACAAAAGCACAGAAAATGTAAACCCATTAAGCCAGTGATTGTTTCTTGCAGTTCTGAGAAGCAGAGGAGAGGTGCTTGTTTTTGAGCAGAGCTGCCTTCCAAACTCATCAAAATCATGAACTCTCTCACGGGGTCGCTGTCTAGCAAATCCTAGCAAATTGTACACCCACATCTTACTGCCGAAGCATTATCTTGCCATCAGATAAACTCAGAGCCAGGTAGCTTACGTTTCTACCAGGGAAGCATTTCAACAGTTGCAAGCAAAATGCCTTCATTTTTATATCTCCAATTATACGGTGCTGGCCAATCTTTTCAGGAAAGAGAAAGAAAGACGAAAAAGACAAAAAAAAAAAAAAAGAAAAAGAAGGAAAGAAGAAAAGAAAAAGAAAGAAAAGAAGAAGAAAGAAAGAAAAGAAAGAAAGAAGAAAGAAAAAAAAGAAAGAAAGAAAGAAAGCCTTGGCCCCATCTTGTGACATTGTCCACACCACATCTATAGCAACATAGTGCATATTTACACCATGATTTCATGCAACCTGATCTAAAGGACATGCATAGCTGGGTGCAGTTCTGGGTGCCCCATCTTAGAAGGACATTGACAAACTAGAGCACATCCAGAGGAGGAGGGTGGTGATGAAGGATGACAGCTTATGCACAGGCTTGAGGACTCTGGCACCAAGATAAAAAAGAACCCTCCAAACACACAGTCACAAGAAACCAAGCCATATGAGGAATGGTTGAAGGAGTTGGGTATGTTTAGCCTAGGAGAGAAGAGACTGAGAGGAGAGAGGATAGCCATCTTCAAATATCTCAAGGGCTGTTACATGGAGGATTCTGCAAGCTTGTTTTCTCCTGCTCTGGAGGGTAGGACTGGAAACCAATGCCTTCGAGTCACAAGAAAGGAGATTCCGACTAAACATCAGGAAGCACTTTCTGACAGTAAGAGCTGTTTGACAGTGGAATGGACTTCTTCAGTGGCTTTGCAGACAGGAGGTTCCTAGGTCAATCCCCAGCATTGCCAGGTAGGGCTGGGAAAGACCTGTTTCAAAACTCGCAGAACCACTTGCAGTCAGTGTAGTCTATGCAGAGCAACATGGCCTGACTTCACAGAGATGGAAGGGAAGAAATACCCAACCAGAGAAGAATGGCAAACCAAGCTGGTGGACTATGCCGAAATGGCAAAACTAACTGGCAAGCTCAGAAATCAAGAAGGCCAGAACTCTAATAAGGAATGCAGAAAGTTATAATTTATGAGACCACTGTAAGCAGGTGAAAACTTATCAGGATTTTAAACCACACTTGTAAAGTACAGTGGTACCTCGGGTTAAGAACTTAATTTGTTCTGGAGGTCCATTCTTAACCTGAAACTGTTCTTAACCTGAAGCACCGCTTTAGCTATGGGGCCTCCCGCTGCCGCTGCGCCACCAGAGCACAATTTCTGTTCTTATCTTGAAGCAAAGTTCTTAACCTGAAGCGTTATTTCTGGGTTAGCGGAGTATGTAACCTGAAGCGTATGTAACCTGAAGAAGAAGAAGAAGAGGAGTTTGGATTTGATATCCCGCTTTTCACTACCCGAAGGAGTCTCAAAGCGGCTAACATTCTCCTTTTCCCTTCCTCCCACACAACAAACACTCTGTGAGGTGAGTGGGGCTGAGAGACTTCAAAGAAGTGTGACTAGCCCAAGGTCACCCAGCAGCTGCATGTGGAGGAGCGGAGACACGAACCCGGTTTCCCAGATTACGAGTCTCCCACTCTTAACCACTACACACACCTGAGGTACCACTGTAATGGAAAGTATGGATAATTCAGAAGGTTTTTTTTAAAAAAAAAATGGGATAAGTATTGATATGCAGCTGTAAATAATATTATTAGGACCCATGGAAGGGATGGAGGGAAGTCAGGAGATTCAGAGTAATCTTGATATTTGGATTCGGAACTGTTTTTTGTTGTATGTTATATTTTTTAAAAAAATCAAATAAAAAAAATATTAAAAAAATAAATAAGATGGCCTGGCTTGATGTGAGGTAGGTTCTTATAATAAGATGTAGAACTAGAGTTTTCTTCAAAGTTTGCTTAAAGTAAAATTTGGAGACTGCCACTCTGGGGAAACACAAGGGAGAGAATTGAAAGAACTTCAGCACAACTAATGGCACTTCTCCATGGCTTTCTTCACCACCCAAGCGACAGAATAAAATAACTCGCAATGCTAGATTCCAGGCACCCACGTGTGTTTCTTGGGTGCTCCTAGTAGCCCTCAGCTTTATTATTGAATGCAATGTTTTGCTGCGGGAGGTCCATGACTGATTCGAGAACCTGAACAGCATTTCAGTGTATTCATTTTCTTCCGAGGACTTCTGAAAATAATAAACAGCATTTCCAGTCCTATCTTCCTTTCTGTTTGTAATTAACATTTCAAAAAAAAAAAATTGCTCAGCATGCATGATCATATCTGGCTTCCTTTAGATTGCAGTGCACTCCCAGTTAACAAGAACACAATAAATCCCGGAATCAATTTTCTTTCCTGGTGATTTTTTTTTCCTAGACAGAAAAGCATCAAAGCCCTCTGGATGTTTGTCAGCAAAAATGCATTTCAGTGAATCATGGGCTTGGAAGATCCTACCTGGGACAGAGGTTTTACTTGAGCCGTCCCCTATAAGCGAAGGGGTCTGGAAGACAACTGAAGAAACATAATGTAGGGCAATCGCCGCCGCCGCCACCAGCCCTATACACGAATGAGAAAATGCTAAAGCTTGTGCCCGTTTAGCCATGGTACAAAAGTGGCAGCAAAGATCCCCTGCGTTGCAAGCAGAAAAATCTGACAACCTAAAAGCAACACGACAGGCTAATAATTTGGTCACAACACTTCATATAGCTACTAAGGACAGTCCTTCCTGGATAACCGACTGTTTCAAACTTTCTTCCTCAGCAAATAAGAGGTCCAAGAGGAGGGTACACATGGTTACAAATGGTTCAGCTTTCACTATTCAGTTTGAAACAGTCAGTTAGCCAGGAAGGACTGTCCTGCCTGCTATTGCCTCTGCAGCACCAACTTCTTTCAGGATATTCACTGCTAAATATATGAATAAGTCATGAATATAACCAGGAGCATCCGTGCCGAGGTTGGGACATTGTACTTATTTTGGAAGGTGTGTTGCCTCAAGCTTGAATCATTCTCCATTTGATACACCATCTAAAAAAAATAAATCCCCTACTTTGGGAAATTCTTTTAAGTCAACAGTTGGTATTACCTTGTATATAATATTGTATGCCACTTGACTGAATGAAGATACAATTTAGTAGCTATATAAAGTGTTGCAGTCAAATTATTAGCCTGTCATGTTGCTTTTAGGTTGTCAGACTATACATGAATGAGGCAGGAATATAGAAGTATAAATGTGGCTGTCTCACCATGTCTAGTTTAGCTCCAAGAATATCTGCAGCAGTGGGCAAGATTCTCTGAAAGATTGCTTGTTCCAAACAATCACATCCTGAAGAGCCTCAAAGCTGCTATCTTCCATGTTGCATGCAACACAGAGTGTGATATTTCTGGTGTAAGGAGCTTGATTCCACTGGCGCTATCTCCAGCGGTTCTAAGTCAGGACAGTCTGGCTCAGGCTCAGTTTCACTGCCCAAATCTAGTTCCACTTCCTCCATACCTTGCACTGCTGGGCCTCCTGATCTAGCTCCAATATTCCTCCTCTGTGCCCCGGGCCTGGTTGCTCCTCCGTGTTGGGAAAATGACAAATTGACTCATCAGGATCTGGATGGTTTGCAGTAGATTGCAACCTTTCCATCTAATCACACTAGATTCAAAAGCAGGAAGATGGATATGTATGGTCAAAGAAATATTAAAAAGTGGGTCCCAAGTTGCAGGTTGTAGGTGGGCTGCTTGAGTTTTGAAAAGGTCAAAGGCAAACCACTGTAGAACATGCCCCAGAATCTGCTGGAGCATCCTGGGGTTCCCTGAAGGCAGAAAGTTTGAAAATCGTGCATAGGCTTGTAATAATCATGCATTTGGGAGATGACAGTGAGAGAAAAAGAATGCTCTCCATTTTCTCTTGGCACAGCAATATTGTATTGTTGTTGAAAAAGAATTCTTCATTTGAGCTGGCTGTACAAAGTATGGAAGTGACACACACACACACTTGTCATTCAGAGAGGTTGGCATAATGGCTCGCTTTATCCTTATTGCAAATTCTGGCATGCCTCCCAGTAATTTATTCAAGCATAAATTCAGTAGTAAAAATCCCAAGAGCTGCAAGGAAAAGGATATGCTCCAAAGTCTTTACATGGTGATCAAGGTGAGCCAAGGGGGAAAAAAACAAATTCCCATTCAGACTTTATTGTAGTCATTCATCCCCCATAAAAGAAAGTCTGCATGGGTATGACTGTATCTGCTTACTTTTATCCCTTGTTAGCCTTGCCTCCCCCTGACCCACTGGGTGAATTGTAGCCAATGGTGGGTTTGTCTCCCCATTTACACTTACCCTTCCTACCCACTGCAGCCCTCTGTGCCCTATCCTATAATGTACCTAATGGTTCCCCTATGCAGAGGAGCAGCATTTATTGGAGTGGGGGGCTGCTGTGAGTAGGTGGGAACAGTGAATATTGGGCAACACATCTTAAGAACATAATAAGAGGCCTGCTGGATCAGACTGAAGCCCCTTCTAGTCCAGCATCCTGTTCTCACAGTGGCCAAGCAGATGCCCAGGGGAAGCCTGCAAGCATAACCTGAGCGCAAGAGCACTCTCCCCACCTGAGATTCCGAGTAACAGGTACTCAGAGGCATGCTGCCTCTGAACAGAGGCAGAAGACATAGCCACCAGAGTTAGTAGCCACTCATAGATGTATCCTTCATGAACTTGTCTTCCAAAGCATCCAAACTGGCAGCCATCACTTGAGCAAGCTAAGAGCTTCTGCCTATTCCATGCTTCCGATGATCCTGGATGTATGTGGTGATTCTGTTTGGCTGGTTGGCTCATCTGAACACAACCAACTGGTGGTGCAGGTTGGGAGAGAAAGAGAGCAGGTTGCTCCAGTGAGCATCCTGAGGAACCAGCATAGAGGAAGAGATAATGTGTTTTCATTGCCAACCAGGACGATGGGGTCAGGATGGGGGCATGGAGGTTTCAACCTTCTGAATGTTGACAGCAGAGAAGGGATGGAGCAATCGAGTATTTCCATTGCTCATCTTATGGTGAGCAGGCAAGAAAAAGCATGAATCAGGTCTCATACTGATCTGCTATATGAAGGAGAGACAATGAGAGAGGATCTCATCAGTCTCCTAAGCCGAAGAGACCTGCTCTGATTGCATCTTTATCTTGCCACATTGTAGATAATTCCTTCAAGTAGAAAATTTCCAGCTCTTAAACTGGTACTGAGGATGGAAGAGGAATTCATTTTAAGTGGATTTAGAAATCGGGTTTTGTGGTTCTGACCTGTTTGAGCTTTGCTCACATTAGATGTCCAAGCTGCTTGTACATTGTCCTTTAAAAAAAAAAGTCCAACTAATTACATGAAAAATTGTATTTAAAAATGCACAAAGCATAAAAAGTCAAGCCTTGGGAAAGGACAGTGGTAGAGCAGACCTTGCATGCAGAAAGTTTGTGTGAGGAGAGGTGGTCCTGAGCCATGTATTCATATAAGACATAGTGCATCTTTAATAAATGTAATCGACTAGGTATAGTGTTTCCTGCTTGGCAGGGGGTTGGACTGGATGGCCCTTGTGGTCTCTTCCAACTCTATGATTCTATGATTCTAGTGTCCAGGTCAAGGGAAGTAATAGTTCCACTCTATTCTGCGTTGGTCATACCACTCTTGGAATACTGTCCAGTTCTGGGTGCCATGATTTAAGAAGGATATTGACAAGCTGGAAGATGTGCAGAGGAGGGCAACCAAAATGATCAAGGGTCTGGAAACCAAGCCTTATGAGGAACAGACGAAGGAGCTGGGTATGTTTAGCCTGGAAAAGAGGAGACTGTGAGGAGATATGTTAGCCACCTTCAAATATCTTAAGGGCTGTAATATGGAAGATGGAACAAGCTTGTTTTCTCCTGCTCTGGAGGTTGGAACATGAGCCAGTGGCTTCAAGTTACAAGGAAGGAGATTCCGATTCAACATCAGAACTTTCTGATGGTAAGAGCTGTTCAGCCGTCGAATGGTGTCCCTTGGGAGGTGGTGGACTCTCCTTCCTTGGAGGTTTTTAAGCAGAGGTTGGAAGGCCATCTGTCATGGATGCTTTAGTTGAGATTTCTGCATTGTAGGGGGTTTCCCCATCCTTGCCTTAAGGATGTTCAGTTCCCAATATCAAAAAGTAGAGATCAAGAAGTTCCTGGCTCTTTATGTGCCTGGTGGGAATATGAGGTGCTTCGACCCTGTCAAATACTCATGAATGTCCTACTATTGCCTGTCAAATGCATTATTGCCAGCTTATGTCAGTCAGAACCAATCAGCTCTGGAAGAATTGATACCTAAATTTTTGCAGGATTTTGAAGGAGTCTGGTTACAGGAAGGTCACTAGAAATTGTTAAGGGTCAAGGAACATCTGATGGGTTTCTTAGTTTTGCTTCTTCCTCTTATTTCTTGCATAGACAGTCACTCAAAACCTTCAAAGCCAAGACTACAACTCAATTCAAACTTGCCTACTGAATGCAGTGGGATTCACTTCTGAATAAACATCACACAACTACACAGCTACACTGTAAGTAAGAAAGGAATAAAAAAAACTGGAAAGGTATCAGTCTATGTGCATTTGCTGATAATGGTTTAGGCAACTATCAGGTACAGTGACTGTTAGAAAAGATTCATTTTGTAGTTTTATTGTTTTATTTAACTTTTGTAGTTTTGATTGGGACTTTAGGTCATGGGATACCACAGCTGATGGAGCATGAAACTTAATCTTAGGGCCGTGGGTTTGAGCCCCACATTGGGCAAAAGATTCCTGTATTGCAGGGGGTTGGACTAGTTGGTACGCATGGTCCCTTCCAACTCTATTCTATGTTTCTATGAATCTTAACTGTTGTGTCACTCAGCACAAATACCAATGTGTATGAAGAAATCCCTTTAATTCAGAAATAGGGAACTTATGACTTTCCATATGTTGTTTGGAATCCAGATCCCATGATCCTAGACCATTTGCTATGCTGGCTGGGGCTGATGGGACTTGGAGTCCAAAAAAAAAAAAAAACTGGAGTGCCACAGGTTCCTCATCCCTAATTTTGCTTGATTGCAACCCTCATCTCTCACCATTGGCCATGCCAGCTGAGGCTGATGGAATTTGGAGTCCAGCAACATCTGGAGGACCACAGCTGCCTCACCCTGCATCAGCTGATTAGGAACTGACATGTCCTTGTACTTCTTCACGTACATCAAATTCAAAAGGAAAGAACATGTTTGTGCTTCTGAGTAGGAAGTGCCACAGAAATTATTGCTGAGCTGGAGTGGAAGGAAAAGGCACTGGGGAGGGTTAGCATAAGCGATTCTCCTTGGGACAATATTTTTGATGGATAACTTTTGGGTGGTATTATTTATTGCGCTCTTTAAAATTCCCCATTAACATTAATTAGGGCAACAGACCTGCTGACTGATACATACATATGGTAATAATCGAAGGAAGATCACTGCTTGGGGAGCTGTCAAATGGTGTAAGTGCACTCCTGTGTAAGGGCATGGCAAGATACCGCACTAGTGCGATGTCGGGCAAATGAACCCTTTTTCCTGGGTAGACAGGAGAAAAATTGGGACAACAGCTTCTTCAAATAAGACCTCCTATATAGTTTGCTATTGAGAGCAATGTGCATTTCCTGTGAAGTTTCAGAGTTTCAGTGCACAGTGGGGTAGAAGTGTGTGTGTGTGTGTGTGTGTGTGTGTGTGTGTAATTCTCAGTTTAAGATATTTCTCATTCAAAAAATATTACAGACTACAACTACCATCCACCCCAGCCAGCATGGCCAACAGTCAGAGATAATGGGAGATGTGTTCCAAAACATCTGGAGAGAACTAGGTGAAGGCTGGGTTAAAGGCTCAGGAAGAGAAAGTATCAATCGCAAAACTTGGGAAAACTGTGACTTTCC